>NW_006399861.1:11699468-11701921 GCF_000299155.1 Elephantulus edwardii
CAGAACCTAAGAGAGTTTGTAAAAACAAGATCAGCATTGTAGGAAAGACTCAGAGAGGTCCTACTTACAGACATAACAAGGAAAGCAGCATGGTCCAAAGTAACTAGCAACAACACTAAAAAGAACTCAACACAATGATAGCAATAGAACCTTGCCTCTCAATAGTCACACTGAATGTGAATGGTTTAAATGCACCGCTGAAGAGAAAAAAGAGTAGCAGATTAGATCAAAAAGCAAAATCCATCAATATGTTGTCTACAAGAGACACATCTGAAAAATGAAGATAAAGACAGGTTAAAAATAAAAGGATGGGGGAAAATATACCAAGCAAATGGCAACCAGAAATAAGCAGGAGTAGCAATATTAATCTCTGATAAAATAAATGTCAATGTAAAAACCATCAAAAAGTACAAGGAAAGTCATTACATAATGCTGAAAGGGTCAATAGAACAAGAGGACACAACAATAAAAAATATCTATGCACCAAATGAAAGACCTGCAAAATACATAAAACAAACATTTACAAAACTGAAAAAGGAAATAGACAACCCTACTATAGTACTTGAAGACCTCATTACACCTCTCTCAAAAAAAGATAGAGCTACCAGAAAGAAACTCAACAGAGATACTGAAGAATTAAACCACACAATAAACCAACTTGACCTCACAGATATTTATAGGCTAATGCACCCCCCAAAAAGCACAGTATACCTTCTTTTGCAATGTGCATGGAATGTTATCCAGAATAGATCCCATTCTAGATAACAAGGCAAGCATCAATAAATTTAAAAACATAGAAATAATACAAAGTACCTTTTCAGACCATAATGCTTCAAAATTAGAAAGTAATAACAAGAATATAAAGGAGAAAAAAACATACATTTGGAAGCTGAACAACACCTTGCTTGAACATGACTGGATACTAAAAGAAATAAAAAATGAAATTAAAAAGTTTCTTGAAACAAATGACAATGAAAACACCACTTACCAAAACCTTTGGGAAAGAGCCAAAGTAGTAATCAGAGGTCTATTTATAACAATAAGCAAACACATCAAAAGGCAGGAAAAACTGACCACTGATCTCTAACCAAACATCTCCAGCAAATTGAAAAAGAACATCAAGAAAACCTGACATCCTTTAAAAATACTCAAATTATAAAAATTAGAGCAGAAATAAATGAAATAGAAAACATAAAAACAATTGAAACTATCAAGAAAACTAGGAGTTGTTTCTTTGAAAAGATTAATAAAATCGACAAACCACTAGCAAAACTCACAAAAGAAAAGAAGACGACAAAATAATCTGAACAAGAGATGAATCAAGCAACATCAAAACAGAACCAATGAAAGTAAAAAAATCTAACATGAGAGTATTGTGGAAAAAATATACTCAAACAAATATGAAAACCTAGAGGAAATGGGCAAGTACATAGAAACGCAGAACCTACCTAAACTGACTCAAACCGAAATTGAACATGCGAACAGACCCATTACAAAAGAAGAATTTGAAAAGGTAATACAACAACTTCCAACCAAAAAAAGCCCTGGACCAGATGGTTTTACAAGTGAATTTTATCAAACATTCAGAGAAGAACTGTCACCAGGTCTACATAAACTATTTCAGAAAATAGAAAAAGATGGAATTCTCCCAGACTCACTCTATGAAGCAAACATATTCTTGATACCAAAGCCAGGAAAAGACACCACCAAAATGGACAACTAGGCCAATATCTCTCATGAAAATAGATGCAAAAGTCCTGAATAAAATACTGGCCTATCAAATTCAATGATACATCGAAAAAATAATTCACCATGACCAAGTGGGATTTATAATATGTATACAAGGATGGTTCAACATAAGGAAAACAATTAATGCAATTCATCACATTAAAAGAAAAGAACAAGAACCACATGATCCTATCAACTGACTCAGTAAAGGCCTTTGACAAAATCCAACACCCTTTCCTGATTAAAACAGTCAACAAAATAGGATTAGAGGGGGATTTCTTCAGCTTAGGAAAAAGTATTTATGCAAACCCCAGAGCCAATATTGTTCTCAATGGAGAGAGGTAAAGGCACTCCCTACTCCCTCTAAGAACAGGAACTAGGCAAGGATGCCCAGCATCACCTCTCTTATTTAATATTGTATTGGAAATCTTGTTGTTGTTGTTATGTGCCATCAAGTCGCTTGCGACTCATAGGGACCCTATGTACAACAGCCCTAAACTCTGCTCTGTCCTGTGCCAATCACACTGTCTTTGACACTCCCATCCGAATTATCCCAGTCACTGAATCAATCCACCTCATAGAGGGCCTTCCTCTCCTGCGCTGTCCCTCCACTCTCCCAAGCATGATGTCCCTCTCTAAGGACCGGTCGCTCCTCACAACATGTCCAAAGTATGTTAGACGGAGCCTCAGAATCCTTGACTCCAAGGAGCCACCCGGTTTAACCC
>NW_006399861.1:11708442-11710714 GCF_000299155.1 Elephantulus edwardii
TTGACTATGCAAAGGCTTTTGACTGTGTGGATGACAGCAAACTGTGGCTGCCTCTGAGAAGAATGGGAATCCCAGAACATTTGATTGTGCTAATGCGAAACCTATACTGGGACCAAGAGGCAGTCATCAGAACAGAACAGGGAGACACTGGATGGTTCAAAATCAAGAAGGGGGTCCACCAGGGATGTGTTTTGTCTCCATACCTTTTCAATCTGTATGCAGAACAGATCATCTGAAATGCTGGGCTGAATGAGGAAGAATGTGGTATCAGGATTGGTGGAAGAGTCATCAGCAACCTGTGTCATGCAGATGACACAACTCTGCTTGCTGAAACTGAGGAGGACCTGAAGCTCTTGCTGTGGAGGTTCAAAGACTGTGGCCTCTTATATGGATTGAAGCTCAACATCAAGGAAACAAAGATTTTCACCACTGGGCCAGTTGGCAGGATCAGTATGGATTGTGGAGAGATTGAGATAGTTAACAGTTTTATTTTACTTTGCTCCAGAGTCAACACTCTTGGTAAGAGCAGGCAGGAAGTCAAGAGACAAATTGCTTTGGGAAAGTCAGCTGTGAGGGACCTCTCAAGAATACTGAAGATCAATTACGTCAAGCTGGAGACTAAGGTGAGTCTGATCCAGGCTTTAGTCTTTGCAATTGCATGCTATGCATTAGAGAGTTGGACAGCGAATAGGGATGATCGAAAGAGAATTGATGCCTTTGAGCTGTGGTGCTAGTAAAGATTGTTGAATATACCAAGGACTGCTAGGAAAACAAACAGGTTTGTCCTGGAGAAGGTGAAGCCAGAATGCTGCTTGGAGTCAAGTATTCTGAAGCTTCATCTGACATACTTTGGGTCTATGCAAAGGTATTTGACTGCATGACACATAAGAAATTATGGCTAACTTTGAGAAGAAAGGGAATCCTTGAACACTTAATTATACTTATACAGAATCAATGAAAGTGTTTGTCAGTGATCTATCATTTCTCCATAACTATTCAGTATGTATGTTGAACATTTTAGCCAAGAAGTTGGACATTATAAAGAAGAATGTGGATTGGAAGAAGACTCATATTAATAACCTATTTTAGGCAGATAACATAACCTGGCTTGCTTAAAGTGAAGAAGACTTCTAGCACTTGCTGCAGAAGATCAAAGACTACAGCCTCAACACAGATTACCTCTTAACATCAAGAAAGAAAAATAGTGACCACTGGACCATTATGCCACATAATGATAGAGGGAAAAAATTGAAATTTTCTTTCTTTCCACAATCAATACCCATAGCAATAGTAGTAAAGAAATCAAAAGTAGAGTCAAACTGTGAAATTAGTTAAGAACCTCTCCAAAGGGCTAAAATGTGCCTGATCCAAGTAATTGTATTTTCAATTGTTTTTATGCATCTGAAAGTTGAACAATGAATAAGAGTAACCAAGGAAAAAATGTGGCTTTAGCAAAGAGTACTGAATATTTCATAGATTGACGAAAGAACAAGGAAGTCTATCTTGGAAGAAGGGCAACTAGAGTGGTCATTATTAGGGGCAATGATGACGATGCTCCATCTCACATACTTTTGTCCAAGAGAGGTTATTTCTTGGAAAAAGACATCAGATTGGAAAAGATAGGCAGTCACTGAAAGACAGGAAGGAGATATATTTGACACAGTGACTACAGCAATGACTTAAAAGTATGGTGTAGACTGAGGACTGTGTAGGAATAGGTAAGGTTCAGATCAGTTGTTCATAGGTTCAGTGAGAGGTGTAATCAACTCGACAGTATATACATACATTATGCTTGGAAAGTTGGAAGGTCAATGAAGAGGGGGAAGACCCTCAGCAAGACGGATTGATATGGTGGCTGTCTTGGTGGGCTTGAGTTTATCAGATATGATAAAGATAGCACAGGTCAGGGCTCAGATTCTGGTTCATAGGGTTGGTATGACTTGTAAATGATGTGACATCACTGAGCAACAAAAACAGCAACAATAATAACAATAACATCTTGGTGAAGAAGAGAAGCTAAGTGGTAAATGTTTGCTGTGGGAAAACACTTCTTACAAGCTGTCTCTATATCAGGTATTTCCTTTCTAGCACTTAACCACCAACCAATGCAAACCAATACCTGACCCACAACTTCTTCTACAATATCAGGAGAGGAGGTTAAGCTTTGTGTTTGCTGTATTTTTTTCAAAATAGTTATCCTATTTTTGCAATGATAGCCTATGCAGTATTTGTTCTTATAAGACTAACTTACTTAACTCAGCATAATGCTCTC
>NW_006399861.1:11710959-11720501 GCF_000299155.1 Elephantulus edwardii
ACATATCCCTTTTAAACACTTTTCTCCCTCATCTGTCTCAATGTGGTATACATTATTTATCCCATCTTTCTCAGTCTTCCCCCAAACCTGATGTCAGTCCTGTTTTACCACAGTGGCACCATGCAGTATTTGTCCTTTTGAGATACTTCACTCAGCATAATGTCCTCCAAGGTTACCCATTTTGAATAATATTGCATGAGTTCCTTGTTTTTCAATGCAGCATAGTATTCAATTGTGTGAATATACCACTGCTTCTCTATTCATTCATTTGTTGATGGACACTTAAGTTGTTTCCAACTCCTTGCCATTGTGAACAAAGCTGCAATAAACACGGGTGTGCATATATCTACTTGAGTTGCAGTTAAGGTCTCTTTGGGGTATATTCCCATTAGTGGAATTGCTGGGTCAAATGGTATCTCTATTTGCAACTTTGGGAAAAAGCGACAGAATGTTTTTTAAAATTGTTGCTTGGTCTATTCCATGTTTTCCTGTTTGAATAATGCTGCTATGAACATTGGTGTACAAATCTCCATTTGTGTCTCAATTCTAATTTCTTTGCGATATATTCCTAGCAATAAAATGTTATTGTTGTGTGGTGTTGAGTTGCCTGCTTCAACTCAAAGTCACTCAGTGTACAAAAACTTGGAAGCCTGCCCGGTCCTGAGCTTGTCTCACCGACTCTGACTCATCTACCACCATTGCCCCAGTTACTGTATCAATCCATCTCATCCAGGGTCTTCCTCTCCTGCACTGTCCCTCCACTTTTCTGAACATCCGAATATGATGTCCTTCTCCAAGCACTGGTCCCTCCTGGCCATATACCCAAAGTATGTGAGATGGAGCTTCAAAATTCTAGCCTCCAAGGAGAAACTTGGTCCAAGACAGACCTATTTGCCTTCTTGGCAGTCCATAACATGTTCAAGGTTCTTCTCTAGCACCACAACTCAAAGGTATAGATTTTTCTGCCATCCTTAGTCATTGTCCAGATCTCTAATGCAGAGCAAGTAATTGTGAAGACTATGGCCTGGATCAGGTACACCTTAGTATCTAGACTGACATAGTTGCTTCTCAGTACTCAGGAGAGGTCCCCAATGGCAGATTTTCCCAGTGCAATTCATCTTTTGATTTCCTGACTGCTATTGTCAAAAGTGTTGATTGTGGAGCTGAGCGAGCTATAACTGAAACAACCTCAATCTCTTCTCCATCTATTATGGTGCTGCCAATTGGCCCAGTGGTGAGAATCTTTGTCTTCTTGATTGCAGTGGAAAAACTGAACATATAAATTCCATATGACTCAGCAGTACTGCCAAACTGCATTCCACAGTGGTTGTACCATTTTATAATCTCACCAACTATTTTATAATCCCACCAACAATATATGGGGGTTTCCACCTCTCTGCATCCTCTCCAACATTAGATACTTGCTGTCCTGTTAAACTTTACCACTGCTACTTGGGTGAGATAGTATCTCATTGTGATTTATATTTGCATTGCTCTTATTGCCAGTGATTTTGAACATTTCTTCATGTGTCTGTTGACCATGAAAATATTTTCCTTTGTGAAAAATATTTCCATATCTTTTACTTATTTTGTAATTGAGTTATCAGTCTTTTTCTTGTGAAGGCCCTGTAGGATTTGGTAAACCTTTTTTTATGAGACCCTTGTCTGAGATGGCATTGCCAAATGCTTTTTCCTACTCATTAGATTTTCTTTTTATCCTATTGGAAGAAATTTTCAATACACACAGGAGACTTACTTAATCTTTAAAAAGTCCTGTTTGTTGATGTTATCCTCTCCTGGTTGTATATTTGTAGCTGTTTTTACCAGCCTACCTATAACATAGGCGAGGCCTTCTAAGTTTGATCTCATTTTGTCTGTTATGATCTTTATGGTTTTGGGCTTTACTGCTATGTTGCTGATCCACTTAGATTTTTGTGTATGGTGTGAGATGTGGATCCTGCTTCACCTTTCTTCAGGTAGCAGTCCACTTTGGCCGGCACTATTTGTTGATGTGGTTGCCATTTCCTCATTTGATAGGTTTTGTTTCCTTGTTGAATACCAATAGATAGATTGGTTAATTCCTGGGTTCTTGATTCTGTTCCATTGGTTCTGTGTGTCTGTCATTGCATCATGCTGTTTTGGTGATCAGGGTGGTCTTGGTGTTTTGAGATCAGGGAGTGCTATGCATCCCACTTCATTTTTTTTTTCAGAGATGCTTTGCTTATTTATGGTCTCTTTATTCTCCAAATAAACGTGATCATTTTCTTCTCTATCTTTTTGAAAAAGGAACTTTATAATCTGTATTGGGATTATGTAAATATGTAGATTTCTCTTAATAGGGTTGTAATTTTTACTATTCTGAGTCTTCCTATCCATGAACAGGTAATATTTGTCCATTTATTTAGATCTCTTATTTTTTCTCTCTCACTAGTGTTTTATTAGTTTTCTTTATATATATATTTCATGTTTCTAGTTAAATTTATTCCCAAGCATCTCAGTTTATGATTGACTACTGTAAATGGTATTACTTTCTTAGTTTTCTTATCTGTTTTTTTCTTTTTTTTACTGTAAAGGAATCTCACTGATTTTTTTTCCATTTTTTTTTAAAAGTTTTGATTAAATAATGTATAAGAAAAATTTCCATTGGTTGGCATACGAAGTTCATATATATTGTGTTTCACACTATTTCACCAATTTTTGTATGTTGATCCTGTCACTCTACTAATTGGTCTACTAGGCCTAGCTTTCTGATGCTAGTAATTGCAAAAAAATTGCCTTTATCAGGCACACTTTAGTCTCCAGACTGACATCATTGCCCTTCAGTACTTTGCAGAGGTCTCTGACAACAGACTTTCTCAATGCAATTTGTCTTTCAATTTTTGGCTGCTGGTGCCCAGAGTATTGATTGTGGAGCCAAGCTAGCAAACTAAAGCTGTTAACAATCTCAGTCTCTTCACCACCTATCATGATACTGCCATTTGGCCCAGTGGTGAGAATTTTTGTTTTCTTGATATTGAGCTTTAATCCATATTGAAGGCTGCAGTCCTTGACGTTCTGCAGCAAGAGCTTCAGATTCTGTTTCAGCAAGCAGGGTTGTGTCATCTGCATAACACAGATTGTTCATAAGTCTTTCTTCAATCCTGATGACACATTTCTCCTCAGAGAGCCCAGCCTCCCAAATAATCTGTTCTGCATATAAATTGTAAAGGTATGGAGATAGGACACATACCTGGTGTATACCCTTCCAAATTTTGAATCTTACAGTTTTACCACCTCTTTGCTTATCTGGATAGTTCTTATTTCCTTCTTTTATCATATTTCCCTAGTAAGTATTTCCATACAATAGTAAATATTATTGTTATGAGCTGTCGAGTCGTCAGCGACCCATAGTGACCCTATGTACAACAGCACTGCTCTGTCTTGAGCCAGTCTCACTAATTCTGACACACCAACACCCATTGCTCCAGTTACTGTATCAATTCATCTAATCGAGGGTCTTTCTCTCCTACACCATCCCTCCACCCTTCCAAGCATGATGTCGTTCTCTAAGGACCAGTCTCTCCTGGTCATGTGCCCAAAATATGTGAGACAGAGCTTAAAAACGTGACTGGGACTGTAAAACAATGAAAGAACTTTTTTTTTCCTAAAGAAAAAAGTAACTAGGGGAGAAGGGCACGGGGAGAAAAATGTGCAACAATGAATGAATGGAAATCCAAGTTCTTTATAAACTTACAATAAAATCTCCATTAAAAATGCATTAGTCCATATAAGTAATTGTATAAAACACAATAAACACCATGTTTATGAATGAAAAAAAAATTCTAGTCTCCGAGGAGAAACAGGACATACCTGTTTATTTTCTTGGCCATTCACAGTATATTCAAGACTCTTCTCCAACACCACAATTTAAAGGCATTGATTCTTTTCTGTTATTTTTAGTCATTGTCCAGCTCTCTGACGCATAGCAAGTTATTGTGAAGATCATGGCCTGGTACAGGTGCACTTTAGTCTCTAGACTGACCTCGTTGCTTTTCTTCACTCTAGAGAGGTCCCTGATGGTAGATTTTTCAATGCAATTTGTCTTTTGATTTCCTGAGTGCTGGAGTGTTGATTTTGCAGTTGAGCAAGCTGTAATTGTTAACAACCTCAGTCTCTCTCTATCTATCACGATGCTGCCAACTAGCCCAGGGGTGAGAATCTTTGTCTTCTTGATGTTGAGCTTCAATCCATACTGAAGACTATAGTCCTTGACCTTCTGCAGCAAGTGCTTCAGATCCTCCTCAGTTTCAGCAAGCAAAGTTGTATCATCTACATAACTTAGTCTCACTCCAGTTTTGAGGCCACATTCCTCCTCATAAAGCCCTGCTTCCTGAATTATCTGTTCTGCATATAGATTGAAAAAGTATGGAGACAGGATGCATCCCTGGCAAACTCCCTTCCAGATTTTGAATCATTCAGTGTTTCCCTCCTCTGTTCTGAGGACTGTTTCCTTGTCCAAGTACAGGTTTCACATAAGCACAATCAAGTGTTCTGGGGTTCCCATTTCCCTCAAGGTTAGCCACAATTTGTTGTGATCCAAACAATCAGATGCCTTTGCATAGTCAATGAAATACATATACACATTCCCCTGGTACTCTGTTTTCTGCCAATCTGACATTGGCAATTATGTCTCTACTGCCATATCTCTTCTAAAACCAGCTTATATTTCTGGTAGTTCTCTGTCAATGCACTGTTCCAGTCATTTCTGGACAATCTTCAGCAGGATTTTGCTAGTGTGTGACATTTGTGACATTGTTAGATAATTTCCACACTCTGTCAGGTAACTTTCTTCAGAGTGGGAATAAATATGTATTTGTTATATTCAGTTTGCCAAGTAGCTGTCCTCTAGATTTCTTGGTACAACTTGGTGAACACATTCAGAATAGCGTCGTTTGTTGAAATACATCAATTGGTATTCCATCAATTCTTGGGCCTTTATTTTTTGCTGAGTCCTTCAGAGCAGCCTGAACTTCCTCCTTCATCACCATTGCCTCTTAATCACATGTTGCTTCTTGAAATTTTTCTGTGTCAGCCAATTCTTTTTGGTACAATGATTCTGTATACCCTTTCCATCTTCTTTCGAAGCTTCCCGAATCATTCACTATTCTGCCCATAGCATCCTCAACCATTGCAACTCGTGGCTTGAATTTTTTCATTAATGCTGTCAACTTAAGAAATGCTGAATGAGTTTGGCCTTTGGATTTTCTGATTCCGGCTCCTTACACACTTCATTATAGTATTTTGCCTTGTCTTACTGAGCTGCCCTTTGAACTTTTCTATTCAGCTCCTCAACTTCTCGATTTCTTTCCTTTGCTTTGGCTTCTCAGAGCTCTAGTACAATATTCAGAGTCTCTTTGGACAGCCATTTTGGTATTTTCTTCTTCTTTCTTTGTAATGACCTTTTGAATTTTTTTTTTAGGAAACTCCATCTTTATTTTAGAAACTTTACTACTAAGTAAGTATTTACACTTGTAATTAATTGCTAGGTTATGTATGTTGTTGTTATGTGCCATTGAGTTGTTGGAGACTCATAGCGACCCTATGTACAAGAGCCCTAAACACCGTTCTATTCTGTTCCAACCTAGCCATCTCAAATGCACTCATTCCTACCACTCCAGTCATAGAATCGATCTATCTCATCAAAGGGCTTCCTCTCCTGCGCTGTCCCTCCACTCTCCCAAACATGATGTCCCTCTCCAAGGACCAGTCCCTCCTTGAAACATTCCCAAAGTATGTCAGATGAAGCTTCAGAACCGTTGACTCCAAGAAGCATTCTGGCTTCACCCTCTCCAGTATAAACCTGTTTATTCTCCTAGTAATCCATGGTATATTCAACACTCTTCTCCAGCACCACAGCTCAAAGGCATCAGTTCTCTTTCTATCATCCCTATTCACTGTCCAACTCTCTGATGCATAGCATGTAATTGCAAAGACCATAGCCTGGATCAGATGCACCTTAGTCTCCAACCTGATGTTATTGATCTTCAGTACTCTTGAGAGGTTCCTCACAGCTGACTTTCCCAATGCAATTCATCTCCTGATTTCCTGGCTGCTGTTACCAAGGGTGTGGACTGTGGAACCAAGTAAACTAAAACTGTTAACTAACTCAATCTCTTCACCATCAATACTGATGCTGTCAATTGGCCCAGTAGTGAGAATCTTCGTTTTCTTGATGTTGAGCTTCAATCCATATTGAAGACTACAGTCCTTGACCCTCTGCAGCAAGCGCTTCAGGTCCTCCTCCATTTCAGCAAGCAGAGTTGTGTCATCTGCATAACGCAGGTTGCTGATGACTCTTCCACCAATCCTGATACCACATTCTTCCTCATACAGCCTAGCATTTCAGATGATCTGTTCTGCATACAGATTGAAAAGGTACGGAGATGAAATACATCCCTGGTGGACCCGTTTCTTGATTTAGAACCATCCAGTGTCTCCCTGCTCTGTTCTGATGACTGTCTCTTGACCCAAGTATAGGTTTCACATTAGCACAATCAAATGTTCTGGGATTCCCATTATTCTCAGAGGCAGCCACAGTTTGTTGTCATCCACACAGTCAAAAGCCTTTGCATAATCAATGATGCATAGATAGACATTCTTCTGATATTCTCTGCTTTCTGCCAAGATCCATCTATCTAACAATAGCTATAATATCCCTAGTACCATGACATCTTATAAATCCAGCCTGCACATCCGGCAGTTCTCTGTTGATATATTGTTCCAATTGTTTTTGGATAATTGTCAGCAGAATCTTGCTTGCATGTGTTATCAATGATATTGTTCGATAATTTCCACACTCTGTTGGGTCACCTTTCTTTGGAATGGGAAGAAATAGAGATCTTTTCCGGTCAGTTGGCCAGCTGGCTGTCCTCCAGATTTCCTGGCACAATTTAGTGAGCACATCCAGGGCAGTGTCTGTTGAAATAAATCAACTGCTATGCCGTCAACTCCTGGAGCCTTGTTTTTTGCCAATTCCTTCAGAGCAACGTGAACTTCCTCCTTCATCACCATAGGCTCTCGCTCATATGTTATTTCATAAAATTCCTCTGTGTCAGCTAATTCCCTCTGATACAGTGACTCTGTGTACTCCTTCCATCTTCTTTTGATATTTCCTGGATCATTTAACATTCTACCCCAAGTATCCTTAAGTATTGCCATCTGTGGCTTGAACTTTTCAACTCCTTCAGCTTAAGAAATGCTGAGCGGGTTTGGCCCTTTTGATTTTCTGACTCCAGCTCTCTTCACATGCCATTATAGTATCTTGCTTTGTTGTCCCGAGCTGCCTTTTGAAATTTTCTATTCAGCTCTTTGATTTCTTGATTTCTTCCTTTAGCTTTGGCTTCTCAGCACTCTAATGCAATACTCAGAGTCTCATCTGACATCCATCTTGGTCTTTTCTTCTTCTCCAGCCTTTGTAATGATCTTTTGCATTCTTCATGGACGATTTTCTTCATATCCTCCCAGAGCTCATTTGGTCTATGCTCATTGGTGCACAAGGCCTCAAACCTGTTCCTGAGATGGTTTTGAAATTCGAGTGGGACAGACTTAAGGTCATATCTTTGTTCTCATGGACTTGATTTTAATTTTTCTCACCTTCAGCTTGAAATTGCATATGAGTAGTTTGTGGTCTGTCCCACAATCAGCACCCGGCCTGGTTTTCACTGCTGATATTGAGCTTTCTCCAGTGAGTCTTTCCACAAATGTAATATATTTGATTCCTATTCAGGTGAGATCCATGTGTACAGCCTGCATTTATGTTTCTTATAAAAGGTATTTGCAGTGAATAAATCATTGAATGTGCAGAACTCTATCATTCTATCTTCAGCTTCATTTCTCTCATCAAGCCCATGTTTTTCAGCTACTGATCCTCCTTCCCTGTTCCCAACTTTTGAGTTCCAGTCGCCCATTATTATTAATGCATCTTGATTGCATGTTGGATCAATTTCTGACTACAAAAGTTGGTAGAAACCTTCCATTTTCTCCTCTTTGGCTCTAGTTCTTCATGCATATCTTTGAATGATAGTGGTATTCAATGGACTTCCTTGTATGCGTATGGATGTTATCCTGTCGCTCACCACATTGTATTTCATGATAGATCTAGAAATGACTTTTTAGTTATGAAACCAACCCCATTTTTTCTCACCTTTTCATCCCTGGCATAGTAAATCATATGATCATCTGATTCAAAATATCCCATGACAATCCATCTCATTTCGCCAATACCTAGTATGTGAATATTTATGCATTCCATTCCTTTCTTAACAATGTCAAATTTTCCTACATCCATGCTTCTCACATGCCACGTTCCAGTCACTAGTGTCTCCTTCTCTGTGTTTCCATTTCTAAGATCTCAGTTTCAAATGCCATGTCTGTTAAAAGTGGATGGCCAATCCTTCTTCCTAGACTGTCTCAATTTTTATAGTATCTGACAGACAAGCAGTCTACAGAAAAGAGCAGATGAAAGACATTTACCAGTTAGAAAAAGACCAATATTCAATGTTGCTGCCCGTCCCGCTACATGTTTAGCTGTTGTTTTTGTTTTGTTTGTTTTTTATCCACCCTTTCCCTACTCTACCACCAACACTTCCTACTTTTGCCTACAACATTCAACACCCGTCTCCCATTGACCAGCCCCTGATGTGATGGCCTAAGTCTCAAGCCATCGGGATTTCTTTGATTCTGACCATATCAAGCTGCTGTCAGTCTCTTGTCATAAGAGGTTATGTATATATGGTAAAAATCATCATTAGATAATCTTTTAACTCTATTATGAAAAATACAATTTGTTAAAGGTCCCAATTGAAACTTTCAATCCTTCCCAAAAGGCAATCAAGGTTCCTCATCACTCCTTAATTTAAGCCCTTAGGAGTTGACATGTTCAGCAAGACACCCAGGCAATGAGGTTCTCAAAAGACCACTTTTTCCATTCATCATGAACGGTATTCTTAGTAACTTCCTGTAGCTCATCTGGTCTTTGCTCATCAGTGTTTGAAGCCTCAAATCTGTTCCTGAGATGGTTCTGAAATTCAGGGGGGATAGACTCAAGCTCATATTTTGGTTGCCTCGAATATGATTTAACCCTTTTTAGCTTTAATTTGAACTTGCCCATAAGTAGTAGTTGGTCTGTTCCATAATCAGCACCAAGTCTAGTTTTTATTGCTGATATTCAACTTCTCCATTGATTCTTTCCACAGATGTAATTGATCTGATTCTGGTGCATTCCATCTGTTGAAAACAACAGGAGCAGTGAAAGTGGGCATCCTTGTCTGGTCCCGGTTCACAAATGCCTTTAGTCTTTCTCCATTGTGAATGATATTGGATCTCAGTATTGCACTTATATTTTTCACTTGTTATTGTGTTGTGTCTGGTGAAAGGGAGATAGATGTGAAGGGAGGGGGTAGAAGTGGATGGATATCCTGTGGGATGGTGAAGCAGGAAATAAGTGCATAAAGGTGCATGTGAGAAAGGCAGGGACAACACTGACACTAAAGTTAACTCCGCAA
>NW_006399861.1:11721226-11725252 GCF_000299155.1 Elephantulus edwardii
AACAACAACAACAACAACAACCATAGAGTTGGAACCAACCCATAGCTGACCCTCCTGTAGGCTTTCAGAGGCAGTTAATTGCACAGGAGGAGATTGCCATCCTTCTCCCATGGAGCATCTGGTGGATTTGAACTGTGTATCTTTGTGATTGCAGCGCAGCTTCTTGCCACTAGGCCAATTCCTTTTTATTCCTATTTTGCTGAGTATTTTAATCAGGAAAGGGTGTTAGATTTTGTCAAAGGCTTTTCCTGCATCAATTGATAGAATGTTTCTTTGCTTTCCTTTGTTGATGTGATGAATTATGGTGATTGTTTTTCTTATGTTTAACCATACTTGCATATCTGTTATGAATCCCACTTGGTCATGATGAATTATTTTTTTTCCCAATGTACTGTTGGATTGTCTTGGCCAGGATTTTGGTTTTGCATCTATATTTATGAGATATATTTGTCTATAATTTTCTTTTTTGGCAACATCTTTACCTGGTTTTGGTTTTAGGGTTAAGCTTGCTTAATGGAATGACTCTAGAAGTGTTCCTTCTTCTTCTTTTTTTTCTCAAAGAGTTTAAGTAGAATTGGAGTAGATCTCTGAATGTTTACTAAAATTTAGCTATGAAGACATTGGGGCCAGGACTTTTTTTGAGGGAAGTTATATTTTATGACCTGCTTTATTTCAAGTGTTCTGTATCTGTCCATTTCAGTCTTAGTAGGATGTCAGTTTCAAAGAATATGTCCATTTCCTCTAGGTTTTCAAATTTATCAGAATATAGCTGTTCATAATATTCCAGTACTATATAGATTTAATTATAATAATGGATTCTGTTATGATGTCACTTTCTACAATTAATTTCTTAATCTAATTGTGTCTTCACTTTCTTTTCTTTGTTAAATTTGACAATGGTTTGCAAATTTTATTGACCCATTCGAAGAACCAGCTGCTGGTCATGGTGATGGTTTAAAATGTTTTTCTGTTTTCTATCTCATTGATTTCAGCTCTTGTCCTTATAATTTCCTTTCTTCTAGAGGTTGTTAGATTGTCTAGGGGTTAGATTGCTCTGTTTTCTACTTGATGGAGGTGTTAAGTTAGGTATTAATTTTGGTTCTTTCTTTTGAGGACATTTTTAATTTCTTCTATAACTCAACTGTGTACTGTTGTTGTTATGTGTCATCAAGTCACATGCAACTCATAGTGACCCAATGTACAACAGCCTATCTACCCTGCTCTATCCTGTGTCAATCTCACTGTCTCTGACACATCTACCCCAATTACCCCAGTCACCGAATCAATCCACCCCCTAGAGCTTCTTCCTCTCTTGCATTGTCTCTCCACCATCCCAAGCATGATGTCCCTCTCTAAAGATTGGTTCCTCCTTGCAACATGTCCAAAATATGTCAGAGAAAGCTTCAGGATCCTTGCATCCAAGGAGCAGCCTGGTTTAAACCTCTCTAAAATGAACCTGTTCATTTTCTTAGCAGATCACGGTATATTCAATACTATTCTACAACACCACAGCTCAAAGACATCAATTTTCCTTCTATCATCTCTAGTCATTGTCCAGCTCTCTGATGCATAGCAAGTGATTGTAAAGACCATGGCCTGTACCAGGCACACCTTAGTCTCCAGAGTGACACCATTTCTCTTCAGTACTTTGGAAGAAGTCCCTAACAGTAGACTTTCTCATCACAATACATCTTTTAGTTTCCTGGCTGCTGGTGCCAAGAGCATTGATGGAGGAGCCAACCAAACTAGAGCTGTTAACAATCTGAATCTCTTCACCATCTATCATGATGTACCAGTAGAATGTCTATCTGTGTTTAATTGACTATGCAAAGGTGTTTGACTGTGTAGATCACATAAAACTGTGGCCAGCTCTGAGATGAATGGGAATCCCAGAACACTTGGTCGTGCTAATGTGAAACTTATACTTGGACCAGGAAGCAGTCATCAGAACAGAGCAAGAAAACACTGCATGGTTCAAAATTGTGAGGAGTGTATGCCCGTGATGTGTCCTATCTTCATGCCTTTTCAATCTATATGCAGAACAGATTATCCAGGAGGCTGGGCTTTGTGATGAGAAATGTGGCATCAGGATTGGAGGAAGATTAATCAACAATCTGTGCTATGCAGATGACACAACCCTGCTTCCTGAAACTGAGGAGGACTTGAACAGCTTGCTGCAAAAGGCCAAGTACTGCAGCTTTCAATATGGATTGAAGCTCAAAGATTCTCACCACTGGGCCAATTGGCAATTATGTACCAGCAGGGTATTATTTAGTCTCCACATGGGTGGTTTTATAATCTTTATCCTTTAGTTAATTTTTCGTTTTATGGCATTGTGATCTGAAAAGATATTTTGTATTATTTCAATGGTTTTTTTAAAAAGCATGCTTTGTGTTCTAATATATGATCAATTCTGGATAATGTACTATGTACATTTGAGAAGATTGTAAATTGGTTTTGTTTAGTTGCAGTACCCTGAGTACATCCACAAGGTAAATTTGGCTGACTGTATAGTTTAGGTTTGCATCTTTGTTAAGTTTTTTGGAATTGACCTCTCCTTTTTCAAGACTGTTTTGTTAAATTCTACTACTATTGTAGTGCTGTCTATTTCTTTCTTCAATTCTGGTAACTGTTTTGTAGGTCTATCATTTGGTATACAGATACAGATCAAGGTTATGTCTTCTCGAACTATTGTCTTTAATCATTATACAGTGCCCTTCCTTAACTTTTTGGTGATTTTCATATTTTATCAGAGATTAGTATTGCCACTCCTGTGTTTTTCTGGTTGTCATTTGCTTGGTATATTTTTCTCAGTCTTTGAGTTTTAGTCTATCTTTCCCTTATTTTCTTAGATGTGTCTGTTGTAGGCAACATATTGATGCTACTCTTTTTCTCTTGATTGGTGCATTTAATGCATTCACATTTAGAGTCGTTATTGATTGGTCAGATTTTATCACTGTCATTTTGCTGTGTTTCTTTTCCTGTTGTTTCTGGTTACTATGGTCCATCTACTTTCCTTTATTGTCTCTATGTGAAGGCCTTCCCTTTGAATTTCTTGTAGACTTGGTCTTGTTTTCACAAAGTTCTTAAGTTTCTGTTTTTCTGCAAATAACCTAATTTGCCCTTTATATTTGATGGACAGCATGGCTGGATACAGGATTCTCAGCTGGCAATTGTTTCCTCTTAACTTTCTGTATGGTCATTCCTTGGTCTTCTGCAACAAGTATCAATGTTTACTGTTGAGAATACACATTTACTCTAAATTCATTTACTTTTTTTAGATGAGTCTTTGTCTTCTCATGCTGCATTTAGTATTCTATCCATATCTGTGATTTTGGAGAATTTGAGGATGATATGTCTTGATGGTTTTTTCCCTGGGTCTTGTCTCTTTGGTGTTTGCTGAGCGATCTTTATTTTTGTTTCTTCTTTTATCTATCAGGCATTGCACATTTTCTTCTTCCTCCCCCTCCAGCCCAACCAACAATGCATCCTTTGTTCCATATTGTTCTTATACATATAATGCATGATCATACATTCCTTTCAGACAGTTCTTTGCTCATATCTATCCACTCTTTCCTCATTCCTTCCCCAGACCCCTCTTATCTGTACTGTTTTATAATGGTGAGGTTATGCAGTTTTTATCCTTTTGTGACAGTGCTATTTCACTTAGCATAATGTTCTCAAGGCTCCCCCATGTTGTGTAATGTTTTATTATTTCATTGTTTTTCAGTGCTGCTTAGTATTCCATTATGTATATGTATATAGTTTTTCCATCTATTTGTTTATTGATGGGGCACTTGGGTTACTTCCATCTCTTTGCTATTTTGAATAATACAGCATTAAACATGAGTAGGCATACATCTGTTTGTATTGTGGCTCTGTTTTCTTTAGGGTATATAAGGGATTTATCTTTAACTGCTCCACAAATTGCTGACTGTCAGATACTCCTCTAAATCTGAACATTCAGATTAAGACAGACTAGGAAGAAGGATTGGCCACCCACTTCTGAAATAGC
This sequence comes from Elephantulus edwardii, assembly GCF_000299155.1. Classification (NCBI taxonomy): domain Eukaryota; kingdom Metazoa; phylum Chordata; class Mammalia; order Macroscelidea; family Macroscelididae; genus Elephantulus; species Elephantulus edwardii. The sequence continues at coordinate 11,725,242 of NW_006399861.1, forward strand.
AGGCCTCTGAA
>NW_006399861.1:11727937-11730136 GCF_000299155.1 Elephantulus edwardii
AAACGACTCGACGGCACATAACAACAACAACAACAATATTCTCATTAGTGGAATTCCTGGGTCAAGTGGTTATTTCTATTTCCAGCATTTTGAGTAAGTGCCAGACTGCCTTCCATGTTGTTTATTGTTGTTATTATAGTGACCCTATGTACAAGAGCCCTAAATGTCTTCCATATTGGTTGTATAATTTTACATTGCCACTAGCAGTGAATAAAAGTTCCAATCTCTGCACAACCTCACCAGCATTTCTTGTTTGCTGTCCTGTGGTTTACTATTGTTGCTAGGATGAGAGGATATCTCATAGCCTTTTGATTTGCATCTCTCTAATATCTAGGGTTGTTGAACATTTCTTCATGTGTTTGCCATTTGAATGTCTTCTTTGGTAAAGTGTCTACTTATTACTTGTTCTCATTTTGTGATCGGATTGTTTATCGTTTTCTTTTTGAGGTGCTAGAGTAGTCTATAAATTTTAGATATAAGACCCCTATTAGCTGTGTCTTTGCCAAATATTTCTCCCTAGTCTGTAGGTTTTCTGTTTACCCTGTTGGAGACATTTTTGATACGTGTAGGTGTTTAATACTTAGGAGGTCCCCTTTGTCTATTTTATTCTCTCTTGAAGGTTTTTCATTATGCTTGCTATGAGTTGCAGGCGACTTGATGACACATACTATTGACAAAAAAACTATTATTGTGGTAGTATCTATTTCTATTTTTAGTCCTGTTAAGTTTGCTTTGTATATATTGCAGTTATATCAGTTGGTGCATAGATATTTATTATGGTTTTGTACTGCTGTTTTATTGACCCTTAAATCATTATATAGTGACCATCCTTGTCCTTTGTGATGGTTTTTAAGCTGAAATCTATTTTATCAGAGAAATATTGCTACTCTTGCTTTTTTCTAGTTGCCATTTGCTTGGTATATATTTTTTCCACTCTTTTATTTTTAGTCTCTTTTTATCTTCATTTTTCAGGTGAGTCTCTTGTAGGCAGCATATTGATCTTTTTTTGGTTGTGTTTTTTTTTTAAATCCAATCTACTACTCTTTTTCTCTTCACTGGTGCATTTAAACTTTCACATTCAGTGTAATTATTGAGAGGAATGGTTTTGTTGCTATCATTTTGTTGAGTTCTTTTTGGTGTTGTTGCTTGTTACTTTGGTCCATCCTACTTTCTGTGGCATCTCTCTAAGGGCTTCCCTCAGTATTTCCAGCAACATTGGTTTTGTTTTTACAAATTTCCTTAGGTTTCCTTCATCTCAGAATATCTTGATATCTCTGTCATATTTGATGGACAGTTTTTCTTGGTATAGTATTCTTCATTTACAGTTATATTCTTTGAGTATTGGATAGATATTATTCCACTGTGTTCTTGCTTGCATTGTTTCTGCTGAGAAATCAGCACTTAATCTTACTTGCTCTCCCTTATAGGTTACTCTTTGTTTCTCCCTAGCTGCTTGCACAACAATCTCCTTATCTTTAGTTCTGGCAAATTGAAGTATGATATATCTTGATGTTATATTGTTTTGTTTTGTCTTTCGGAGAGGTCTATTCTATTTGGAGTTTGTTCATTATACACACACATACATACACAAATATATACATATGCATAAATATGCATACACATACATATGTTGCTGTTGTTAAGTGCCATTGAGTCATAGATGTCTCATAGTGACACTATGAGTGAAAAACCTGAACACTTGCGTAACTTTCATCATTTCTCCAAGTTTATAGATTTTCCGGAGGCAAGCTATTTCAGAAGTGGATGCCACTCCTGTTTTCAAGCTTGTTTTAATCAGGGAGCGCCACCAAACACTGTCCACCATGGGTAATCATTATCACATTTGACATATCACTGTCATATTGTTTAGCATCACAGCAAACACGATTTACTTCTGTACAGCAAATGGACAGACCAGTGCTATACCACTTAGTAGAATGCTTGACCAAAAACAATTAAAACCAGGCCCTATGGCTGCAGGACTGGGAGCCTAAATGCATTTTTAAATAGGAGGCTGAATGAATGAAATCGATTCACACCCAGTGGCGAGTAAACATTCCACCCTACTCCTCACCAGAACCAGAAACCAGGAAACAAACCTGTGCAGAATCCAGCTGCTCCAGATAACTAAGATAATTACCCAACCTGGATTCTAGCATACACATATTCTCTCTCTCTCTCTCTCTCTCTCTCTCTCTC
>NW_006399861.1:11732026-11756804 GCF_000299155.1 Elephantulus edwardii
GTTGTACATAGGATCGCTATGAGTCGCAAGCGACTCGACGGCACATAACAACAACAACAACAACAATTATACCAGGTAATTTTTCTTCTTGTAATTCTTCAACAACTCTCTCAGAGCCTTTACTTGCTTCTCCCTTTCTGGGGTTCCAGTTATGCACACGATATTCCTCTTGATGATGTCCTACATTATTCTTAGGCTTCTCCCTGCCCTTCCTTTTTGATTCTGCTTTTTTCCCTAGCAGATCAGTGTTGAGAATTCTTCTATTTCACTGGTTCTGTGTTCCATTTCTTCAACTTACTCATCTGTCCCTCCATGTCAACAGCATCTGATACATTGATCCTCATACTCTATATTGTGGTTTCTTGTTTTCCCAGAACTTCTAATGCTTTGTTTGTTTTATCTGCATTGTCTTGAATTGCTTTAAGTTTGTCTTTTACCCATTGAAAATATACAATCATTGTTTTTTTTAATTCTTAGTAAAAAAGTTCCATCAGACTTTCTGGCTTTAGGAAATCCATTGATTCTGGGTTACATCTTGTTTTGGTTTTGTGTGGGATGTGAGGTAATTTGCTTATTCTGTGACATTGCTATGATAGAGTTTTTCATGCCTGAGACCTTAGTAAGCCCTTGGTATGATAATTTTGGGTCATCTACTCACTGCTCCAGAGGAAGGAAGGACAGCTCATTCTGCCTGAATTTCTCTCTGATCAATTGACTCAAGGGAAGACTTGCTTCAGCTGGGGAGAGAGGTGGCCTGTGATTCCGCGGTCTTCTAGGCCAGGTAACTGCAGCAGCTAGGTCGGGTCCAAAAGGTCCACAGCTCAAGCACTTGCCCTAGGAGGGCCAGGGTTACCAATGTGGTGTTTGGGAAGGAAATGGTTTCTCCTCTGGTATTGGTGCTCCTCATGCAGGACAGCAGGGGAGCAGTGGGGTGGTTTCCACATGGTGGTGAGGCAGTGGTCTCCAAGTGGCAGCAGTAGGGCAGCAGTCTCTCTGGTTGCAGGTCAGTGGCCTAATGCTCTAGGAGGGAGCGCTGTAACATCAACTTTATAAGCAATTTTATGCTGATTGACCTACTTAAGGCACTAGACTATGGTCATAAATCTCCAGATTCAGCAAACCAATCCTAGAAGGTGTTTGGTTATGTACAGGAAGTATCTTTGTAACATTGTTCTCTATTTTATACACACACACACACACACACACACACACACACACACACACATGTATATTCTTTCTTTCTGTATATATAGATAATATCTAAATTAGTTAAAAAATAAAAATAAATATAAATATAATATAATACATGGAAAGGGATAGCCTCTTTCTCCCTCAGAGTCACTTACGTTCTTTCACTTGCCTGCACCAGAAATGCATAATGTTTGAGTTAGCATTGCATCAATCTATGGCCTATATCATCAGAAAGAAGTTCAAATAGTGGTCCAGTACATACAGAGTTGTGATACTAGTCCAAAGATCATGTTTCTAAGGAAGTTTGAATCCAGCAGTTGCTCCATAGAAGGATTTGAAACACTTGCTGCGGAAGATTGAAGGTAATAGGCTTCAATATAGATTACATATGAACATCAAGAAAACAAAAATCCTTATCTCTGATCATCATGATAGATTGGGAAAAGATTGAATTTGTCAATGATTTACTCTTATTTAGCTCCACAATCAACACCAGCAATCAAGAAATTAAAAGACATGGGCATTTGGAAAATCTGCTGTCAAAGGACCTATCCAAAGTGCTAAAAAGCAATGAAGTCAGTTTAAAGACTAAGGTGCATCTGAACCAAGCCATAGTCTTTCCAATTGAGCTTCCAATCCAAACATACAGGATTTGAATCCACCAGCTACTCCATGAGAGAAAGATGGGCAATCTCCTCCCATGTGATTTACTGCCTCTGAAAATCTATTGAAGAGTTAGCTATGAAGGGCTCTAATTTAACCATACACAACAACTGATGCAACAATGAACCTGAAAGTTGGACAATTAATTTCATTTGTGGTGTTGGAGAAGAATACTGAATAGCTCACAGACTTCCAAAAGAACAAACACATTTTTCTTGGAGAAAGTACAACCTAAGTGCTCTTTAATGACAAAAATGTGAAACATCATCTCATATATTTTGGGCATGTTGGTAGAAAAGGCCAGTCCTTGGAAAAGCAGCAGGTCAGAGCAAGAGAGGGAGACCCTTAACGAGATGGATTGATATTGTTATTGTACTAATAGTCTTCAGTATATCGGAAATGATGAGAATGGCACAGGTTATTCATATAGTTGTTAAGAGTTGCAGTCAACTGGACTAACAACAACAACATAACCTTATGAGAATATAAATGTATAAGCAATTGAACACTGCTTGAATGGATATTTTCTCGAAAAAGACAGTAAACAGATCAGCTCAAGGACAGACAGATGTACAATACTTACATGTTACCATGAAATTTAGTCAGGTCATTATTTGGCTTCTCACACTCAATGACACTGGTAAATGTCAAAGGATTAAATTCAGAGACCTGAAATAATAGAATGCACACGTTAGAGGAATTTGGGCCAGACTGTTCCAATCTTTTTTTTTTCTTCTTCTTAATTTTTTTATTCTTACTGAGAGACTAAGTTTCCTAATGACTTTGTAGGTCAATTGAAATCTGTGAACGAATTTATAATTTTTTTGCTTTATAGTCTTCCTTTATTCCCCATTCATATATGTTATGTTTTATATAATCTTTCATTAACACTGTTTCATATACATAATATTTTTTATATTTATAATTAATTACTATTGATTTATGCTTATTGAATCTTTCTTATTCATTCACACTCTCATCTGCCCACTAAACTCTGCTATCCTAGTGATTTTCATCCTTCTCTTTATTCTACCCTTTCCCCTTCTCCTTTTCAACATTCATATATTTAGTAGTCAGTTATCCTTCTATTTTTACAATAATGATCTTATGCAGTATTTGTCTTTACGAGACTATACCATAATACTATCAGCATAATACTCTCTAGACTCTCTCATATCATAAAGTATTTTACTAAAATCATTATTCCTTAGTCCTGCACAGTATTCCATTGTGTGAATGTACTACAATTTCTCTATTCATTTGTTTACTGATGGACATTTGCACCGTTTGCATTTTCTTGTTACTGTGAATAATGATGTCATGAATACAGGTGTACATGCATATCTCTGTTCATGTCTCAGTTCTAATTTCCTTGGGGTATATTCCTAGCAGTAGAATATCTGGGTTATATGGGATTTCTATGTTCAGCTTTTTGAAGAAATACCAAACTGTCTTTTAGACTGGTTATACTATATTACAATCCCATCAGCAGCACATAAGAGTTTTAATCTCTCCACATCTTCTCAACGTTTATTGCTTGCTTTCCTGATGTTGATCTAGAGACTAAGGTGTGCCTGATCCAAGCCATGGTCTTTGAAATTAATTGCTGTGCATCAGATAGCTGGACAATGATTAAGGATGATAGAAGACTAATCAATGCCTTTGAGCTGTGGTGCTGGAGAAGAGTATTGATCATACCGTGGACTGCTAAAAGAATCAAAAGTTACCCTGGAGAGGGTGAAACCAAGCTACTCCTTGGAGACAAGGATTTTGAAGCTCTGTCTCACATACTTTGAGTATATTTCCAGGAGAGATAACTCCTTGGAGAAGAACACTATGTTTGGAAGAGTGGAGGGACAGTGCAAGAGAGGATGACCATGGATGAGATGGATTGACTCAGTAAATGTGATAATAGCAGTAGATGTGTTGGAGACAGTGAGATTGGTTCAGGATAGGGAAGGGTTCAGAGTTATTGTACATAGGGTTGTTATGAGTCACAGGCAACTCAATGGCACATTAAAAAACCCAAAAATAACTATTACTGTAGTGAGATGGTATCTTGCCATTTTTATTTGCCTTTCCATTATTGTCAGTGATTTTTGAGCATCTCTTCATACATCTGTACGCCATCCAAATGTCTTCCTTTGTGATGAGTCTTTTGCGCATTTGGTAATTGGGCTATCAGTTTTTTTCTGACAGAGGCTCTGTTGCTTTTGTTGTTATGTGCTGTTTAGTCACCTTTCACTCATAGAGACCTTATGCACAATAGCTCTGAACTCTGCCCTATCCTGAGCCTATCTCATTGTCTCCAACACACCTATCTCCATTACCCTAGTTAATGAGTCAGTCAATCTCATCCAGGGTCTTCCTCTCCTGTACTGTCCCTCCACCCTTCTAAGCATGGCAAACTTTCCAAGGACTGGTTCCTCGTGGCAAGATGACTAAAGTATGTGAGATGGAGCTTCAACATCTTTGCCTCCAAGGAGTAGTCTAGTTCCACCTTTTCCAGGACAGACTAGTCTGTTATCTTAGCAGTCCATGGTAGTGTTTTGTAAACTTTCATTGTAAGACCTCTGTCTGAGATGTCATTGCCATTAGGCTTTCTTTTCACCCTACTGGAAAAAAAAGTTTTTGATGTACACAAGGACTTGGTCTCATTCATTTATTTCATCCTCTTTTGTCTGTGCATTTCTGGTTATATCTGCAGGCTTATTTATGCCCAATCTTAAAAAGACTAGTCCGTGTCTTGCACTAGGACAAAGAAATCCCATGAAACTATTGTGTCTACTAATCTTTGATGAGTGCCAATCACACATTAGTACTTAATAGAGAGATAATGATTAATGCTTTTATTACTAGAGTAATAGTGCAAATAACCGAGTTGGAATGACTATAACTTTAAAAGAAAATAAAATATTAGGTGTAGAAAACCACACAATTAACAATGACAATGGACAAAAGGGTTTTCTAAGAAAAAAAACCCAGAAATTTTCTATAGAGATTCAGAGAAGAGCATTCAATCTGGGAATGTTCTTCTCTAAATCCAATTTCTAATAAAGTCCCATTTCTTAGTTACACTATATTCCTCTCAGATATTAATAAAAAAGGATGTTATTTCTGTCCTTGGACCAAAATGATGTTGTTTGATTTCCAGAGTGAGATTCAAGAAGTCTGATTTATTTAAAATCATGAAGATGATTTTGAAACCAGTTCACAGTTTCCTTAAGCCCTCAGAGATTCACAGATACATAGTCCAAGTGACCATGAGTGTAGTAGGGTCTAGAAATTATTAGGATTATAGTTGGCAGATAAGGGAAGAAGGTTAAAAATACTTTATCTCTACTTACCTTCTTTCTCTGAAAGAAAATGCAGTGCATACAACCCTCAAATGGTAGAGTACTTTGTCTCTGATACTTTACAATTGCATCTGTGATGTTGTACCAGTCATCACGTGACATGGGAAGCATATACACCCAGGGCAGAGACAACAATCTTTCTCTGCATCAGATAGGGAGTGGTGGAGTAAATAGTTCACATTCTTGGGCTGATGAGCAATCAAGGCACATTTTAGACCCACAGCTCAAGTACAGGGCATTCACTATTATACAGGCATGAAGACACTATCTAATTACTTGAAGGGAGGTTTCACCTATCTTGGTCTGTGGAGAGCATGGAGTCACAGGGGCCTGGTTAGCAAGGTCTTTGAGCACAGTAGCCATATTCATCTTCCTCTAACAGCAGTGAAATAGTGCCACTGTCCTCAACTCTTTGGAAAACACAACTCTTTGGCCTTACTGCCTTCTTGGGTTTATTGTTGATTAGGCACAAGCACAATAATTCTGTATGCCAACTTGACCACAGAAGGACCTTGCCTTAACAGTGCTTCAGATCTGCCGTCTAAAATCTTTTGCTTGAGTTATTGAATTCACTTCACTGCTGCTGACTTTTAAGTATCTCTCCCTGTCACACAAGAAGACTTGTGCAGGCCCAGATCCACACCTTTCTGATACGTTGTCCTATGCAACCCCCTTCCACTTTGCAATAACTGCTACTCCTCTTGCAGTATGCTATTAGCAATGGGTCTTTGTGGAAAAAAATGCCCCAACATTCCACTCAGTAGGTTTGTCCTCTGAGGCTGATCTGCTTTTGTCTGAACCCTAGCAAACATAAATCTTTGTGTTTCCTTAGGTGTGACTGCTGCCAGTTCCTATTCCTCTTTCACTAGACATAGGTTCTCTGAGAATAGCACAAAGCTTCGCATGCACACGGCCAAAAGCGATGGATTATGGATGGATATAGTTCATCATTCTCTGCTCACCATTCTATGATCAGTCAGATATTGTATTATCCCTATATGGGAGATGGAATGGTCAAGGTGGGCTGGTAATTCTGGAGCTCAATTGTTTCAGAAAGTGTATTCCCTGTTTTACAGGTGAGTAAATACTTTTTCTTGTTGTCATCAAGTCAGAATCAACTCATAGCTGAACTTCCAGTGGGTTTTCAAAGGAAGTTAATCCCATGCAAGGAGATTGCCCATCCTTCTCCCATGGAGCAACTGTTGGCTCCAAACCATGCTCAGAGCTTCTAATTTAGCTCATTAATTGTTGTCAAAGGATGAAAAATACTACAATTATTTCATACATAGCAATTTAACAAAATATAATGGAATAACAGCCAAATGTATTTTGTACATTTGATTCAGTTTGTACTTGTTATGTGCCATCAAGTTGACTATGACTCATAGTGAGCCCATGAACAATAACTCTGAACCTTGCCCTATGCTGGACTTCTGTCTCTGATACACCTGACTCCATTGCCACAGTTTCTACGTTAATTCATCTCATCCAGGGTCTTCCTCTTCTATGCTCACTCTCTATCCTCCTAAGCATGATGTCCTTCTCCAAGGACTGGTACCTTCTGCCAATATGTCCAAAGTATGTTGCCAAAATTATTGCCGCCAAGGAACAAACTGTTTTCACCCTCTCCGGGATAGATCTTTTTGTTCTCTTGGCAGTCTTTGGTATGTTCAGTATTCTTCTCCAACAACACATTCAAAGGCTTCAATTATTCTTCTGTCATCCTTAGTCATTGCCCAGCTCTCTGATGCATAGCAAGCTATTGCAAAGACCATGGCCTGAATCAGGCATACCTTAATCTCTAAACTGATGTAGTTACTCTTTCAAACTTTGGAGAGACCCCTGACAGCAGACTTTCTCAATACAACTTATCTTTTGAGAGCTTGACTCTTGGAGAGTGTTGACTGTAGATCTGAGCAGGATTCAATTGTTAATAACCTCAATTCTTTCCCCGTCTATCATGATACTGTTTATTAACCTGGTGGTGAGGATCTTTATTTTCTTGATGTTGAAATGCAATACATATTGAAGACTGCTGTACTTGATATTCTGAAGCAAATGGATCAAGTCCTACCCATTTTGGAGAGCCTAATGCAGAATGTTAGATTGTTAATGAGTCTTCTTCGAATCCCGATGCCACATTCTTCTTTGCAGAGTCCAGCTTCCCAAACAATGTGTTCCACAAACAGAATGAAAAGGTAGAGAGAAAGGATACATTCCTGATGTCCTTTTTTCTTTATTTGAATCAATCATGCAATGTTCGCTTGCTTTGTTTGGACAACAGTTTCCTGGTTTAGGTATAGGTTTTGCCTGAGCATAATCAGGTGCTTTAGGATTCCCATTCTTTTAAATGTTAGTCACAATTTTTGTGATTGACACAGTCAAATGTATTTGCACAAAAAAGGTGGTAAAACTGTAGCTATATGCAGATGATATGATTGTGCACACAGAAACACCCCAAGAATTCAACAAATAAATGTTAGACCAGACTAGACTACTAATTTAGCAGAAAAGCAGGACATAAGACCAATTTAAAAATATCAGTGGGATTTCTTTGTAGTAACAAAGGAGACACAGAAAAGGAATCTCAGAAAGCAATACCATTTACAATAGCCAACCATAAATTGAGATACTTGGGAGTAAACCTAACTAGGACACAAAAGATCTTGACAAGGAAAACTATGAAACTCTCCTTTAAGAAACAATAAGAGACTTAATAAAAGGAAAAAATATTCCATTTATATTCCTGTTCATGGATGTTGTTGTTGTTATGTGTCATCGAGTCACTTTTGACTCATAGCGACCCTATGCACATCATCTCTGAACCCTGCTCTATCTTGAGCCAACTTCATTATCTCTGACACATCTACCCCCATAACCCTATTCACTCATCATCTATCTCATCCAGGGTCTTCCTCTCTTGCACTATCCCTCAACCTTTCTAAGCATGATTTACCTCTTCAAGGACTGATTCCTTGTAACAACATGCCCAAAGAATGTTAGATGAAGCTTCAAAATCCTTGACTCCAAGGAACAAAATACTTCTCCAGGGCAGATCTGTTTATTTTCTTAGCAGTCCATGGTATATCCAATACTTTTCTCCAGCACCACAGCTCAAAGGCATAAATTATTCTTCTATCATCCTTCATTATTGTTTAGATCTCTGATGCATATCAAGTAATTGTGAAGACCATGGCCTGTGTCAGGCACACCTTAGTCTCTAGACTGACATCATTGCTCTTCCATAGTCTGGAGAGGTGCCTGACAGCACATTTCCCTGATGAAATTAATCTTTTGATTTCCTGGTTGCTGGTACCAAGAGTGTTGATTGTGGAGTCAAGTAAGCTGAAGCTGTTAACCATCTCATTCTCATCACAGTCTATCATGATGCTGCCAATTTGCCCAGCAGTAAAATCTTTGTTTTCTTGATGCTGAGCTTCAATCTATATTTAAGGCTGCAGTCCTTGACTTTCTGCAGCAAATGCCCAGGTCCTCCTCAGTTTTGGCAAGAAATGTTGTGTCTGCATAACTAAGGTTGTTGATGAGTCTTCCTCCAATCCTGATGCCACGTTCCTCCTTAGAGAGCCCAGCCTTCAGAATAATCTGTTCTGCATATAGATTGAAAAGGTATAGAGATAGGATGCCTCTCTGGTGTACACCTTTCCTGATTTTGAATCATGCAATGCTTCCTTGCTCTGTTCTAATGACTGCCTCCTGGTCAAAGTATAGGTTTCACATAAGCACAATCAAATGTTTTGTAATTCTCGTTCTTCTCAGAGTTAGCCACAATTTGCTGTGACCCACACAGTCAAATGCCTTCGCATAGTCATTGAAACAAAGCAGACATTCTTTCTGTACTATCTGCTTTCAGCTAAGATAAACCTAATTAAAATATCCCCAATGCCACAGTCTCTTCTAAACCCAGCCTGTACTTCTGGCAGTTCTCTGTTGATGTGCTGTTACAGTTGTTTTTAGATAATTTTCAGCAGGATCTTGCTTGTATGTAACATTAATGATATTGTTTGATAATTAACACATTCTGTCAGGTCACCTTTTTTTAAAAAAAGAAACAAACATGGATCTCTTCCTATTGTTGGCCAGGTGGTTGTCCTCTAGATTTCTTGGCACAACCTGGTGAGTGTGTTCAGGGCAGCATCTATTGTTGAAATATGTCAGTTGCTGTTCCATTAATTCCTGGGGTCTTATTTTTTTTCCAGTTCCATCAGAGCACCATGAACTTCCTTCTTCGTCACCACAGGCTCTTGATCCTAAGCTCTTTCATGAAATTCTTCTGTGTCAGCCATTTTTTTAGTGTAGTTTTTCTGCATACTCCTTCTATCTTTATTTTAGCATTTTAATTTTTTCCTTTATTTTATACTGGTTTACTTACAAAGTTCATAAGGTTGGTATACACTGTTTTTCACACTGGATCTTTCCCCTTTTCTTTACCCACACCTTCCTCCACGCATCAAATTGTGTGACCCTATGATTAAGCGCCCCCCCGCCTTGGATACTTTTACTCATTCTACAATAATGGTCTTATACAGTATTTGTCTCTATGATATTGAGTTAGTTTATTTAGCATAATGCCCTCCAGTCCTTCCCATGTTAAGTAGCAATTTACAAAATCATTGTTCCTATGTACTACATAGTGTTCCACTATGTTAATGTACCATAATTTCTCAATCCATTCCATTGTGGTTAGGAGTCCTGCTACTCTACTAAATTGATCTACTAGATAGGGAACTCTGGTGGCCTATTGGTTAAGAATCTGCACTGCAATTCCGAAGGCACGTCTTTTGAAACCACCAGCTGCTCCATGGGAGGATGGGCAATCTCCTCCCATGCAATTAACTGCCTCTGAAAACCCACTGGAGGGCCAGCTATGGGTCGGTTCCAACTCGATAGTTCTCAACAACAACAACAAGACGCTCTAACAGTTTTTTGTTGAGTCCTTCTGCTTTTCTTTGTACATTTCTTTATACACTATAATACATTATACATATACATCTGCATATAGGGACAGTTTAACCATCTCTTTGCTGATTGGGATGCCTTTTATTTCCTTCTCTTTTTGTATTGCCCTAGCAAGTGCTTCCAATGTAATAATGAACAGAAGTGGTGACAGTGCAAATCCTTGTCTGGTCCCTGTTTTCAAATAAAATGCTTTTAGTCTTTTTCCATTGAGAATGAAATTGCCTCTTGATTTTGCATATATATTTTTCACTATGTTGAAGAAATTAGTTTCTATTCTTGGGTTATTCAGTATTCTGCCTACCACATCTTTAAGCATTGAAGCTCAAGGTTTGAATTTGTTCTTTAATTTCTTCACTTAAGAAATGCTGAGTGAGCTTGTCTCTTTTGATTTTCCCACTCCAGCTCTTTGCGCATTTCTTTTTAGTACTTTGCTTTGTCTTCCCATGCTGCCCTTTGAAATCTTCTATTTAGCTCCCTTAACATCTTGATTTCTTCCCTTTGCTTTGGCTCTACTTCAATATTCCGAGTCTCTTCTGATACTAATTTTGGTCTTCTTCTTCTCCTTCTCTCTTTGTAATGACCTTTTGCGTTCTTTGTGGGTGATATTATTTTTTTTTAAATTGTTTTGGTGATATTCTTGATAACCTCCCATAGATCATCTCATCTTCACTCAAAAGTATTCAAGGACTCAAACCTGTTCCTCAGATTGTCTTTAAATTTAGATAGACTCAAGGTCAAACTTTGATCCTTGTGGATTTGATTTCCTTTAGCCTCCGTTTGAATTTGCATATGAGTCTTTGATGATCTGATCCCAATCAGCACCTGGCATAGGTTTCACAGCTGATATTGAGCTTCTCCAACAATTTTTCCCACAAATGTAATCAATCTGAGTCCATCAGGTGAAGTCTATATGTATAGTCACCATTTGGAATTCTTATAAAACATATTTGTAATGAACAAATCATTGATTGTATAGAGTTCTATCATTTTGCATCCAGCCTCATTTCTGAAATGTAATCCATTTTTCCCAACTATCAATATTTCTTCCTTGTTCCCAACTTTTGCATTCCAGTCACCAATTATTACTAAAGTATCTTGGTTGCGGCTGTGGGGTGGAGGCAATTGTGGCGAGAGCGTGTGGACGAGGAAGAAAATACGAAGGGACCGCTTCCTTTCCTGAGGTCCCGAGCTCTGTTTAGAGCCGACTACATCCAGGCCCCACACTTGACTGCTTCTCATAGTTTGTCCATTTCACTGAGGTGTAATACTGAAAAGCATAGGAACTTTGAGGGGAGAGAAGGGAAAGCATCACAGGAAAAAGATTCTGCTCCTTCATTTCCAACATGGAAGAAACTTACATTGATTCCCTGGACCCTGAAAAGCTTTTACAGTGCCCCTATGATAAAAACCACCAGATCAGGGCATGCCGGTTTCCTTATCATCTTATCAAGTGCAGAAAGAATCATCCTGATGTTGCAAACAAATTAGCCACCTGTCCCTTCAATGCTCGCCACTAGGTTCCTCGGGCCGAAATCAGTCATATCTTAAGCTGTGATGACAAGAGTTGTATTGAGCAGGATGTTGTCAATCAGACAAGGAACCTTGGACAAGAGACTCTCACTGAGAGCACATGGCAGTGTCCTCCTTGTGATGAAGACTGGGATAAAGATTTGTGGGAACAGACCAGTACCCCATTTGTCTGGGGTACAGCCAACTACTGTGGCAACAACAGCTCTGCAACCAGCATAGTTACAGAACATAAAAGTAACCTGGCTTCAGGCATGCGAGTTCCCAAGTCTCTGCCATACGTTCTGCCATGGAAAAACAATGGAAATGCACAGTAACTGAATATCTCATCAAAAGACAGACTTAAGAAGACTTCTGCTTCTTACTGTTACCAGTGTGTTCTTCATTTTCTCCTCATCTATTTATAGAAAGATAAACTGTGGCTTTCAAACTGAAAAGTACCTTTTTTCCTCCCTCATTTGAGTCTCATTCACTTGATTCAAGAACCCTCATACACAGAAGAACTGTTCCAAATAAACTATCGCTTAGCCAGCCTGTTAGTTTAATTAAGAGGACCTGCAGGCCCAAGATCAGAATCCATCCTTTTCCATATCAATGAAACATTATGATTTAAAGTAATTTTTAGGAGATACAGTTAGAGCAGACAGGAAACTAGTTAGAACCAGGAAACCTTGTATTTGTATTTTCTGACACAAATAGACCCAGTTCTTAGAGTATATACATGGATGAGCTTTTTTTGATCATGAAAAGTAAATATGTCTTTATCCAGAGAGAGCATTTATAAAACAAAATGCCCCATTCTTGTTTAGAATAACTCAGAACATCTTGCCTCCTGAATTTTTTTTTCAACCTAGGGTAAGTTTATTTTATTTTTTAATTTTCCTCCATTCCTAGGTGCAGATTATGTGTAAGTGAAGATTGGGTTGAGCAGAGCCAACCAGTGCATGTGCAAAGAAGATATAGGCTTTCCACCTCTGTGTGAAATTTGATTATGCTTCCAAACCAAGTGTGTGAGAGCCCTGCTAACTACTCTAGAATATGTGAATAACAAGTTGGACTTTCGAAATACCTAAGGTTCTGGCTACTCTCGCATTTTGTTCATCCTTAGGAAGTCTTTATAATCTCCAGAGCCAAATTTTTGCTTGGATTACTTTCTCGTATTTTCCCCCCAGACATCGGTTAGTTTTAAAACTGGCAGGAAGAAAAGGAAGGATGTGGGATAGATAGGGAATTAGACGGTGTATATTCACTGATAATTATGAAAAAATACCTCTCTAGCATTGTAAGTAGCCAGTACAAAGAGAGTTAGGCTCCTATAAAGTTTGACATAAAACAGGATTCTCACTTAATGAAAAAAGAGGATCTGTGTATTTCGTTCCAGTCTCTTAAAAACAGATTCCAAGATAAGCCCCCCTATGAGAGTGTTTTCTGCTTCTGACTTTGTGACATTGACTAACAGGACTTTTTTTCTGGAAATTTCTTTCTAGAAATCTTAAAAAAATTAGAATTTCTTCTTGAGAGAAAGGCAGTTGATCAAGGAGTGAGTTGAATACTTGTTAGGATCCCTAATGTATGCTTGTATGTCAGTCAACACCTCAAAATGGTATAACATTATTTAAAGTTAGTTTTGCTGGAAAATTTTAAATGATGACAGAACAAAAGTCTTATATTTGGAACCCAGAGCTCCTACTTATTTTGGGAATGTCTTATTGGAAAGAATTAGCTACTTGAAGACAATGAACAAAGGATTAAATAAAAAATAGTTACTTTCTGTTTTTTAAATACGTTTAGGGTCACAGTAGGCTAACATCTGTAATTCATTAAGAACCTTTTTGGTGTTTATTTGAGAGGACATCTTTTTAGTCACAACTACTAGAATTTACTTCCAAAACTTCGGACTTTTAAGAAGTGTAAATAACATTCACTATAGGAGAATGCCTTTCTGTGTTAGCTCACAAAGTAGATAGTGTTGTTCTTTCTTTAGTAAACTAGTGATTAAAGCAACCAGATTGGCTCATACGAGAGCTTAAAGAGACTGTTTAGGATTTTTATTTGGCCTAGGATTCAATGGTCTCAATTTAATTTGGAGATTCCCCAAAACAAAAAACGTTTCTAACTCTGTTATTACTAGAAATTAAAAACAGAAACTCATTTGTCTTAGCAAACCTTTTTAAAAAGGATAACCCTTTCTTTGGAATGTGAACTCTGTGAAGGTTGAATATTTTGCTTTGGTTTTAGTTAAAGTCAATTGTTAATGGTTAAAAGTTAAATGCACAAGTGTTTCAAAAGCTTAGCACAGAAAGAACCTGAGTGTCCTGCATTTTGGTCTTATCCATGAAAAGGATTGTGGAAGATTGCCTTTCTCTGTAGGGGTTCAGGAAGTGCCATTGTGATTGGCAAATGTTCTCACCAGGAATAAACAAATGTATTTGTTAAGTGGTGCTTAGTTCTTTGGGTACCTTTGACTGAGCTAAACAGGGAAAGCACTTACGTTTAATTTCAAATAATGCACTCCAGTACCCTTTCATATTGATGAGGCAAAGCAGTAAATTGTAGTGTTCTGAGATAAAAACGTGTAGCACATTCTTGAGGTGCTCTAGTTGTACTTCTCACAATTCATATTAAAACTTCAAACCAGAAAGAAACTGAAGTGATAACATCATTCTATTTTTACCATTTTCAAAGAAGAGGCAGGTTATAAAATAAAGACAATTTACGTACTATATTTTAAATTATTAAAGCAGATTGGCCTTGGGGTAAAAGTGTTTAAAAAACGTTTGTTGTGCTCACTTTGGCAGCACATACACTAAAATTGGAATGATACAGAGAAGATTAGCATGGCCTCTGCTGACACACAAATTGACATACAAATTGTGAAGCATTCAGTATTTTTAATAGAAATTTTCATCATTAAAAAAGAAAATATTTGTTTTCATTAGTGTACCAATTCAGTGGGTAGAATAAGAGGGAAATTGTCCTTATGTTCTATGAGAAAAATACTTAGCAGTTGTTCATTCATTTGGTTACTGTCTTCCTCGTACTGTTAAGGTTCAAAACATACATTCTGTGTTATATCATGACCTCTCTGGAGGCCACTTTAACCTGCTGCCTCATACCAGCCTGAGCATACTGGAGTCTGATAAATAATAACTTCTGTATAAACTGAGGATTTGCCCTCTGCACAGCAGCAGTTGTACTAGCTGATGCAGCTCACTTAAGGTTGATAATTTGGTGATTAATGAGACAAATATAAAATCTGAGATCGTTTATAACTAGGAAGTGCAGCATCCTAGGCCAAACAGTAATCTTAGAAAACAGTCATAGGATCAGCAGATTTGTGTATACCTTGTTTAAAAGAGGTTTATTGGAACTGAAGCAGTGTGAGACTTTGAAGAAAAGTTTAGCTTTATTGTTTTTATATTAAAAAGGAAGAAATCAAGATTGTATGGGAAAATTGCTTATTAAGTCCAACCAGGCCTCTAATTTTCATATGTCACTGAAATAAAGTGTGCTTTCCAAGTTTAAAAAAAAAAAGTATCTTGGTTGCATGTCTGGTCAATTTCCAACTGGAACAGTTGGTCCATGTCATCTTTTTCCTTGTCTTTGGCTCTGGTTGTTGGTACATAAATTTGAATGATAGTGGAATTAACAGGTATTCCTTGTATGCATATGGATATTATCCAGTGTTGTTACTCACAAAACTGTATTTCAAGATGGATCTAGAAATAGCCTATTTAACTATGAGTGCTATCCCATTTTCCCTCATTTTTCATTTCCAGTATAGTAGATCCAATCCATTTCATTTTGTTAACACTATATGTCAATTTTTATGCATTCCATTTTCTTTCTTAACAATCTCCAGTTTTCCTACATTCATACTTCTCACATTTCACATTCCAATAATTAGGGTCTATTTGCAACGGATTTTCTCTTTTGTGATTCCTGACATGAAGGCTGAGCCTCTGGTGCCATATCTGCAAGTCTAACCCAAGTGTGCTCTGATGTTTTTGAAGGCCTGTTATTTTGTAAGAGGATGATCAAACATTCTCCCTAGGCCGTCTTAATTTGCGTGCTCAGCTTTAAAACAACATTTGGGTTCTCAGCTTTAGAGCAATATATTATAAACAATCATTTTGCTCAAAAGAGCTGGTGGGAATGTGCAGGTAATATCAGGTGTTGATTCTGGGGGCCCACCCTTCCAACACATGTGTTGTGTTCTTACCCCTCACCCTGCTCTGCCAGCATCCAGTTCAATTCACTTTCCTTGCTTTCTGGCACCTCCCACCCCCTCTTATTTGATGGCTCAGGTATTCCACCCCCTGTGTCCTCCCATTTTCTCTCCATTCCCTTGTGATATTGGTGCTCCTGATGCAGGAACTGGTGGTGTTTACATGGTGAGGGCAGTCTCCACACACTTTACTTACTCAGGGTCTCTATCTTCTCCAAAGAAACTTGACAATTGTAATTTTGATCTCCTTGGAAAAGAAATTTGGTATCTGTATTGAAATTGTAATATAGATGTAGATTAGTTTTGATAGGATTGTAATTTTCACTATATTGAGTCTCCCTCTTCATGAACAGGGAATATTTTCCCATTTATTTAAGTCTTTTATTGTTTCTTGTAGAAGTGTTTTGTGGTTTTCTTTGTAAAAACTTTTGCATCTCTGTGTTGTTGTTGATTGCCTTCGATTTGAGCATGACTCGTAGCGACCCTATGAACAAAAGGCCTGAAGCCTTTCTATAACTATTGACATTTATCAAAGTTCATAGAGTTTCTGGAGGGAAATGAATGACACATCTGCTATTCCTAAGTATCTCAATCTGTGGTTGGCTATTGTAAATTGTATTGCTTTCTATGTTTCCTTGTCTGTTTTCTTTGTTACTGTAGAGGAATTCCACTGACTTTTGTATATTGATCTTATATCCTGCCACTCTACTAACTTGCTCTAATAGTTTTTCTGTGTACACTATCATTATATGCATATAGAGACAGTTTAACCACTCTTTGCCAATCTGGTTATCTTTTATTTAATTCTCATCATATTGACCTCAAAAATAATATTGAATTGGAGTGGTGAAAGTGAAAATCCTTTTCTGGTTCCTGTTTTCAAGAAAAGTTCTTTTAGTCTTTCTCCATTGAGAATGATACTGGTTTTTGGTTTTCCATATATACTTTCAACTATGTAGAGGAAATTCTCTTCTATTCTTATTTTGCTGAGTGCTTTAATCAGGGAGGAGTATTGGATTTTGTCAAAGGTCTTCTCTGTATCAATTGCTAGGATCATATGGTCCTTGTTATTTGCTTTGTTAATGTGGTGAATTACATTCTTTTTTTTTCCTCTTGTGTTGAACCAACCTTGCATACTTTTTATGAATTTAACTTGGTCATTATGAATTTTTTTTAATTTTTTAATTTAGTTTGTTTATTTTTCATTTCAATGAACATCTACAGAGATTTTGGAATTCCATTCATTCATTGTTGCACCCTTCTCCCCGCACAAACCCCTCCCCCCCTTGCTCCTCTCCTTGAAAAGCAAAAGAAAAACTCCCTCATTGGTACACAATCCCCCCCGCACCTCCCCAAACCCCACCCGCTACCCCCGAATATAATCCACTATGCAACCCTCATTGCGTTGGATTCTATTGGCCAGGATTTTGTTAAGGATTTTTGCATCTATGTTCATGAGATACATTGGTCTGTAGTTTTCTTTTTTGTTAAACTCTTTGCCTGGTTTTGAATATTTGGGTTATATTTGCACCATAGAAGGACTCTGGAAGTGTTCCTTCTTTTCTATTTTTAAAAATAAGT
The DNA here is from genome assembly GCF_000299155.1 of Elephantulus edwardii. Lineage (NCBI taxonomy): Eukaryota > Metazoa > Chordata > Mammalia > Macroscelidea > Macroscelididae > Elephantulus > Elephantulus edwardii. Next base: position 11,749,550 of record NW_006399861.1, read on the forward strand.
AGAATTGGTGATAGATCTCTGAAGGTTTGGTAGAATTCAGCCATGAAGCATCTGGTAAATAACTTTTTTGAGGAGAGAGTTTTTTTATGACTTACTCTATTCTTCTTTTATGATGAGTCTGTTCAAGTGTTCTACATCTCTCTGTGTCAATCTGGGTAGTGTATGAATGTCAAGGAATTTGTTTCTTCTAGATTTTAAAATTTACCAGAGTATAGCTTTTAATAATACTCTGATATTACAGATTTAATTATTTCTTGTTTTGTAGTGATATCACCTCTGCTAGTTCTCATTTGAGTTATTTGTGTCTTTGTCCCCCCCTCCCCCATTCCATTTTGTTAAGTTTGCCAGTGGTTTCTTCAATTTTATTGACTCTTCCAAAAAACAAGCTCCTGGTCTTTTTGATGGTTTCAGGTTTTTGTGGTTTGTCTTTTTTAAATTTCTATTTCATTTATTTCCATTCTTTTTCTTATAATTTCTTTTATTCTTGAAGCTGTGGAGTTAAATTGCCATTATTTTTCTATTTGATGGAGGTGTTGAGTTAGATAATTAATTTTGCTTCTTTTTTCCTTCTTCATGTGCTTTCCTATTGCTGTAAACTTCCCCCTGAGGACTGCCTTGGCTGCAAGCATCTCAGATGTTTGGATATGGTGTATTTTCTTTAGGAACTTTTAAATTTCATTTATTTCTTCTATAATCCAATCAAGTTCTAGCAGCATGTAATCTAGCTTTCATATGGGTAGTTGTATACACTTTGTTCTCATGTTGTTAATTTTTAGTTTTATGGCATTATGGCCTAAGATAATGCTTTTTATTATTTCAATGTTTTTATATTTCTTAAGGTTTGCTTTGTGCCCCAGTATGTGCTCAGTTCTGGAGAAAGTGCTATGTGCACTTGAGAAGAAAGTAAATTAAGCTTTAGTTTGATACGGTACCCTGAATACATTTACAAGGTGTAGCTGGCTGATTTTCTAGTTTAGATCTTCTGCATCTTTGTTAACTTTCTTTTAGGTTGTCCTATCCTTTGGTGAGAGTGTTGTATTAAAGTCTTCTACCATTATTGGGGTGCTATCCATTTCTATCTACAATTCTGTTAACTGCTTTTTAAAAATGTATTTTGTATATCTATCATTTGGTGCATAAATGTTGGCCAAGGTTCTTCTTTATATACTGTACTTTTAATCATTATATAGTGTCTTTCCTTATTTTTTATGGTGCTTTTCATTCTTAAGTCTATTTTATCACAGATTAGTATTGCCACTCCTGTTTTTCCTCCCACTTAAAAATTCATTCATTATATTTGGTCATAGGCAAAAAAAATATATTTCTATAAAATTCTTCTATTCAGATAATAACAAAATATTAAAAATATTTCCTCATTTAATTCTTAAGATAAAGAAGCTCAGAATGAGTTTACATACTCAACTGATGTTTCTTTTGCTATCCTTAGGGCCTCTTTGCTTTGGGCCCCCAAAGGATCTAACTTCTTCCCTGACTTTTTTTTTTCCATGTCCTGTTTGTCTTCTCCGAAGCATACATTTCATTTTATTTCATCATCTAACCTAATTGATAGATGCAGATCTTGCAAAATATGCTTCAAACTGGTGGGTTATTAGAATTGTGTCTTTCCTCTCACGCTTTTCCTTTGTTCAATTTGTCAAAGGGACAAAGTCACAACAGTAACCACCGAGCGGATTACTGATTCTGGCTAATGGTGCCATATGCAGAATGGAATTGCTTCATAGAATTTTCAAGTTTATAACCTTTTAGAAGTAGGTTGCCAAGCCTATCTTTGGAGGTATCTCAGGAGGAATAGACCAGCCTTCAGAATTGGTTTCCACTCCTTTGAAAGAAATAACTTGGAAATCTGTAGCTCTGAATTCTCCATCTCCTACACATCAAGATCTTAAATGCAGTATCTGATTAATGCTGTGACATTGCATATAAGCCTCAGAGTCTTGGTTAAATAAATTAGTGGTCATAGCATTTAGACCTGGCAGTCAGTAGTGTAGTGGCAACACCTTAAAGAAAATAGATACATTAAAATGAAACTAGAAGTAAGACAAGACCTTTCAATACCCAAATCCTTTTAACACATCATTTATAAGGAAAAGATCTCTGCTAAGGAAGAGAAAAAAGGGCTAGACATTGACTCTAGTTGCATTGTATGATTCTCACACCTGTCTACTTTACATTGAGTATTCACTACTGCTTTTTTTTGTAAATGCCATTTGTTTGGTATATTTTTTTCCCTAGGCCTTGAATTTGAGTCTATCTTTGTATTAATTTCTTAGATGTCTCTCTTGTAGACAACATATTGATGGACTTTGTGTTTTTATCCATTCTGCTACTCTTTTTCTCTTAATTGGTGCATTTAATATGTTCACATCAAGTATGATTATTCACAGGCCAGGTTTTACCATTGCCATTTTGCTGAGTTTCTTTTTCTGTTGTTTCTGCTTCCACTTTCCTTTGATGTCTCTGTGTGAAGCCTTTCCCTTAGAATTTCTTATAGAGTTGGTCTTATTTTCATAAATTCCTTAAATTACTTCTTTTCTGTAAATGATCTAACTTTTTTTTTTCTATTTGATGGACAACTTTTCTGAGTACAGGATCCTTGGCTGGCGATTGTTTTCTTTCAACCTTCTGTATGTGTCATCCCATTGTCTTCTTGTTCTCATGGTTTCTGCTGTGTAATCAGAAATTATTCTAATTGTTTCTCCTGTGTGGGTGCCTCTTAGTTTTATCACTCTGCTTTTAGTAGTCTCTATTTTTTATAGAGAATTTGATGATGATGTGTCTTGATTTTTGGGGTGTGAAGTGGGGTGGATTCTAGTCTGTTTGGTGTTCATTGTGCTTCTTGAATGAGGCTTTCCCCATTTTTAAAACATCTGGGAAGTTTTTTCTGCTACCTCTTCCACAATTTTTCAGCATTTTTCCCGTCCCCCTTATATTCTGGAATTCCGATTTCATACTCTCACACACACACACACACACACACACACACACACACACATATATAGTTTCTTTTGATTTTGATGTTATACCACATGTTTCTAATGTCTTCCTTTCATTTTCATCTCAGTTTTTCCTTCTAGTAGTTACCAGTTAAGTTCTTGCTTTCCAGGCCACTGACCCTCTGTTCTAGCTCCTCTGTTCTTCTTTTTTTATCCTGCAGGGTTTTGGAAATTTCTGCCATTTCAGTCTTAATATTCTATATTGTATTGTCGTGCAAATATTATATATTTCGTTTTCATGCATTTATATTGTTTTCAATTTTGTGTTGGCTGTACTCTTTCTGTGTTGTAATATTTTTTTAAGATCTTACATCTCTTTATCTATGGTTTCAAGCTTTTCTTTTATCTTTTGTAGGTTCTTCCATAGTTGTTCAAGTTCATTGGTGTCTATATCTTTGTTCTGTCTTTTTTTTTTCTTTGGAGTAATATCTTTCTTTATGGCTTCTATTTTTTTTTCTTCAATCATTTGCACCTTTCCCCCATAGCTTTCATACAAATCCACATCAATAGATTTCTTTTTATTCTCTGTCTCTGGGGTATTCACTTTGTTTCTGGCTTACATTCTTTCATCCATCATTTCTACCTTCTTCAGTAGATGTTCATATGGATCCATGTCACTTTATTTCTTCTATCTCTCTGACTTTGGGGTGATCATTGGGTCTACAATGTGTTCTGCTTTTTTGAAAAAAAAAAATTTTAGAAGGCTTAATTTTTTTTCACATTTAAAGCTGCTTGTTGCTTTTTTGACACTATATGATTTTTTCCTTTAGTATGCATTACACTGATTCTATTATATCTACATAGCTTATTGATAGTTTTTTATCTTTATGATGTTCTGTCTCTGAGAGTGGGCAACTCATCCTACTGGAAGTCCTTTCTGGGCCTATAAAGTGGGAGTTTGCCTTTCATAAAGTCCTTACTCTGGTCTGCAGTGCAGCCCTGCAGGAATCTCACTTTATTGCAGCACCCTCTCCTAAAGTCTTTTTATCCTTTTTTGTTCTCTGCAGTGACATAACCAGGTTTCTCATCGTGAGAAGTTACTATCTAGGGTGGTTGTAAGCACTTCTCTTGCTAGCACTTCAATATACCAACTGTGGAAGTGAGTCTCTCACCTGATTGCAGCTCCTCCTCTTAATTTCTATTGTCCTTTTTGTACCTTGGTCTGACCCCACAAAAGCCATGATCCCTGAGGAGTTTTTCCTGAGAGGAGTTGCAGAACCCTTTCTCCCCGGTACGTGAATTTCATTGTTTGATTTCTTCACTGCTGCTTGCAAGTTGTTGATTGTGAATCCAAGGAAAGTGAAATTATTGGCAGCTTTAAACTTTTCTCTATATCATGATTTTCCTATTTGTTCAGATAACAACTCTATTATCTAAGGTTTTCTAAATATATCAGTATACAGTAGATTATGCTATCACAGATATTCTAAGCACTAAAGTAAATGCTGGATAAATTATTATTGTATTACTTAGAATTTTGTAAATATATAATAGGAATTATGATGGTGTGTTATGTGTTTTGCATGACTAATTAAAAGATTAGCCATTTGAAACCACTAGGTGCTCCATGAGAGAAAGATGATAATATTCTCCTGCTAAGATTTACACCCTCAGAAATCAAACAGAGGATTGCTATAGAGTTGGAATAGACTTGATGACTGTGAGTCTTTGAGAAGCACATTATGGAGAAAAGATTGATGCCAGGAGTTCCATTTTACTTAGATCCACAATCTACCTCCATTGAAGCATTAATCCAGAGATGTATATGAAGATGCAATCAAGAAATGTTAATGACAGATATGTAAGGATGGTTCAACATAAGAAGAACAATCAACGCAATTCATCACATCAACAAAACAAATAATGAGAACCATATGATCCTAGCAATTGAGGCAGAAAACACATTTGACAAAATTCAGCACTCTTTTCTGATTAAGACACTAAAAAAATGGAATAGAAAGGAATTTCCTCAACACAGTAAAAAGTATATATGCAAAATGAAGAGCCAAAATAATTCTCAATGGAGAAAGACTAAAAGCATTTTTCCTTGTGAACAGGAACCAGAAAAGGATGCACACTGTCACAACTTCTATTCAGTATTGATTGGAAGTACTTGTGAGGGAAGTTCAACAAAAGAAGGAAATAAAAGGCATCCAGATGCACACAGAGATGGTTAAACTGCTGCTATATGAAGATTATATGTTAGTGTACACAGAAAACCCCAGGAACTAAAAAAAATGGGGGGAAAAACCCAAACCTGTTAGAGCTAGTAGACCAATTTAGTAGCGTAAGAAAGAGAACTTAGAGAAGGAAATTAAAAACAGCAATACCATTTATAATGTTGTTGCTGTTGTTGTTTGATGCCATCGAGTAGTAGACGACTCATAGCAACCCTATGAACGAACAGCCTGAGCACTGTTTGTACATAGAGTTTCTGGAGGCAAGCCATTTCGGAAGTGGATGCCGCTCCTGCTTCCAGACCATTTACAATAGCTGACCATAAATTGAGATACTTGGGAGTGAACTTAACTAGAGACACAAAAGACTTATACAAAGAAAACGAAAGGAGATCCAAGATGGCGGTGGAGGCAGAGACAACATGGTGAGCTGCGGGAGCAGCAGACCACTTGGAACAGGGCCACTATGGCCCTCTAAAGACTTCTGTTTATTGATAATTGAACAGTTAAACAGTTGATGACTGGTCTTCAGTGAGGATTGAGGCTCAACAACAGGAATTCAAGGATTCTCAAGGAAGAATGGGTGAGTGCCGCAGCTCCCAACCCCCTCCCACCGAGCCCGCACTGCACTGCACCACAGCTGCAGCTCCATGAGGCTCCAACAGCAGGAACCTATGGAATCCCTCACCCAGGATGGAGAGTGGGCACCAGGCCTCCCCAGGACTGGTGCAGTGGAGTCACCACACTGCAGCAAAGTGGACTGGTTCTGGGGAGAATTCTTGGAGCCAAGATGGCAGCGGCAGGAGAAGCGGGCGGCCACTGGCCTCCTGCACATGAGATGAAGCGTGACCGCCAGCTGCTTGTGTGGGAGATGATATGTGGGAGATGGCTTGCACCCGCCAGCCACCCACGTGAAAGATGGCACTCACCAGGCACCGCCCGGGTGGGGGGATGGTGCGCACCCACCTGCTGCCCGCGCAGGAGAGGATGCACACCTGCCAGCTGCCTGTGTGGGAGATGACACTCGGGATGGCTCGCGCCTGCCAGCCACCTGTTCGAAAGATGGCATGAACCCTCTGGCTGCCCGCGCTGGGGGATGGTGCGCACCCGCCAGTCATACGTGTGGGAGATGGAGTGTGCCTGCTGGCCGCCCATGCTGGGGGATGGTGCGCAACCACTGACTGCCTGTGCACGAGATGACGCGTGCCTGCTGAGAGATGACACATGCCTATGGAGATATGACGCTCGCCTGCTGAGAGATAATGCGCGCCTGCCGGTCACCCGCGTGCGAGATGATGTGCGCCTGCCAGCCACCCATGCTGGGGAATGGTGTCTGCCAGCTGCCTGCACATGAGATGACACTCGCCCACTGGCCACCCATGTGGGAGATGACACGCGAGAGATGGCAAGCGCCCACCAGTCACCCATGCTGGGGGATGGTGCATGCCTGCCAGCCGTCCGCACAAAAGATAAGGCGCGTGCCCCACTGCCCGTGGGGGGCGGATGTGCGCCCCGCCGCCGGCAGGTTTGGGTTTCCTTGGAAAACTGGAGACGATCACCTATACAATGGATTGTTGAAAGTCACTGTGAGTTGTCTACTTGATGACACTTAACAGTGGCAACATGTGCAAGAGGACCGACATCCTAAATGCACCACATATTTTGATCTGTTGAATGCTTCTGCCAAAAGCTATTTAGACCTGGGGGGAGCCTGTTCACAATTCTCAGGTTCCCTTTGCCATTTATGAAGGGGGAGGGCAGTGACACCTACTTCAAATTATAGTATGACCACTTATGGGGGGGAAGTGGTGGTGCTGGAATTGGAGACGCTGTCCCTGGCCACACAGTCCTCGGTCAGGGAGGGGACCAAATTGGGGTGGGGCAATTAGAGGGGGAGTGTACCAGCAAGCCCATTGGGGGTGTTGCCTTACTCGGGACGGGCTGTCTTCAGCCCTCAGCTTGGGGCGAGCCGTCATGGCCCTCAGGGTGAGCTCCTCAGTCCCCAGATTGTGCCATCTGACCCCTGGGTAGGAAAAAAAAATGCCTAGGGTATCCAGAGAATTT
>NW_006399861.1:11757206-11759111 GCF_000299155.1 Elephantulus edwardii
ACGTCGCTGTTCAGCATGAAGAAGCCAGAGTCGGCATCCAGTTCCCAAATCAATAAGAGAGTTGATTTAATTACAATTGGAAAATACTTGTCATTTTCCTGTAGCATCTTTTCATTTCCTTCACCTGTTCCCCCCACCAACCAATTTCTGCAGCTCTGCAACTGCATCCCTGCCAATCCTCACCCTTCGGCCTCCAACCTTCACCTCCTTGTACCCCGAATATGGTTTTTTTCCCAATTAAAAAAAAACAAACAAGGAAAACTAAAGAACATTTTTGCAAGACACAATAAAAGACCTAAATAAATGGGGAAATGTTCCCTGTTCATGGATAGGAAAAGTCAATATTGTGAAAATGACAACCCTACCAAAAAAAAATCTACATGTTCAACACAATACCAATCTAGATACCAAATTCTTTTTTCAAGGAGATCAAAAGGGGAATTGTCACATTTACCTAGAGAGGAAAGAGACTCCAAATAGGTAAAATACTTCTGAAAAACAAAAATGAATTGGGAGGCATAGGACTCCTTGATCTCAAGACATACTACACAGAAGTAGTAACCAAAAGAGCATGGTATTGGTACAATGACAGACACACAGACCAATAGAACAGAATTGAGGACCCAGTAATGGACTCAGATAACCATGGTCAACTGTTATTCAACATGAAAATAAAACCTACGAAATTGAGAAATGGAAAGAAACCTCTTCAACAAATGGTGCAAGCAAAATGAGGCTGTTAACTGTAGAAAGTTGAAATAGAATCCACATCTCACACTACACACAAAAATAAACTCAAGGTTGACCAGAGACCTGGGAGTAAATTCTCAAACCATAAAATTCATCAGAGAAAAACTGGGATCAAGCTTAGATTCTTTAGTCTATGGTATAAACAAACTGCTAAATACAGACAGAAATGCAATATCTGAAGAGGGTAAAATTGACAAATGGTATTTTCTAAAGGTTAGATCTCTTGTCTTGGGTGGAAGCAGAGGGATGAGATGTGCAGGAGGAGGATAAACCATAGAATTGTATAATTTGATGGGGTAGGATGAGGGAGATTGGAATAACCCATTCTAAAAAACAATGCTTTTTTCAAATTTTTTAAGTGTCGTTGGGCCGAAGATGACTCATAGTGGTCCTATGAATGAAAGCAGGAAGAGAGAATAAAATGTGCAGCAATAAATGAAGGAAAATCTAACTTTTCTGTAAACTTTTGTTAAATCACAAATAATGTTATCTTTAAAAAAATATTAAATCTCATAAAAAACTTTTTTCAGCAAGATGAAAAGAAAATCTACAGCTTGGAACAAACATTTGGCAACTGCATCTCAGACAATGGTCTCATAACAAAAGCTTACAGAGTACTCCACAACAGATCTTCTGGGAGGCCGAGGTCTATGACGATGAATGTGGCATGAGGATTGGAGGAAAACTCATCAACAACCTGCACTGTGCAGATGACACAACCTTGCTTGCTGAAACTGAGGAGGACCTGAAATGCTTGTTGCAGAAGGTCAAGGACTGCAGCCTTAAATATGGATCAAAGCTCAAGAAAACAAGGATTCCAACCACTGGGCTGATCTACAAAATAAAAGAACTCTTACCGGCAGAGATAGATCGAACATGCAATCAAGATGCATTGATAATAATAGGCGACTGGAATACAAAAGTTGGGACAGGGAAGAAGAATCAGTAGTTGGAAAACATGGACTTGATGACAGAAATGAAGCTAGAGATAGAATGATTGAATTTTGCATAATCAATGACTTATTCATTGCAAATACGTTTTTAAAGAGACGTAAATGTAGATTATACACATGGATTTCACCTGATGGTATGCATAGGAATCAGATCGATTACATCTGTGGAAAAAACCGCTGGAGAAGCTCAATATCAGCTGTG
>NW_006399861.1:11761088-11763674 GCF_000299155.1 Elephantulus edwardii
AGGAGGGGAAGACCTTCTATGAGGTGGATTGATTCAGTGACTGGGGTAATCGGGATGGATGTGTCAGAGGCAATGAGATTGGCACAGGATAGAGCAGAGTTTAGGGCTGTTGTACATAGGGTCTCTATGAGTCGCAAGCCACTCGACGGCACATAACAACAACAACAGCTACAACAACCACTGGGTCAATTATCAGCACCATGATAGACAGTAAAGATATTGAGACTGTTAACAGCTTCAGTTCGCTTGACTCCACAATCAGCACTCTTGGTACCAGCAACCAGAAGTTTAAAAGATGAATTGCATTGGGAAATTTCCTGTCAGGGACATTTCCTGAGTACTGAGGAAAAATGACGCCAGTCTGGAGACTAAGATGTGCCTGATCCAGGCCATGGACTTCACAACTACTTGCTCTGCATCAGAAAGCTGCACAATGACTAGGGATTATAGAAGAAGAATTAATGTTTTTGAATCGTGGTGCTTTAGAAGAGAACTGAATGTACCATGGACTGTTAAGAAAAGAAACATGTTTGTCATAGAGATGGTGAAACCAGGCTGCTCCTGGAGTCAAGAATTTTGAAGCTTCATCTGACATACTTTGAGCATGTTGCAAGGAGGGATTGGTCCTTGGAGAGGGACATCATGCTTGGGAGAGTGGAGGGACAGTGTAATAGAGGAAGACCCTCAATGAGAAGAATTGATTCAGTGACTGGGGTAATGCGGGTAGGTATTTCATAGACAAAGAGGTTGGCTCACAATAGAGCAAGGTTCAGAGCTGTTGTACATAGGGTCGCTATGAGTCACAAGCGACTCAATGGCATAACAACAACAGTAACCTGGGACTCCAGAAGAAAAAACAAAAACCTGATAACTGAATTACAAAATGGGCAAAATACATGGGAAGACTTTTCACAGAAGAAATTTGGATGGCCAACAGACACATAAAGAAATGCTCAAAATCACTGGCAACAAGAAATATGAAAATCAAAACCACTATGAGATACCATCTTACTCCAGTATCAGTGGCAAAGTTTATAAGGGCAGCAAGCAATAAATGTTGGAGAAGATGTGGAGACGTGGGAACTGTTGGTGGGATTGTAAAATGGTATAACCACTCTAGAAGACAGTTTGGCATTTCCTCAAAAAGTTGAACACAGAAACTCCATATGACTCACCTATTCTACTCCTAGGAATATAATCCAAAGAAATTAGAACTGAGACACAAATGGAGATCTGTACACCAATGTTCATAGAAGCATTATTCATCATTACAAGAATATGGGACAGCCGAAATATCCAACTCTAACTGAATTCATTGAAAAATTGTGGTACATTCACACATGGAGCACTCAGGAGCAATGATTGAAAAATACTATGTAACTCAGGAGATACTTTATGAGAGACTTCAGGAGAGAGCATTATGCTGAGTAAACTATCTCAGTCTAAGGAATAATACCACATAAGACCATTATTGTAAAAATAGAAGAACTAGTAAAACATTTATAGGTACCTAAGGGACAAATGTGTGGGAGCAGAGGGGTTAGGATGGGTAGGAGCAAAACCACAAGGTTGCACAAGTTGGTGAGTGGGAGGAGGGGGTGAAGGAAATGGGAAGGATCCAGCCGGGACCTCAAAAGACAATGTAATGATGGGCAGGGTCCAATGGTGATGAATTTTATAAAACACAATGCATAGGAGTTATTGTATGAAATACAATATGAATGAAGAATAGTGTAAAACATAACATATCGAACTCTGTGAAGAAACCAATATAAAATGAAATAATAAAAAAAAGAGGGGGGAAAAGAAATGTTAATGAATAGGCAAATAGGTTGCAAAACAATCTCATTCAGGTTCTAGATAAATGTCACTTTGAAGACTAAGATGCACCTGTCCTGTTGTTGTTGTTAGGTGCTGTCGAGTTGTAGATGACTCATAGCGACCCTGTGAACAAAAGGCCTGAGAACTGTTCATACATAGAGTTTCCAGAGGCAAGCCATTTTGGAAGCTCTTGCCAACACTGTCCACCATGGGTACCCATTACCACATTTGGCAAATCACTGTCACAGGCACCTGTTCTAAACGATGGTATTTCTTTTTATATGCACACCCATGTTTATTGCTGCGTTTTTCACAAAAGTAAAGAGTTGGAAACAACCCAAGTGTCACCAGTTTTCTCAGATGTAATGGCTGAAAATAGGCAGGAGTGTGGCGATGACAGTGGAAGCTGCCTGCATTATTGGTCATTGATGTGAGCTTTGGAGGACCAAGTTTGTCAAATTCAACATCTTCTACCTCACTCTTGAGACCAAAAGGTTTGTTCAATACTTAAATTGTTGTATAAGTAGCAAGGAGGGAACTCAAAGGGGAAAACTCTAGAGGAGGGGAGTGGCCTATGTACCTGCCCAGGTGGGGTCTAGAGCCTCTGCCACTGCCCAGAACTAGAGGCTCCTGGGGTTTCTTCTTTTATATGTAGAAGCCGTGGCATTTGAATGTTGAAGGGAAATGATATGATTGAAGCTGGCGATAAGAGTCTGGGCTACGAGTCGGTTAGGGGGACAAGTGATGTAACTTACAAACAGCATA
>NW_006399861.1:11764894-11765934 GCF_000299155.1 Elephantulus edwardii
AACTCTGGCACCACACGGATGCCTCGAAGCCGTGCGTATTCAATCACTTCCTTCACACCCTGAACTGTGTAGATGTGGGTGGCAGGATTGTAGGCGCCCATTCTGGAAAGCTCAAGAAAAGCGATGCTCTCGTATGGAAAGGAAGGATCATCTACCAGATGCCAGTGGAACACGTTGGATTTATTGTATGCCATGACATCCAGAGTATCCAGGATCATAGACAGTGGCAGGTAATGGCGAGATGTATCCAACAGCAAACCCCGGTGAGGGAAGCGGGGGAAGTCCACAATGTCCGTCTTGTTGACAAAAAAAGTGCCATTAGTAGATGTCCAGATAAGCTGGCTGAAAGTCTCCAAGCCTCGGAGAGCTCCCCAGATAGTCTCAGCGATGAGAAGAATGTGCTCTTCATTGATGGTCAGTGTGTAATTCTCCAATGATTCCAAAGTGGGGAACTGATTGCATCCAGGAGTGACCACAAGGATAATCAATGTATTCTCCTCTGCCACATCCTGTTTTACTAGACTGCGAGCTCCTCAACAGCAGGGACCAATCTCAGTGTCTTTGTACTCTCAGTGCCTGACACACGGCAGTCAGTCAATAAATGTGTGTGTGTATCAGGAACTGTGCTAGATGCTGGGGCAGTTAAAAATAAAAAGCAAGACCTGCTCCCTGCCCTTGAGACGCTCACAGTCTTTGGTTAGATTAACAAGGTTGTGCGACTTGGTGTTGAAGAGCAGGCGACGGTAGCGCTGGAAAGCCTGGTCGAGGACTGAGCAGCCCGGCTGAGCAGCGGAAAGAGCGTAATACTGGAAATTGAAGCTGGTTGGCTGTATGGTAAATTGCTGGTTCGAGGCCTGGAAAAACTGCGGCCAGGGCCACAGGGCTGTCGTCCACCCTGTGAATGCTGCCGCCAGCAGCAGTGAACTAAACGATGGTATTTTAAATCACCTAATATATATATATATAATTTTTGCCAGCATTTCGGTGTGCCTGACTAGTAAGACACTGAAAGGTCACACCTTGCCTAGGGTCTTGGGAGA
>NW_006399861.1:11768333-11771694 GCF_000299155.1 Elephantulus edwardii
TTTTAAGAAGTACAGTCACAAAAAAAAAAACCACAAACAAAAAAAAAAAAAAGAAGTACAGTCACTATGCTCCTTAGAAGGAAAGCCTCTAGCTCATATACTTTGGAAATGCTATCATCAGGGATACTCCCTGGAATAGGACATCATGCTTGGTAAAGTAGACTTTCAGCAAATTTAGGAAGCCTGTCAATGAGAGGGACTGACACAATGCCTGCAATAGACTCAAGCTTGTTGATTGTAATGATGCAATGGAAGTGGGTTGTATGTAGGATCTCTATAAACTGGAACAGATTCAATGACAAGAGTGAGCACATAATTATACATTAGGCTGTGGTTACAGTATCTAAGGTATTGTAAGAATATCAGTACACACACAGCACAGGAGCCAATTGCAAATCTCCGCTTGGCACAGTGCATAACAGGGCAGTATTGTATACTGTGGCACCACACCTGCACTTTTTCCTGACCTCTTCATTTTTGTCAGTGTGATAGCTAATGAGAAGAGACTATGAACACTAAGAATTTCCCTGGGGCTCTCTAAGTCAAGCTGTAACCTGGAGGAAACTTCTGGAAGTTCAGTGTTTTCTGACATCTTTTAGGGAAACCATCAAACGATGTTTGGCTTGCTTCCTTTTTCTAATTTTAAAATATCCCTTATGTACAATCATTTGAAATCAAGTCATCTCTTGGACTTTTTCTGAATTCCTGTCCTTTGTTCCCTTTTGTCCTCGCTGTCTCACATCCAGAAGATTTTGTCAAATAGTTGGAAAAGTCCACAGGCTGAATTTGAATCTGCACTGTTTTTTAATTATTATTATAATTTTAAAAATATTTCATACTTGTTTACTTAAAAAATTCATAAAGTTAATATATATTGTTTTTCACTCTGGATCAAACCTGCATTCTAAAGTCAAAAGCTTTCCCTATCTTAGTCAAGATGCCTATGTCCTTACAGTGGGTGTCGGCTGTTTAGAGTCTTGTTTTTCCCTTTGATTAAGTGTCATTATTACCTATTATTGACATATTTTCAGTAGGAAGCAGTCCTTGGAGAGAGACATCATGGGAATGCAGAGGGTTGGTGAAGCCTCAATGAGATGGATTGACACAGTAACTACCACAATGGACTTGAGAATGACAGAGATCATGAGAATGGTGCAGAATAGGGCAAGGTTCAGATCTGTTGCTCTTAGGGTTGCTATAAATCATAATTGACTCAATGGCATCTAACAACAAGATAACAATAATACCTGAAGAGGGGCTGTGTATTAAAGTAGTAAGCAATAAAAATGTTTTGTTGTATTTTTTTTAAATAAGAAAACGCACAACTTATAAACCCAGCTGAGATGTATTCTTTAAAACTGTCCACTCAATAGGAATAGATAAATGGTAATTAATTATGTAAAATATGAATGATTGTATAAATACAAGGTACGAATAAGGTGTGAATTAAACACAATGCATAGGAGGCAGGAGTGTTATCCACTTCCTAAACAACTTGCCTCTGGAAACTCTATAAACTTTGATAAATGTCAATAGTTGTAGAGGGGCTTCGGCCTTTTGTTCCTAGGGTCACTATGAGTTGTGCTTGTCTTAAAGGCAATCAACAGCAATAACAATGTACATGTACCGAGTACACGTATGAAATAAGATGTATATGAATTATTATATGCAAATCAATTAAAAATATTTTTATTAACAGTATTTTTTAAGAAAAGACTAACAGACCTTGACCCTTCGAAGAACCTATATTTACTATAACGTGGTCCGATTATATGAAGGCACCTACAGCAAAACTGTGGAACTGATTTGCACAGCTAAGTTCCAAGTCAGACTGTTACAGCAACAGTAACTTTAACGTGTGATTCTAATTACAAGAGTCAGAAGGGGGTTGATGAGATAAACAAGTACAGGTGAAGTAAAAGAGTTAGCCACCAGTCACTCATGGATACCACTAAAGTCATTAGCTAGAGACAAGCACTGTCTTCAGATACCAAAGCACAGGTGAACCTGAGGGCCAGATGAACTACTGGCTCCGTTGATAAGAAAGGAAGACACATGCATTCTACTAGTTTTAGTAGGAAAATAGGACAGGGGTTAGAAAGCAATAGTCAGCTAAGAAGCTCTGCACTCACTTGGAAATGACTCTTGAAGTGAAGCACTGACAAGCATGTAAAATTTTAAACACAAGGAGATGAATTTAGTTATCTAAATTTAAAGGGAAAATTATTCACTATTGACATATGTCAGACCTCTTGGAGAGGGCAAATAGAAATACTTGTTGTTATGTGCCATCAAATCACCTGTGACTCATAACAACCCTATGAACAGCAGCTCTGAACCCTGCCCTGTCCTGAGCCATGAGCCAGTCTTACTGATTCTGACACACCAACACCCATTGCAGCAGTCACTGTATCAAACCATTTCATCTGGGGTCTTCCTCTCCTATACTGTCCCTCTACCCTTCCAAGCATGATGTCCTTCTCCAAGAACTGGTTCCTACTGGCCACATGCTCAATGTGAGATGGAGCTTCAAAATCATATACTCCAAGGAGAAACTTGGTTTCACCCTCTCCAACACAGACCTATTTGTTTTTTAGGTAGTCCATGTTCAAGACTCTTCTCCAGCAGCACAATTAAAGGGCATCAATTCTTCTGTTTTCCTTAGTCACTGTCCAGCTCTCTGATGCATATAAAATGATTGCGAAGACCATGGCCTGGATTAGGTACATTTTAGTCTCAAAACTGGCATTGTTGCTTTTCAGTACTCTGGAGAGGTCCCCGAGAGTGGATTTTCTCAAAGTAATTTATCTTTTCTGACTGCTGGTACCAAGAGTGGTTATTGTGGAGCCGAGCAAGCTGTAACTATTAAAAACTTCAATGTATTCTCCATACATCACGGTATTATCAAGAGGCCCATTGGTGAGAATCTTTGCCTTCCTGATGTTGAGTTTCAGTCCATATTGAAGACTACAGTCTTTGAACTTTTGCAGCAAGCGCTTCAGGTCTTCTTCAGTTTCAGCAAGCAGGGTTGTGTCATCTGCATAGAGCAGGTGTTGACAAGTCTTCCTCCAATCCTGACGTCACATTCCTCCACATAAAGCTAAGCTTCCAGAATGAACTGTTATGCATATAGATTGAAAAGGTATGGAGACAGGATGCATCCTTACATACTGCTTTCCTGACTTTGAACCATATAGTGTTTCCTTACTCTGTTCTGAGGACTGCTTCCTAATTCAAGTATAGGTTTTGCATAAGCACAATCAAGTGTGGGTTTTTTTTCCATAATTTAGTTTGTTTATTTTTCATTTCAATGAACATCTAGAGAGATTTTGGAATTCCATTCATTCATTGTTAGACCCTT
>NW_006399861.1:11783490-11791779 GCF_000299155.1 Elephantulus edwardii
TTTTTTTAGAAGCTGATGGGTTTTCTTGCTGTTCATTTTCAATTTGTTGGAGATGTTGGGTTAAAGAGTCAATGGTAAATTTTTCCTGCCTTTTGATATGTTTGCTAATTGCTATAAATTGAACTCTGATTATGGCTTTGGCTGTTTCCCAGAGGTAAGTAGTGTCTTCATTGTCATTTGTTTCAAGAAACGTTTTTATTTCATTTTTTATTTCTTCTTGTACCCAGTCATGTTCAAGCAAGTTGTTGTTCAGCTTCCAAATGTTTGATTTTTTTCTCCTTTATTCTCTTGTTATTTATTTCTAATTTTGTGGCGTGGTGATCTGAGAAGATACTTTGTATAATTTCTATGTTTTTGAATTTGTTGATGCTTGCCTTATGACCTAGAATGTGGTCTATTCTGGAGAATGTTCCATGCACTTTGGAAAAGAAGGTGTATTGTGCTTTTTTGGGGTGCATTAGCCTATAAATATCTATAAGATCGAGTTGGTTAATTGCGACAATCAAGTGTTTTGGGATTCCCATTTTACCTCAAGGTTAGGCACAATTTGTTGTGACTCACACAGTCAGATGCCTTTGCACAGTGAATGAAACACATATACACATTCCTCTGGTACTCTGCTTTCTGTTAAGAGCCATCTGACATTGAGAATAATGTCTTTAGTGCCATGGACTCTTTAAAACCCAGCTTGTATTTCGGTAGTTCTCAGTCAATGTACTGTTCCAGTCGTTTCTGTATAGTCTTCAGCAAGATTTTGCTATTGTGTGTATTAGCAATATTGTTTGATAATTTCCATACTCCAACAGGTCACCTTTTTTTGGAATGGAATAAATATGAATCTCTCCCAGTCAGTTGGCCAGGTAGTCTTCCCCCAGATTTCTTGGCACAACCTGGTGAGTGCATCAAGGGCAGCATCTGTTTGTTGAAATATGTCAATTGGTATTCTATTAATACTAGAAAAATATTAAATTCTACTGCCTGAAGTACCTAAGCTTTCATAAAATAATTAATATTAATCAAGTCAAGGTCTAGAAAAGAAAAAAGAAAACACTAGGGAGGTCAGACTGGCATTTGGTACATCTTCTCCTTGATGGGAGTCTTGATACTAAAAAATGTAGTTGAGAAAATTATTAAAATTAGTGAGGTAAATCTAACAGAGAACCTCTATCATGTTTCTATACTTACTATAACAAATGGTCATAAAAAAAGAAATCTTACATTTAAGCATGAACAGGTTTATATTCCTTCTGAAGACAAGGGTACAGCTCATTTCTTTATCATTCAAGCTTCTAGAGACAAGACTACATTTTTTAAAATGTAGTCTCAAAGAAGCAATGATAAATCAAGTGTCTGACATTGAATTACTCTAACATTAACTTTCTGTCTTCATTCCACCATACTTATGAATGCTTACTGTTATACTGGGGTCACCAGACAATCCAGAACAATATTTTCATCTCGAACACAGCTATTTAACAAGTTTAAGTCCTCCAAAATATTATCATCCCCCTCTTTTATTTTTCTGTTCTGTTTATTTATTTTAAACTTGTTATTTGAGTAACTACTCAAGAAAATTATTTACTAAACCATTCACACATATTTTTGTCTATATTGTCCACAATGTAATCACACTTCTTTTCTACTTTCTTGGATATTGTCTTTTCCTTCACTTCACCCACCTTGTTATGTATCACCACCTTCCATTGTAGCCTATTTACAGATTCTGGGGACTAGATTAAAGACAACACTGAAGAGTATTATTTTGTTTATAACAGATACACCAGCAGAAGGTCTGAAAAACAGCCAAGCTCTTTCTTGGGTCAGTACCTTGGAGGAAATAGGTGAACCAAAAGTAAATTAGCCTTTGTGTAAACTGAAACTCAATTTGGTGTCTTATTGGTGAGACAGAATCTCACCCGTTAAAAGTAGATTAAAGTGATCCTAGATTTCTGTAATAGGTTTGTTTTTATTGTTGTTATGTGCCGTCGAGTCTCTTGCGACTCATAGCGACCCTATGTACAACAGCCCTAAACTCCGCTCTGTCCTGTGCCAATCACACTGTCTCTGACACTCCCATCCCGATTATCCCAGTCACTGAATCAATCCACCTCATAGAGGGCATAGTGTAGGAAAAAAAAATAATAATAAAAAATAATATAATCCTGTTGTAAAGTGTCATTGAGTTGGTACAACTCATAGTGACTTTATGAACAGTAGGCCTAAACTCTGTCCTACCCTGTGCCATTCTTACAATCTTTGGTACATTTGAGTTCATTGCCACTGACTCTGTGTCAGTCCATATTGTTGAGAATCTTCCTTTCCTTAGCTTATCCTTCATGTTTCCAAATATCACGTCCCTTTCTAAGGAAACAGAGTCTCCTGACACCAAGTCCAAAACAAATGAGACGAAGCTTCACCATTCTTGCCTCCAAGGAACACTTTGGCTGCACTTTCTCCTAGACATATGTGTTTGTTTATTTGGCAATCCATGATATATTTAGCATTCTCCAACACAATTCAAATGTATCAAATTTCCCCCCCTGTCATCCTTATGCAGTGTCCAACTATCAGATGCATAGCAGTGACTGGAAAGACTACAAATCAGGCACACTTTAGTGTTTAAATAGACATCACTTCTCTTTCAGGACATTGGAGAGATTCCTGGCAGCAGCCTTTACCAATGCTATGGTATTGTTGTCTGTTGTTAGGTGCTTTCAAGTAGAGTATAACCCATAGCGACCCTATGAAAAACAGACCTGAACCCTGTCCTATCCTGTACCGTCCTTACACTTCTTGACATACTATAGCCCAATCAGGTAGTCACTGTGTTGGTCTACTTGGTTGAGGGTCTTCCTTTCTTTCATTGACTCTCTGCCTTTTTAAGCATGATAATCCTCACCAAGGAATGGCCTTTACCAGCAACAGGCCTAGAGTATGTGAGATGAAGCTTTGTTATCTTTGTCTCCAACGAGCGCTCTGGCTGCACCTTCATCAAGACATATGTGTTTATACTTTTAGTAGTCCATAAGTCCATTCAGTACTCTTTTCCAATGCCACAGTTCAAAGGCATCAATTCTTGTCACTCAATAATTTAGAGAGGTCCCTGACTGTAGACTTTCCCAGTGAAATAAATATGTCTCCTGCTTTCCCAACTGCTGATACCAAAGGTGTTGATTGTAGATCCAAGTAAGATGAAGGTGACATTTTTTAAATCTTTTCTCCATCTGTCATAATATCAGTCCAGTGGTCCAGTGATCTTATACAACTAGTGCCTCAAGTCCTTCTTACTTTCAGCAAGGAAGGTGTGTTATCTGCATAACTCAAGTTATTGATGAGTCTTACTCTGATCTTACTGCCACATTCTTCTTCATAGAGCCCAGCTTTTGAATAATTTCCTCAGCATACAGACTGAATAGGTATGGAGAGAGAACACAACCCTAACACACTCCCTTCTTAATTTTAAACCATGCAATGTTCCCTTGCTTTTTTCCCACAACAACCTCTTGATCTATAGGTTTCACAAGAGCACAATTAAGTGTTCTGGGATCCCCATTATTGTTATGATAAGTACAGTCAAATGCCTTTGCCTAGTCAATAAAACATAAAAAGACGTCCTTCTGGTATTCTTTATTTTCAGCCAGGCTCCATCTGACATCAACTATGATATCCCTAGTGCCATGAGCTCTTATATGTTCGTTCTTCTTGAGCTTTTAAATCTTTTTTTTTTCTCTTCGCAGTTCTCTATGTACTGTTCTAGCCATTTTTTAATTACCTTAATTTTATCTTCCACAGAATTTTTCTTTTAAGTGATATTAATGATGTTGTTCGAGAGTTGGATCACCTTTCTTGGGGATGGGAACAAATAAAGATCTCTTCCAATCTGTTGCTTAGAAATTTGTCCTGCAAGTTTCCT
Source organism: Elephantulus edwardii (assembly GCF_000299155.1). Taxonomy (NCBI): domain Eukaryota; kingdom Metazoa; phylum Chordata; class Mammalia; order Macroscelidea; family Macroscelididae; genus Elephantulus; species Elephantulus edwardii. Next base: position 11,787,404 of record NW_006399861.1, read on the forward strand.
AGCATAGACTGGTGAGTGCATCCAGGGCTACATCTGGTAATTGAAATAAGTCAATTGGTATCCCGTCAATTCTTGGAATCTTATTTTTATCTAATGCCTTCAGTGCAGTTTCGACTTCCTCCTTCGTTACCATTGGCTCCTGCTTATATGGTACTGTCTAAAATTTTTCCAGTGTCAGTCAGTTCTTTTTGGTGTCGTAACTCTGTCCATCTTCTTTTGCTGCTCCCTGAGTCATTTAACATATTGTCCATGGCATCTTTCAATATTGTGACGCCATGCTTAAATTTGTTTTTCATTTCTCAGCTTGAGAAATTCAGAGCAAGTTCTTCCATTTTTATTCACCAATTCCAGTTTTCTGCACATTCCATTATATTATAGTTGAGATCCAGAAGGTAGTTATTTTTTATTAGATTAACAGTTATTTGTGGGTTGGAATCCTTTTGATTAATTAGAACCTAGTTGGCGGAGCTGTGTGATTAAGTCAATTAGGGGCTGGGAGTCTCTTATTCAAAGTTTTTGGGATCTAGAGGCAAGTCTTTTTTATTTTTATTAATAGTCAATTGAATAATGTGAGTCTTTTGTTTAAAACAATTAGAACCTGGTTGATGGGCTTTTGCAATTAGCAGTTGGTTGAGGGCTGGGAGCCTGTTATTTAACGAAATTGGGATTCAGAAGATAGGTCGCTTTGGTTTGAAACCTGATTTGCTACTGGAGGTACAACTCTAAATTGTCAGTTTGTTATATTTGGGGAATACATTGTTCTAACTGGTTTAGCACTTGCCTGTAATTTTGATGTACTGAGATAAACTTCAAGTTGATGTGATGCTGTAAGCTATGCCACTGATGTGTCAAATGCAACAAGGATTATCCATGATGGACAAGTTTTAGTAGAGATCCCAGATTAAGACAAACTAGAAAGCATGATTGGCAATCTGTTGTTGTTGTTATGGGCCGTAAAGTCGCCTGTGACTCATAGCGACCCTACGTACAACAGCCCTAAACTCTGTTCTATCCTGTGCCAATTGCACTGTTTCTGACACCCCCATCCCGATTAACGCAGTCACTGAATCAATCCACCTCATAGAGGGCCTTCTCCTCCTGCGCTGTCCCTCCATCCTCCCAAGCATGATGTCCTTCTCCAAGGACCGGTCTCACCTCACAACATGTCCAAAGTATGTCTACTTCTTAAATAATAGACCTCTGAACACTCTATGAACAGTTGTTCATAGTTGTTGTTGTTGTTTGGTGATGTTGAGTCGTAGACGACTCATAGCGTCCCTATGAACGAACAGCCTGAGCACTGTTCGTACATAGAGTTTCCGGAGGCAGGCCATTTCAGAACTGGATGCCGCTCCTGCTTCCAGCTATGAACAGTAGAGGAACACAAATAGTTACATAAATTAGAGGTAAAGCCCAGATTGGAAGTCCATAAAAATGAAGAATAATAGAGACAAATATCCTTTAATAATTGGAACATGGAATGTACAAAGTATGGATATAGGAAAACTAGAAATTGTGAAAAATTATATGTAACCTATGAACAATAATTAAAAATAATAGAAGAAGGATCGATGCTTTTGAGTTGTGACACTGGAGGAGAGTGTTGAACATACCATGGACTTCCAGGAGAATAAGCAGGTCTGTCCTTGGGAGAGGGAAACCAGGCTACTCCCTGGAGGCAAGGACTTTGAGGCTGCATGTCACATACTTTGGGCACATGGCCAAGAAGAAGGACCAGTCCTTGGAGAGGGACATCATGCTTGGAGGTGTGGAGGGACAATGAGTGCAGAAGAGGAAGACCCAGGATGAGATGGATTAACTCAGTGACTGAAGAAATGGGATTAGATCTGTAGGAGGCAATAAGATTGTCTCAGTATAGAGCAAGTTTCAGAGCTATTGTATATAGGGGTCGCTATGGGTCACAGGTGACTTGATGGCACATCACAACAATAACAACTCATGAACAGCAACATTCTAGGCCTTAGTGGGATAAAGATGGACTACCTTTAGCCACTTTGAATCAGATAATCACATGATATACTATGCTGAAAATGAAAAATAGAAGAATTATGTTGTATTTATAATAAAAAATTAATTTCAAGTTCTATACTGAAGTATAATATTGTGAGTAATAGGATATTATCACAGTGTGCCTGGTTTCCAAGGCTTCAACTTTTCACTTGAGGACTTCTCCCTTCTTCTTATAGATTCTGTTCTAATTGGGTGGAGAAGTCTGGAAGTGCTGGGAATGAATCCCTCCCAGAAGTAGCCAGCAATCAGTAAATAATCAGTATTGTTATATAAATGTCCCTTTTCCCTTATCTTTCTAGAAGGACAATATGAAATGACTGTTCTACACTGGTCCTTAGATTTCCCCCATTGAAATTCAGCTCCAGTAGTATAATTTTCTGAAAATGTTATCTTGACATAGATTTAGGCCCTGGTAGGGGCCGGCTCAATGTCTTTCTTGAGTAGTTATTTAGGCCCATTTTCCAGCTACTACTCCCTTATAAATGTTCTAACACTCCGGATCTACTATGTACCTGTCTTAATTACTCCATGGACAAGTACTTGACAATTAGGGACAGCATGTTTGCCACTGAAGCAGAAGATTATTCAAACTAACCAATCCCCAGGAAGCTGGTACAACCTCACTCCCAAATGCTTGTCATAGTGTCAGCCCATAAGCCTTGTATAACCCAATACCCATAAACTGATGTATTACCTCCTATCCTGAATCATGGTATATATCTAAGAACTATGAGTGTAATAAAATGATGTTTTAAGATCTTTTATATAAGTTCTTTCTTGGCTGCCACTCTTCCTCATTCCTTCCCTACTATGCCAACCTGCATTTCCCTGAATCACTTCCCTAATGAAAGAAATAATAGAAAGAACAGTTGTAAAAAGAAATTAATTATTGAAACATGGAATGTGAGAAACATCAAAGCAGGAAAACTAGACACTGTTAAGAAAGAAATGGAATGCGTAATTATTGACATATTAGTTATTAGCAAAATGAATAGATTGGCATGGGACATTTTTAATTAGACAATCATATGATCTACTATTCTGGAGCTGGAAAGGTGAGAAAGAACAGGGTCACTTTCATAGTTAAAAAGGCCATTTCTAGATACATCTTGCAAAACAATATTGTGAATTACAAGATCATATCCATACATACAAGTAAGACCTGTTAATACCACTATCATTCAAATTTATGCATCAAAAACCAGAGCCAAGGAAGAGGAAATAGATGATTTCTACCAACTCTTGTGGTCATAAATCAATTAAATGTGTAACCAAGATGCATTAATAATAATGGGTGCCTGAAATTCCAAAGTTGGGAACTAGGAAGAAGGATTAGTAGTCGGAAAATATGGACTTGGTGACAGAAAATGAGGCAAAGGATAGAACGATAGAATTGTGCACAATTATTTATTCATAGCAAATACCTTTTATATGAAATAGAGCAGTCACCTTGTTGTCAGCAGCCTCAGCATCGTCAGCAGCCGCTGCATCGCAGCAGCCATGGAAGGCTATTAACTAGGTACTTTGTGGGGATCACTGCTGTTTGATCCTTGGTTCTGTGGGCCTCAGGTCAAAAAGAAAACAAATATACAGGTCCTTTACAAAACAATGCCATACTCTTGGTCACTATATAGTTACAACAACTTAATATCTACTAAGAAAAGACTCACATAATGTCAAGAAAGCCGCAGTCTGCCTCAGTTATCATTAAAAAAAGGGAAAAAAACCCAACAAAAAACCCCAAATAACCCATCTCCTAAAAAAGCAGAACCAATGAATACCCTAGATAGAAACAGAAGAAATACATTGATGTGGAGTTATTTGAACAACTGCAGAAGAAGATGCAAATTATGGGAGAAGCAATTAAGAAAGCAAATACCCCAGAAACAACAGTACAGAAGAAATATATTGATGAGGAGCAACTAGAACAGGAATGGAAGAAAATAAAAAAAAAAATGGAAAAAACAAGTAAGAAGACAAATTCCCCAGTGACAACAGTACAGAAGAAATATACTAAGGAGGAGCAACTTGAACAACTATAGAAGAAAATGCAAAAGATGGAAGAAAGAATTTCTAGAATGGATAAAGAGATGCAAGAACTTAAAAAATCATCACAAGACAAAGAGGGTACAGACAACCCAGTATTAAAAAGAAAAGCAAAGCACGAAAATGCAATCTAGAATATTAACACCAAAATAGCAGGAAATTTCAACACACTGGTAGCACAAAAAAGTAGGACTGTGGAAACTAGCTGTGCTGTCAACTTTGGAAAAAGTATCCCAGTTGTACCGTGTTGAGTTGGCATTGTACAGAAATTAACAGCCATATTGGTCTAGAAATGTTAA
>NW_006399861.1:11816319-11821995 GCF_000299155.1 Elephantulus edwardii
GGAGGGTAGAGAGAATGGTGCAGCAATGAAGGAATGAAAACCCAAAATCCCTGTAAATGTTCATTAAAAGTAATAAAATTTAATAAAATAAAAAACACAGAGGTCTCTAAATGTTTGTGCTAATTATTCTGTTTTTTGCTTAAGTTTTCTGTTATTGTTTCTTTCTTTGTAGTCTTTTTGTCTTATGTTTAATATGGTAATAATTTTGAACTCATACAATTTGATAGCTTCAGTAAAATAAGTAAAGAATATAAGAATGAAGCTAACATAAAAGAAAACTCTTAATTTAAAAGATGAAAAAAGCTAAAAAGCAATAGAATATAAACAATTTAAAAGCTTAGTTAAAAAACTTTTTTAAAAAGATGAAATCTCTGAAATAGTTAAAAAAATTTCAAATAGACCGCATTTAGAAGCCACAAATTTGGCAAGACTGTTTGTCCTTAGTACTAATGGTAAGGATAAACATACAAGCCAGTTTCACAGCTGCATAGATAAAGTGACATAGAAATTTAGAAGCGGATTAAAAAGAAAATGCAACTTAGTTCTCAGAGTAGATGTAAAAAAATAAAAGTTATATCCTCAATTGACTATCTGGAAGATTAATTTCTCAAGTCCTTAAAAATAAAGCAGCTTTCCGTAAAAATAGGTGCAATGTGCATTATAATAAATAGATGTTTCCAAGAACAGAGTAACAAGATTAAGTCAAGAAGCTACTAAAGAAAGCCCATCAATTTGAGTCCCTGCAGAAAACAGTGCAAATTGCCAGCAGTATCCTGTTAGCAAACGCAATCCCGCTGTGAGTAGCAACAGCATGTCTTAGGACTTATTTCATACACCTCAAAAGATGCTGTATTAGATATGTCTCTAGTAACATTACTATTATACCAAAATTGAGCGTTTATAAGATACTTTTTAAACCAATTCCAGAAAATACTGTCAAATTAATTATTAGGAAAAATTAGTTTAAACAGCAAAAATATCTTTGTTCATCTGGGAATTATTGAAATGACATGTCAAAAAAAATGTCACAAAAAGTGGAGATTAGAAAAAAATCCTCTAAAAGCCATCAATGATTTTCAAAACTTGATTGGTGATATAAATTGAATTTGTCCTTTGTTAAAGCATTCCTACTTAAAAGTTACCTCATTTATTTAAAATTCGGGAGGGCTCTAGTAATTTCAACAGTCAAAGGGAATTTACTCCTGAAACCAGTAAGGAGTTGGCTTGAATTGAACAAAAAAATACAAGAAGCACAAGTAAGTAAAATTGGAGATAATGCAGGATTTTTCATAACAATACTAATAGTTTGCATTATATTAATAAAATGCCTTGAAAAGTAGCCCATCAAGTTATTCAAAATTGCTCTGAATGTGCTAGAATAAATCCTCCTCTACTATTAGGTTTAAACCCTAGAAGTTTTAAACTTAATCAAATAAATGGATGTTACTTAATTCTAAAAAATTAGAAAATTAAAATATATACATCATTCTATACTTTCTCATCCTTTTCCCGAGCAAGTGGCTTGGCCCCTAAAAAGACTGATTCAGTTATTACACATGAACTTGAAGCTTTTGCTATTGTAAGAGTGCCTAATACTATAAATGGAATGCATAAATATTGACATACTAAGCATTGGAGAGATGAGATGGACTGCCATGGGGTATTTTGAGTCAGATGATCATATGATATAATACTCCGGAGATGAAAAGGCGAGAAAAAAAATGGAGTTGCTTTCATAGTAAAAAAAGTAATTTCTAGATCCATCCTGAAGTACAACACTGTGAGTGACAGGATAATATTCATATGCGTACAAGGAAGTCCAGTGAATACCACTATCATTCAGATACATGCAACAACAACCAGAGCCAAAGAAGAAGAAATAGATGATTTCTACCAACTTTTACAGCCGGAGATCGATCAAACATGCAATCAAGATGCTTTCATAATAATGGGTGACTAGAATGCAAAAGGTGGGAACAGAGAAGAATCAGTAGTTGGAAAACATGGACTTGGTGAGAGAAATGAAGCTGGAGATAGAATGATTGGATTTTGCACAATCAAGAAACATAAATGCAGGTTATACACATGGATTTCACCTAATGGTATGCATAGGAATTAGATCGAATATATCTGCGGAAAAAACCACTGGAGAAGCTCAATTTCAGCTGTGAAAAAATGCCAGGAGCTGATTGTGGACCACCAACTACTCATATGCAAATTCAAGCTGAAGCTGAGGAAAATTAAACCAAATCCATGGGAACCAAAATATGACTTTGAGTTCATCCCACCTGAATTTCAGAACCATCTCAGGAACAGATTTGAGGCCTTGAACACTAATGAGAGAAGACCTGATGAGTTGTGGGAGGATGTCAAATGTATCATCGAGGAAAAGTGCAGACGGTCATTACAAAGACAGAAGAGGAAGAAAAGACCAAAATGGATGTCAGAAGAAATTCTGAATATTGCACTGGAGTTCAGAGAAGCCAAAGCACAAGGAAGAACACAAGATACTACAGAGCTGAACAGAAGATTCCAAAGGGCAGCACGGGATGACAAAGCAAAATATTACAGTGAAATGTGCAAGGAGCTGGAGTCCGAAAATCAAAAGGGCCAAACTCGCTCAGCATTTCTTAAGCTCAAGGAACTGAAGAACAAATTTAAATCTCAAGCTACTACAATCAAGGATGCTTTCAGCAGAATATTAAATGATCTAGGAAGTATTAAAAGAAGATGGAAGGAATATTCTGAGTCATTGTATCGGAAGGAATTGGCAGATACAGAAGAATTTAATGAAATAACATATGAGCAAGAGCTTATGGTGATGAAGGAAGAAGTTCAAGCTGCTTTGAAGGAAATAGCAAAAAAATAAGGCCCCAGGAATAGATGGCATACTAATTGGCATATTTCAGCTAACAGATGCTTCCCTGGATGTGCTGCTCGCGAAGTTGTGCCAAGAAATCTGGAGAACAACCACTTGGCCAACTGACTGGAAGAGATCTGTTTCTTCCCATTCTGAAGAAGGATGACCCAACAGAGTGTGGAAACTATAGAACGATATCATTGATTTTACACGCAAGCAAGATTCTACTGAAGATTATCCAAAAACGACTGGAACAGTACATCAGCAGAGAACTGCGAGAAGTCCAGGCTGGGTTTAGAAAGGGTCGTGGTACTAGGGATATTGTAGCTGATGTTAGATGGATCGTAGCTGAAAGCAGGGAATATCAGAAGAACGTCTATCTGTGTTTCATTGATTATGCAAAGGCGTTTGACTGTGTGGATCATAACAAACTGTGGCTGACTCTGAGAAGAATGGGAATCCCAGAACACTTGATCGTTCTAATGCGAAACCTATACTTGGACCAAGAGGCAGTTGTCAGAACAGAGCAAGGAAACACTTCATGGTTCAAAATTGGGAAAGGCGTATGCCAGGGATGTGTCCTATCTCCATACCTTTTCAACCTGTATGCAGAACAGATTATCCGAGAGGCTGGGCTCTATGAGGAGAAGTGTGGCATCAGGATTGGTGGAAGATCTATTAACAATCTGCGTTATGCAACCCTCCCTGCTTGCTGAAACTGAGAAGGACCTGAAATGCTTGTTGCAGAAGGTCAAGGACTGCAGCCTTCAGTATGGATTGAAGTTCAATGTTAAGACGACAAAGATTCTCACCACTGGACCAATTGGCAGCATCAGGATGGATGGTGAAGAGACTGAGATTGTTTACAACTTTAGTCTCCTTGGCTACACAGTCAACACTCTTGGCACCAGTAGCCAGGAAGTCAAAAAACTTTTTCCGATGGGAACGTGTGCTGTTAGGGACCTCTCCAGGGTACTGAAGAGCACTCTGGAGTGTGTCTGATACAGGCTATGGTCTTTGCAATCACTTGTTATACATCAGAGAGTTGGACAATGACTAAAGAGAATAGAAGGAGAATTCATGCCTTTGAGCTGTGGTGCTGGACTGCCAAGAAAACAAACAGAGTCATCCTGGAGAGGGTTAGACCAGGCTGTTCCTTGGAGGCAAGGATCCTGAGGCTTCATCTGACATACTTTGGACATGTTGTAAGGAGGGAGAGGTCCTTGGAGAGGGACATCATGCTTGGGAGGGTGGAGGGATGGCGCAGAAGTGGAAGACCCTTTATGAGGTGGATTGATTCAGTGACTGGGGTGATCGGGATGGGTGTGTCAGAGGCAGTGAGACTGGCACAGGATAGAGCAGGGTTTAGGGCCATTGTACATAGGGTCGCTATGAGTCGCAAGTGACTCGATGGCACATAACAACAACAACAACAATCCTATAAAAACTGATAATGTACCTGCTTACTGTTTTCATAAACTTAAAGTTTATTTGTTATTATAACAATGTTTTTAGCATTTCAGAAAACAGTGTAGAACAAGCAATTGGGAGGGGGAAAGAACATCAAAAACACCTTTAAAAGGGGGAAATTTTTAAAAAAGGGGGAAATAGAGGAAAGAAGATTAATTGCCTTATATATTTTAAATTTTTTAAACCTTAATTCAGATAGGGTATCAGTACGATTATAATGGCAGAGCCATGAAAAAGAAAAGCTCCTGATTTAAATGAACCCATTTACTATTTGGATCAAAATGCTGGTACTTGAAAATCTGGTCATGTACTAATATGGGGAAGAAATTTTGCTTATATTTCTACAGATTCATCAGAGAGAATTTGGATTCCTGAAAAAAAATTAAATTAAACATGGCCAACAAGAGGAAGTTTGACATAATGAATTTCACAGCCAACTTCTCCAGCATGGATCTACAAAGAAGAAACTTTCAATACCCAAAAGCAACCAATATAATACATCTGGAGAAGCTTCCAAATTAAGGGCAGCTGAAATGCCTTTCCCATGTAGGAGAGAAGTTGGTAGAAAAGAATGGACACAATTTAAATACATCTACTTTGTTTCTTGCTGTGCTAGCCTTGGTGTCTACCTAGGTAGTTATTATACAAGCTGAAAATCACACTCATTGGGTACATATTCCAAGTCCTTCTTTGTTAAAAGCTGTTTCATGATGGGACACTATGATTACTACATACATTAATGATCAGATTGGTTGCCTGGTCCTTATGAAGTTCATGGCCCAGCTATGCTTAATGAAGAAGGGAGGGAAATTTTTAATTATACTACAGGAACTATGGGAAGACCAATTTGTATTAGACTTGACCCACATTGCTTAAAAATAATTTATGAGGCATGGTTATCTATTATACAAAATTATACTAGCTTACCTGGCAATATGTTTATTTTCAGTGCTTAAGGATTCAGAAATACTATTCATTTGAAGATATCCCAGATCATCCAGTATGTCAGGTTCCTATTTTTTCCCCATTTAAATAATTGGATACATTGGACTCATTATAGGGGAGCGTCTGCCCAATGGAAGCATCGTTGCTCGGAGCCCTTTTGGTTCCACATGGGAGAAATTTAAAGATACAGATTTAAAATAGAAGCAAGACCATCAATCTATTTGTACTTAGGCCCATAATAATATTACTTGGTTTGGAGGAGGAGTATTGCCTCCTTCCCCACATATGCCTGGCTTCCCACATCAAAGAGATCTTTGGAAGTTAGCATTAGGTAAAATAAAAAGACGGAGAGGAAGAATAAATTTTTCCAGAAATAAAAAAAAATTAAAATTTTACTTTAA
>NW_006399861.1:11822412-11824265 GCF_000299155.1 Elephantulus edwardii
TTCAATGCCGTAAACATATTTCATCCAGTTTTTCTCAGTCTTACCCCCACCCCAATGCCAGCCTCATTCTACAACAGTGGCACCATGTAGCATTTGTCCCTTTGTGACTGAGATACCTCACTCAGCATAATGTTAAATTACCCTATGTACTTATGATTGGAAATAGTACCTGGGAGGAAGAGAGTGGATTAATAAATTGTAAAAAATGCTCTTTATACATATGTCTGAATTATAGTATTAATGTTAATTTGCATGATGAAAGTATATATATGTTTAGAGCTCAAGCTAGTTTATGGTTGCCAGTTCACATGACTCAACTATGACAAGAATCTTCTAACTCCATGTTGATAAAGGCCCTTGTTAATAAAAAAGATAAAAAAAGATTCGTAGGAATATTAATTGCTGTCATACTAAGTATGGCAGCTGTTACTGCCACCGCTACAATAGCAGGAGTAGCCTTAAACTCAATGTGTACAAACTACTGAATTTGTACAAAATTTGCACAGAGATTCAGGAACTCTTTGATTAAATCACCATCAAATAGATGCAGAAATGTATTCTGAAATAGATGATTTACAACAGGCCGCTGCATTACTAGGAGATCAAGTTGTTAATTTACAAAGATAAATAAAATACATTTGAAATGTGACTGGAATATATCCTCATTTTGTGTAATGCCAGTAAAATATAATGAAACAGTTTCTTTGGGAAACGTTAAAAAACAGGAGTCCAAAAGGAAGGCTGCATAGTGCAGTGGACTGGGGGGAGAGGAAATGTGTAACAATGAAAATAATTTTTCTTTTTCTTTTTAAAGAAAGAGTGAACTAGAGGGAGAGGTGGGCAAGGAGAACAGTGAATGAATGGAAATTCAAAGTCTCAGAAAACTTTCATGAAAATTAATAACAATAATTTTTTTTTAAAACCACAAAACCGAAAAAACATTTGCATATGCACCAAAATTTATCTCAGTCCATTTTGGAGTTACAAACTCCTATTCAAGCCACTTGTGATAAAAAGCTGCATGTTATACCTGAACTTTGTATGTTTAAAAAACTAGCAGAAGGAATATCTTCTTTAGACCCTGCAAAGTTTAAGCCATTATTTGGAACTGCTTCTGGTATGATGATTATAATAGTTCTTTTATTGATTGTTCTCTGCCTAGTCTGCAGAAGATTCCAAGTCAGCTTCCAAATGAAACAACAGCAGACAGCGGTTTTCTCTGTGCTGGTTAACAATGTATTATCAAGATTTACAAAAACAAAAAAGGGGAAAATGTAGAGTTGTTATAGTTCACTGAGGATTATTAACAGTCACGGAGTTCATGCAAAAGGACTCGGCTGCACCGCTTGAAAGCAGGTGAAGAATGCCAAGATGGGTGGGACTGAAAGGAGTCCCAGACTTCCTGGAGCACATACCATCATGAAGGGGACCTGGAAAAATTTCAGTTAAACATGAAAAGTTTCTGGTGTTCTTGATAATGCTGTTATGAGTCCAGCAAAATCCTTCTATAAAACCAAGGATATTCCCTTGGAAACTATTCAAACTTATCTATGTTATGTGCCACATGGGTCACCATGAACCAGGTTAACCACTTGGAAGGCACTTATGCATAAACATTTACCCACCCTATGAAATAATGCTTTGGTATATGCTTTAATCTTTTGCTAATAAAAGCAGGGGCTCTGAAGCTGCTCAGTGCCATTAGCCTGAGTGAGCTCTTGGTCCTCTGGAAAAATTACATTTCACTTTGCTAGCAAGATTTTACTGAAGATTATCCAAAAACGACTGGAACAGCACATCAACAGAGAACTACCAGAAGTCCAGGCTGGGTTTAGAAGGGGTCATGGTACTAG
>NW_006399861.1:11825283-11840383 GCF_000299155.1 Elephantulus edwardii
TGGCACAGGACAGAGCAGAGTTTAGGGCTGTTGTATATAGGGTCGCTATGAGTCGCAAGCGACTCGACGGCACATAACAACAACAACAACAGTGTTCCTTTGGCTCTACTCATGAGAAACAACATTCAGTGCCAATCCATCTTATCTTGCTAACACCTAATATGTAAATATTTATGTGTTCCATTTCTTTCTTAACAATTTCTAGTTCTCCTGCATTCATGTTACTCACATTACACGTACCCATCATAGATAGATGGCTCCTTTTCTGGGTTCTTGATTCTATGTGTCTATCATTGTCCAAGTACCATGCTCTTGGTTATTACTGCTGTGTAAAAGGGTTTTTTTTTCAGAACTGCTTTCCTTATTTGGGGTCTCTTTCCTTCCCAAGCAAACTTGACAATTTTCCTTTTAATCTTGGTGAAAATTTGATATTTGTATTGATATTGCATTGAAAATATAAATTGCTTTTAGTTGGATCATCATTTTCACAATACTGAGTCTTCCTATCCACAACAGGGTATATTTCCCCATTTCTTTCTGTCTTATATTTTATCTTGCAAAAATTTCTGTAGTTTTCTTAGTATAAGTCTTTTGTGTCTCTAGTTAGGTTCAGTCCCAAGTATCTCAATTCGTGGTCAGTTATTGTAAATGGTATTGCTTTCTTGGTTTCTTTCTCTGAGGGTTTTATTATCATAGAGGAATCCCACTGATTTTTTGGATATTGAACTTATGTCCTGCCACTCTATTAAACTAGCTCTACCAGTTCTTTGGTTGTTTGTTTAGTTCTTGGGGTTTTCTGTGTACACTATCATATCATCTGCATATAATGATAGTTTAACCTCTCTTTGCTGATCTGGATGCCTTTTATTTCCATCTGTTGTCGTATTGCCCTAGCAAGTACTTCCAGTCTAATGTTGACAGAACTGGGCATCTTTGTCTGGTCCCTGTTTGCAAGGAAAATACTTTTAGTCTTTCTCCATTGAGAATGATATTGATTCTTCCTTTGCTATATATAATTTTCACTATCTTAAGGAAATTCCCTTATTTTCTAATTTTGCTGAGTGTCTTTATCAGGAATGGTGTGTTGGATTTTGTCAAATGCCTTTTCTGCAACAATTGCTAAGATCATATGGTTCTTGTTATTTGTTTTGTTAATATGGTGAGTTATGTTTATTGTTTCCCTTATGTTGAACCACCTAGCATACCTCTTATAAATCCCACTTGGTCATGATGAATTATTTTTTAATGTGCTTTTGGATTCTTTTGGCTAGTATTTTGTTAAGGATTTTGCATCTATATTCATGAGATATTAGTCTGTAATTTTTTTTCTTGGTAATCTCTTTCCCTGGTTTTCATATTAGGGCTATGCTTGCATCATAAAATGACTCTGGGAGTTCCTTCTTTTTCAAATTTTTAAAATAATTAAAGTACAATTAGTTATAGAGCCTCTCTGAATGTTTGGTAGAATTTAGCTGTGAATCCATCTGGTCCAGGAGTTTTCTTATAGGGAAGTAATTTTATGACCTGTTCAATTTCTTCTTTTCTGATGAGTCTGTTCTCTATCTGTCCTTGTCAATCTGGGTAGGGCAGGAGTTTCAAGGTACTTGCCAATTTCCTTTACCTTTTTGAAGTTATCAGAAAATCACTTTTCATAGTATTCTGATATTATCAATTTAATTTTATCTGTTTTTTTAGTTCTCTGTGCTTCTCTCTTTCCCCTCCACCTTTCATTAAGTTTGCCAGTGGTTTGTCAATTTTATTAACTCTTTAAAAAACCAGCTCCTTGTCTTATTGATAGTTTCAATTGTTTTTCTGTTTTCTATGCCATTGATTTCAGCTCTTGTATTTGTTATTTTGTGACTAACTTTAACTCTGTAAAAATGTCTTTAGATTTATCCAAATTCTTCAAAGCTTTACAATGTTGAATAATACTGCTTTGTGTAAATGTACTATAGTTTCTCTATCTATTCATTCTGTGATGGCTATTGGAGCTGTTTCCAATTGTTTGCTGTTGTAATTAATACTGCAATAAGACATGGGTGTACATAAATTTGTTCATGCCACTGTTCTTATCCCTTTAGGTTATATAACTAGTAACTGGGTCAAATGGCATTTAAATTTTCAACTTTTTAAGTGGTTGCAACATTTTTCATTCCGAGGCAAATATGAGAGTTCCATTCTCTCCATACCTTCACCAACATTTGTTCTTCACTGACTATTGCCACTGTTAGTGAAATGATGTGATAACTCATTGCCGTTTCAATTTAAGGTCAATAGTAGCAGTCAATAAACAGGTCAGGTGCTGAATACAACAGATCATCAGTTACTCATGTGCATATTCAAATTCAAGTTGAAGAAGATTAAAGCAAGAACACCAGAACCAAAATAGAATCTTTAGTGTATCTTACCTGAACTTAAAAATCATCTCAACAATAAGTGTGAGGCAATGAACAGTTGAGTTCAAAGACAAGAAGAGTTTTGGGACGACATCAAGGATATTATCCATGAAGAAAGTAAATACATACACAGAGGAAAATAGGAAGACCAAACGGATGTCAGAAGAGACTGTAGGGATTCCAAGATAGCAACAGTGGAGAGTGAAGTGTGAAGAGCCAGAGGAGCAGCAAACTGCATAGAGACAGGCCACTAGAGAGACCTTCACAACACAAAGAGACCAACCAACACGGCATGACATGGACAGTAGGAATTTAAATCAGAATTTTTGTTGGAACAATTCGTTTTGGAGCTACAGGAACATAGAGCTGCACCACAGGCCTGGACAATGCCAGCAGTCACCAGCCGAGCTGCTTTGGAACTCATCCCTCAGGAGAAAAAAGGTTAGCAGAAAATGATTGATTTGTTTTAAGCCTCACTAAGAGCAAGTGGGTCTGTTGGAATTTGACTGAATTTTCTTGTGCCCCGCTGACCAGCTGTGATCAGGTGTCCCAGTAGAAATTTGACTGGGTTTTCTTGGACACTGCTGATTGCCTAGGAGCACACCCAAGAGCAAGCCTGCTGGTGGGAATTTAGCTGAGTTCTCTTTGGTCCTGCTGACTGCTCAGGAATGGGTGGTCCAGTTAGAAACTATCTGAATTTTCTTTGGCCCTGCTGACTGCCCAGGAATGGGCATGCCAGTGGGAATTTATCTGTGTTTCCTTGGGCACTGTTAACTGTCTGGGAGAGTGCCCAAAATTGAGGGGGCCGGTAGGAATTTGACTGAACTTTTGTGGACACTGTAGACTGGCCAGAATGAGTGGGTTGGTAAGAATGTGACTATGTCTTCTTGGGTCCTACTGGACCCAGGGCACTGCTGGGGCAGGGGCTGCTGTGGGAGGGCACATGGGTAAGGGCTGCTGGGCAGGGACCACTGAATGAGAGTTGCCAGTTGGAGGCAGATAGCTGGAATTTGAGTAAGACCCCATGAGTGAGCACACCTGGATAGCTGAGGTATCAGTAAGGTTTCACAAGTGGTTGATCTGCTCCTTTGGTCACCATGCCCCCCTGTGGGTGCCCCACCACCCAATTGGATCCAAATCTGTGCCTACACATCCAATCAATGAACTTGTCTTTAATCCGGAGCACCTTAATCTGACTTACCTACAAGAGGCTGCTCTCACAGGCCCTGAACTGAACTTTTCATTGAGTCAGAAGTTCAGAGAAAATCAAAAGTAGGGTAGCTGCCCAACTGATTTCTGGAGTATTGTCTTCAGATCAAGAACATATCAGTGTCTCAAAGAAAGCAAGCTATTCACACACTACAAAAGCACAAAGCAAGCTATCACCCCCAAAAGGTGACACAGTATCAATGGATTTCCTGAAGCCAGAAAGTCTGATGTAACTTGCTGACACAGAATTTAAGAAAACAATGATTGAATATTTTCAATGGATGAAAGACAAATTTGAAGAATTATAGGACAATGCAAGAAAAACCAGGAGGAGCTCAATATACAATCTAGAATAATGCAGATAAAACAAACGAGGCATTAGCGGTACTGGAAAACTAAGAAACTATGATCCGAAATATGAGGTCCAATGTTTCAGATGCTGTCAACATGATTGAGGGACACATGAGCAGAGTTGAAGAGATGGAACACAGAACCAGTGAAATAGAAGATAGAATTGTCACCACTGATCTGCTAGAGCAAAAATCAGAATCAAAAAGGAAGGAAAAATAAGAAAACCTAAAAATAATGTGGGCACCATCAAGAGAAATAACATGTGAATCATTAGAATCCCAGAATAGGAAGAAGCAAGTAAAGACACCAAAAAAGTTGTGGAAGGATTGCTAGAGGAAAACTTTGCAGGCATAATGAAGAATGACAAAATATATATTCAAGAAACTGAGCGAACACTATACAGAATAGGACCCAAAAGAAAAACACGAAAGCATATCATATTTAAATTAGCCAGAACCAAAGAGAAGGAGAGAATTCTGAAAGCAGTGAGGGAGAAACAAAGAGTAACCTGAAAGAGAGAGCAGATAAGATTAAGTGCTGATTTCTCAGCAGAAAACAGTGAGCTAGAAGATAGTGGAAGGACATATATGAAACACTCAAAGAACACAAATGTCAATTGAGAATACTGTACTCAGCAAAATTATTCATGAAGGAGAAATCAAGATATTCCCAGAAAAACAGAACCTAAGAGAGTTTGTAAAAACAAGACCAGCATTGCAGGAAACACTGAGAGGTGATATGAAGGAGAAATAAAGATATTCTCAGAAAAACAGAACCTAAGGGAGTTTGTAAAAACAAGAACAATATTGCAGGAAATACTGAGAGATGTCCTTCTTACAGAGGTAACACAGAAAGCAGGATGGACCAAAGCAACTAGCAACAAGAACAAGAGGACATAACAATTAACAATATCTATGCACCAAAAGAAAAAGATATAAACCAAACATGGACAAAACTGAAAAAGGAAGTAGACAACACTACTATAGTACTTGGAGACTTCAATACACCCCTCTCAAGAAAAGATAGAACTACCAGAAAAAAACTTGACAAAGATGCTCAAGAATTAAACCCCACAATAAAGCAACTCAAACTCAGATATTTACAGTCTAATGCACCCCAAAAAACACAGTACACCTTCTCCAATGTGCATGGAACGTTCTCCAGAACAGATCACATTTTAGGTCACAAGGCAAACATTAATAAATTAAAAAACATAGAAATAATACAACACATTTTCTCAGACCACAGTGTTACAAAATTAGAAATTAATAACAAGAGGGTAAGGGAGAAAAAAAAAACCAACCCATACATTTGGAAGCTGAAAAACACAAAATAAAATTTAAAAGTTTCCTGAAACAAATAACAATGAAAACATCACATAACAAAACCTCTGGGAAACAGCCAAAGCAGTAATCAGAGGTCAATTTACAACAATAAGCAAACATATCATAAGGTAGGAAAAAATGACCATTTATTTACTCTCTAACTCAACCTCTCCAACAAACTGAAAAAGAACAGCAAGAAAACTCGACACCCACTAAAAAACTGAATACATATTCCTAGTAATGGCAATGTTAGGTCAAATGGTATGTTTATTTCCAACTTTCTAAGAAAACGCCAAACCAGCTTCCATAATGGTTGCACCATTTTACGCTCCTACCAGCAGTGGATAAGGGTTCCAATCTTCTTTTGGAGAAGTTTTTGATGTTAATAAAGATTTAATTTTTTAAAAGTCCCATCCCTATAGTTTATCCTTTTTTTGACTGTGTATTTTCTTGTATATTTAATATTTTATTTACGCCTTGGATGGGGCTCCTAAGTTTGTTCTATATCTTCTTCGGAAATCTTTATAGTTTTAGGTTTATACCTAGGTCCTTGATTCATCTTGAGTTAATTTTTGTATATGATGTGAAGTATAAATCTGCAGTTAGCTTCCCAGTTTTAAATTTTTTACATTGTAATTTTAACTAAAATTTACAAAAAAGTTGGATTTTCATTCATTTATTGTTGCACATTTTCCTCCCTACCCTACCCAGTTCACATTTTATTATAAAAAAACTATTCACTGTTACATAATTTCCTCCCTCCTTCCCCAACCCCTCCTAAAGTCCACTTTGCCATGTACCACTTATTCTGGACTACTGCCATATAAATATTGCCTAATCATATATTCCTTTTAAACAGTTCTTTTCTTCATCTGTTCCAATGCAGGATCCATTATTTATCCCTTTTCCTTAGTTTCCCCCCAACCCTCATATCAGTTTTGTTTTATAACAGTAGTGTTATGCAGTATCTGTCCTTTTGTGACTGAGATATTTCACTCAGCATAATGTCCTCCAGGATGACTCATGTTGTGTAATATTTTTGTAAGTCATTGTTTTTCAGTGCTATCCTTGTGTGAACAAATTCATTGATTTGTTGATGGGCGCTTGATTTGCTTCCATCTTTTTGCTATTGTGAATATTGCAGCAATAAACATTGGTGTGCATGTTTCTTTTGGGTGACTACTCTCATATCTTTAGGGTATATTCCTAGTAGTGGAATTGCTGGATCAAATGGTATTTCTACGTACAACTCTTTGAGAAAGCACTATATCATTTTCCATGGTGGTTGGACCATTTTACATTCTCACTAGCAGTGAGTAAGGGTTCCAATCTCTCTACAATCTCCCCAGTATTTGTTGTTTGCTGCTCTTTTGAACTTTTCTGCTGTTACTAAGGCAAGATCTGAGAGCTAGGGATTTTGGACATTTCTTCATGTGTTTGTTTGTCACCTGAATGTCTTCTTTGGTGACATTGTTGCCCATTTTGTAACTGAGTTGTTTACCTTTTTCTTGTTGAGGTGGTGGAATAGTCTATAAATTTTAGATATGTGTCCCTTATTAGATATGTCATTGCCAAATACTTTTTTTCCCCTAATCTATGGCTTTGTTTTTTTACCCTGTTGGAGAATTTTTTGATGTGCATATATTCTTAGAGGGTCTCATTCATCTATTTTATTCTTTCCCAATTGTAGGCTTTTTGAGATGCTTGGAAGATTCATAATGTGGATTAAGGCTACTAGAATTCTTCCAAGCTTCCAAGTTTATAGTCTTTGTTTTACTCCTATGTCCTTGATCAAGTTTGAGTTGGTTTTTGTGTATAGTGTGAGGAGTGAGTCTGATAAATTTGAAAACCTGGAGGAAATGGACAAATTCCTTGAAATGCATCTCCAGCCCAGATTGACAAGGACAGATGTAGAACACTTGAACAGACCTATCACAAGAGAAGAAATTGAAAAGGTCATAAAGAGACTTCCTCATAAGAAAAGTCCTGGACCAGACGGCTTCACAGCTGAATTCTACCAAACATTCAGAGAGGGTTTAGCACCCTTTCTATTTAAATTATTTCAAAAAATTGAAAAAGAAGGAACACTTCCAGCATAACCCTAATACCAAAACCAGTCAAAGATATTACCAATAAAAAATACTACAGACCAATATATCTCAGGAATACAGATGTAAAAATCCTTAACAAAATCCTAGATAATAGGATCCAAAAGCACATAAAAAAAAAAGCAATTCACCATGACCAGGTGGAATTTATAACACGTATGCAGGGATAGTTGAACGTAAGAAAAACAATCAACATAATTCACCATGTTAACAAAGTAAGTAACAAGAACCATATGATCTTAGCAATTGATGCAGAAGAGATATTTGACAAAATCCAACATCCTTCCTGACAAAGACACTCAGCAAAATTGAAATAGAAGGGAATTTCCTCAATATAGTGGAAGTATATATGCAAAACCAAGAGCCAACATAATTCTCAATGGAGAAAGACTAAAAATATCTTCTTTGCAAACAGGGACCAGAGAAGAATGCCCACTGTCAACATTTCTTTTCAATATTGCACTGGAAGTGCTTACTAAGGCAATACAACAACAGAAGGAAATAAAAGGCATCCAGATTAGCAAAGAAATGATTTAACTGTTGCTATATGCAGATGATATGATAGCATACAGAGAAAACCCCAATGACTCAACAGAAAAACTGTTAGAGTTAATAGGCCAATTAAGTAGCATGGCAGGATATAAGATCAATATCTAAAAATCAATGGGATTCCTTTATACTAACAAAGAGAACTCAGAGATGGAAATAAAGAAAGCAATACCATTTACAATAGCCAACCCTAAATTGAGATACTCAAGAGTGAATGTAACTAGAGATACAAGAGACCTATACGAAAACTACAGAGCATTTGTTAAAGACACAATAAACATCCTAAAGAAATGGAAAAATGTGCCCTGTACATGGACTAGAAGATTCAATATGAAAAAAAAAGATTCAATATGGTAAAAATGACCTTACCAAAGGCAATTTACATGTTCAATGCAACCACAATACAGATAACAAATTCATTTTTCAAGGAGATTGAGAGGGAAATGAAAATATTTAGAGAGACAAGGGACCTTGAATAAATAAAATACTTCTGACAAAAAAAAATGAGGTTGGAGGCATAGCACTCTCTGACCTCAAAACCTACGACACAGCAGTGGTAACGAAAACAGCATGATACTGGTACAATGAGAGGCACATAGACCAATGGAAGAGACTTGAGAACCCAGAAATAGACCCAGCTATCTATGGTCCACTGATATTCTACAAAGAAATCAAAGCTATCAAATGGGGAAATGATTACCTCTTCAACAAATGGTGCTGGTAAACTGGACTATCACCTGCAGAAAGCTGAAACATAATCCAAATCTCACACCGTGCACAAAAATCAACTCAAGGTGGGTCAGAGATCTGGGAGTAAAACCCCAGATCATAATGTTTATAAGAGACAAACTCGGATCAAGCTTAAAAGCACTAGTACACAGTAAAAAGAGACTTCCAAATACAACCAGAAATGCCCAATCTAAAGAGGATAAAATTGATGCATGGGACCTTCTAAAGATTAAATGTCTGTGCACAACAAAAATTTTTTCCAACAGGGTGAAAAGAAAACCTGCAGACTTGGAACAAACATTTGGTAACACCATCCCAGACAAGAGTCTTATGACAAAAGTTTGCAGAATACTCCTGGGCCTCCATAAGAAAAAGACTGATCACCCAATTACAAAACGGGCAAAAGACATGGAAAGAATTTTCACAGAGGAAGATATTCGAATGGCAAACATGAAGAAATGCTCCAAATCACTGGCAAAAAGACAGATGCAAATTAAAACCACAATGAGGTACCATTTCACTCCAGTAAGAGTGTCAAAGTTTAACAGAGCAGCAAGTAATAGATTTTGGAGAGGATATGGCAAGAAAGGAACATTGTTGGTGGGATTGTAAAATGGTACAACCATTCTGGAAAACAGATTGGCGCTCCATCAAAAAGCTGAACATAGAAATTCCATATGACCCAGGGTTTATATGGAATATACCCTGAGAATATGAGAACTGAGGCACAAATGAAGATTTGTATACCAATGTTCACAGCAGCATTATTCACCATTGCAAGAACAAGGAAATAGTCTTAATATCCAACCACAATCAAATGGATTGAGAAATTATGGTAGATTCACACAATGGAATACTATGCAGCACGCAGGAGCTATAACTTTGTAAATTATTACCTAACTTGGGAGGGACTGGAGAGCATTATGCTGAGTAAACTAACTCAGTACCACAAGGATAAATATTGTATAAGAACGTTATTGTAGAAGGAGTATCCAGGAGGGGTGGAAAAGGCTGGAAGCAGAGAGATGTGGATGTACAGGGGATTAATCATTGGGTTGTGCAATTTGATGGGTGAGGGGAAGGTGAGGGAAATTGAAAGAATTTGTTCTAATTTGTATTAGTATTTTGCAAATAAACTAGTGGAAAAAAAAAAAGAAATGCCGAGTACAGCCGATTTGATTGTCAGATTCCAGTTCTTTGCACATTTTATTATAATACTTTGCTTTGTTTTTTGCATGCTGCCCTTTGAAATCTTCTATTCCACTCCTTACCTTCTTGATTTCTTCCCTTTGGTTTGGCTTCTTGGAACTCTAAAGTAATATTAAGAGTCTCTTCTGACATCCATTTTTGTCTTTTCTTCTTCCTCCTTTGTAATGATCTTTTGTTTTCTTCATGGATGATATTCTTGATATCCTTCCACAGCTCTTCTGTTTATTAGTGTTCAAGGCCTCAAACTTGTTCCTGAGTTGGTTTTTAAATTCTGGTGGGATAGATTCAAAGTCCAATTTTGATTCCTGGATTTTATTTGACCTTCTTTAGCTTCAATTTGAACTTGCATATAAGTCTGTTCCCCACTGAGTACCTGACCTAGTTTTCACTGCTGATATTGAAATTCTCTAATGATTTCTTCCACATATATAATTATTCTGATTCTTTTACATTCCATCAAGTGAAATCCATATATATAGTCTGCATTTACATTTCTTATAAAAGGTATTTTCTATGAATAAATCATTCATTGTGCAGAATTCTATCATTCTATCCCCAGTCTCATTTTTGTTACCAATTCCATATTTTCCAACTACTGATTCTTCTTCTTGGTTCCTAATTTCTGCATTCTAGTCAGCCAATGTTATTAATGTGTCTTAGTTGTGTGTTCGATTGTTCTTTTGACTGCAGAAGTTGGTAGAAATCATATATATTTCCTCCTCTTTGGCTCTAGTTGTTGGTACATAAGTTTGAATGATAGTGGTATTAACAGGTCTTCCTTGTATGAGTATGGATATTATCCTGTCACTCACCACATTGTATTTCAAGATGAATCAAGAAATGGGCTTTTTTACCCCATATTTCCACACTTTTTCATCTCCAACATAGTAGATTATATGATTGTCTGATTCAAAATGTCCCATGCCAATCCATCTCATTTTGTCACTATCTAATATGTCAATGTTACATTTCTTTCTTAATGATATCCAGTTTTTCTACATTCATGCTTCTTACATTCCACATTCCAATAATTAGTTTCTGCTTACAACTGTTTCACCTCCTTTGTGTTGCCAAATGTGAAAGTACAACCTCAGTTGCCATATCCGTTATTCTACTCTATGTGTGCTTTATTCTACATAGGGTTTTTGGGGGCCTGTTATTTTTCAAAAGTGGTTGGTCAATCTTTCTTCCTAGTCTGTCTTAATTTGGATGCTTAACTTCAGGACAATATATGACAGACAAGCGTTTTAGTGAAAGGAGCAAATGAAAGACAATTCCCCTTACAGAGATAACCATACATGCAGTTCCCTCCCCCGGAATGTGTGTCTCCTCCCTTCCCTGAATATTAGCATCATTTGCACTCTCTCCTATCTCGGCCAGCATGTCCTTTACCCTCAGCAACCCTTTGATATGATGGCTTAGGCTACAATTCACTTCTGTGAGTTCTTGCACCTCAAAATGTTGCTGGTCTCTCTCTGATTTCTATCTCATGTTTGTTGTTGTTACTTACTGTCAAGTCACTTGTGACTCATAGAGATCCTATGTACAAGAGCCCTAAACCCTGCTCTATACTGTGCCAACCTGTCTCTGACACACTTACTCCCATCACCCCAACCACAGAATCTATCCATCTCACTGAGTGTCTTCCTCTCCTGCGCTGTCCCTCCACTCTCCCAAACATGATGTACCTCTCCAAGGACTGGTCCCTCCTTGCAACATTCCCAAAGTATGTTAGATGAAGCTTCAGAATCCTTGACTCCAAGAAGCAGCATGGCTTCACCCTCTCCAGGACAAACTTGTTTGTTCTCCCAGCAGTCCATTCAACACTTTTCTCCAGCACCACAGCTCAAAGGCATCAATTCTCTATCATCCTTAATCACTGTCCAACTTTCAGATGCATAGCATTCAATTGCAAAGACTATAGCCCAGATCAGGCACACCTTAGTCTCCAGCCTGACACTGTTGCTCTTCAGTACTCTGGAGAGGTCCCTGACAGCTGATATCCCCAATGCAATTAGTTTTGTGATTTCCTGGCTGCTGGTATCAAGAGTGTTGACTATGGAGCCAAGCAAATGAAAACTGTTCACAATAGCAAGGAGTTGGAAACAACCTAAGTGCCCATCAACAAATGAATGGATAGAGAAGCTGTGGTATATCCACACAATGGAATACTACACTACACTGAAAAACAAGGAACTCATGCAATATTATTCAAAATGGGTGACCCTGGAGGACATTACGCTGGATGAAATATCTCAGACACAAAAAGAAAAAAAATACTGCATAGTGCTACTGTTATAGAATGAGACTGACATCAGAGTTGGGGTAAGACTGAGAAAAACTGGATAAATTATGTATACTGCATTGAAATAGATGAGGGAGAGAACAGTTTAAAAGCAATATATGATAGGGTATTATGGTTATCACAAGAGTCCAGAATGAAGGTTGCATAGTGAAGTGTACTTGGGGCCGGGGACTATATACCACTGAAAGAGTTTTACTTTTCAAATAGAAGAGTGAACTGGGGGGAGGGGTGGGAAGGGAGAAAAGTGCAACAATGAATGAATGGAAATGCAAAATCTCTGTACATGTTCTTTAAAATTAATAAATTTTTTTTAAAAAAAACAAAAACCTGTTAACTATCTCTATCTCTTTATCATCCATACTGATGCTGCCAATTGGTCCAGTGCTGAGAATCTTTGTATCTTGATGTTGAGCTTCAATTCACATTGAAGACTGCAGTCTTTGACCCTCTGCAGCAAGCACTTCAGGTCCTCTTCAGTTACAGCAAGCAGAGTTGTGCCATCTGCATAACACAGGTTGATGATGAATCTTCTGCTAATCCTGATGCCACATTCCCCATCATACAGCCCAGCGTCCTGGATGATCAGTTCTGCATACAGGTTGAAAAGGGATAGGAGACAGAATACATCCCTGGCAGACCTCCTTCCTGATTTTGAACCATGTAGTGTCTCCTTGTTCTGTTCAGATGACTGGCTCTTGGGCCAAGTACAGGTTTCTCATAAGCACAATCAAATGTTCTGGGATTCCCATTCGTCTCAGAGTCAGCCATAGATTGTTGTGATCCACACAGTCAAAAGCCTTTGCATAGACAATAAAGTACAGACATTTCTCTGGTACTCTCTGCTTTCTGCCAAGGTCCATCTAACATTAGCTGTAATATCCCTAGTACCATGACCTCTTCTAAATCCAGCCTGCACATCTGGCAGTTCTCTGCTGACATATTGCTCCAGTTATTTTTGTATAATTTTCAGCAGAATCTTGCTTGCATGTGATAGTAATGATATTGTTCTATAATTTCCACACTCTGTCTAATCACCTTTCTTTGGAATTGGAACAAATTATCGATCTCTTCCAGGCAGTTTGCCAGCTGGCTGTCCTCTAGATTTCTTGGCACAACTTAGTGAGCACATCCAGGACAGCATCTGTTTGTTGAAATATGTCAGTTGATATACCGTCAACTTCTGGAGCCTTGTTTTTTGTCAATTCTTTTAGAGCAACTTGAACTTCCTCCTTCATCACCACAAGCTCTTGCTCATATATTATTTCATGAAATTCTTCTGTGTCAGCCAATTCCTTCTGATACAGTGACTCTGTGTACTCCTTCCAGCTTCTTTTAATGCGTCTTGGGTCATTTAACATTCTACCCAAAGTATCCTTTAGTATTACCACTTGTGGCTTGAATTTGTTTTTCAACTCCTTCAGCTTAAGAAACTCTGAGCGAGTTTGGTCCTTTTGATATTCTGACTTCAGCTCTCTGCACATATCTTGCTTTGTTATCCCGAGCGAGCTGCCCTTTGAAATTTTTTGTTCAGATCTTTGATTTCTTCCTTTAGCTTTGGCTTCTTGGAGCTCTAATGCAATATTCAGAGTCTCATCTGACATCCATCTTGGTCTTTTCTTCCTCTTCTGCCTTTGCATTCTTCATGGATGATATTCTTGATATCCTCCCACAGCTCATTTGGTCTACACTCATTGGTGCTCAAGGCCTCAAACCTGTTCCTGAGATGGCTTTGAAGTTCGAGTGGGCCAGACCAAAGGTCAAATTTTGGTTCCTGTGGATTGGATGTAATTTTCTTCAACTTCAGCTTGAACTTGGATATGAATAATTGGTGGTCTGTCCCACAATCAGCATCTGGCCTGGTTTTCACAGCTGATATTGAGCTTCTCCAGTGAATCTTTCCGGGAATGTAGTTTATTTGATTCCTATACATAACATCAGGTGAAATCCATGTGTAAACCATGTGTTTGTGTTTCTTATAAAAGGTATTTTCTATGAATAAATCATTGAATGTGCAGAACTCTATCATTCTATTTCCAGTCTCATATCTGTCACCGAGCCCACATTTTCCAACTACTGATCCTTCTTTCCTGTTCCCAAGTTTTGCATTCCAGTCACCCATTATTATCAATGCATCTTGATTTAATGTTCGATCAATTTCTGGTTGCAAAACTTTATAGAAATCTTCCATTTCCTCCTCTTTGGCTCTAGTTGTTGGTGCATATATTTGAATGATAGTGGTACTCACAGGACTTCCTTGTATGCGTATGGCTATTATCCTGTCACTCACCACGTTGTATTTCATGATGGATCTAGAAATGACTTTTTAATTATGAAACCAACCCCATTTTTTCTCACCTTTTCATCCCCAGCATAGTAGATAATATGCTCATCTGATTCAAAATGTCCCATGCCAAACCATCTCATTTCACCAGTACCTAGTATGTCAATATTTATGCTTTCCATTTCTTTTTTAACAATGTCCAATTTTCCTACATTCATGCTTCACACATTCCACGTTCCAATCACAAGTGTCTGCTTACAGCTATTCCTCCTTCTTTGTGTTTTCATTTCTAAGATCTCAGTCTCAATTGTCATGTCTGCTAGACTAAGTGTGCTCTATTGTACATAAGGTTTTCGAAGGCCTGTTATTTCAGAAGTGAATCGCCAATACTTCTTCATAGTCTGTCAAAATTTGTGTTTGTTTGATTTTTTTATTAAATTTTATTAGTTTTAATGAATATTTACAGAGATTTGGGGTTTTCATTCATTCATTGTTGCACTGTTTTCTCCACCCTCCTCCCCAGTTCATTCTTCTTTCCCCCCCATGTCTGTTTTAATTGTCCAATTGCCACAGTGCTTGTCAAAGCCAGTTCTGATTAATCTCCTTTGTCAGTGTGTCCTTTGCCATTCCCTATCACT
>NW_006399861.1:11853955-11889849 GCF_000299155.1 Elephantulus edwardii
AGATCAAGATATTCCCAGAAAAGCAAAACCTAAGAGAGTTTGTAAAAACAAGACCAGCACTGCAGGAGAGACTCAGCGATGTCCTTCTTACAGATATACCACAGAAAGCTCCATGGTCCAAAGTAACAAGCAACAACACCAAAAAGAACTCAACACAGGGATTTTTTTATAATAGTGTCTGACACACAAGCATTTTACAGAAAAGTGCAGATGAAAGACATTTACCCAATTAGAAAAATGACCGATAGATCCAATGTTGCTACCCACCCTTGCTACATGTATTTTGACCTACCCCTTACCTTACTCCATCACCATCCCTTCCTACTTCTGCCTTTCCCATTCAACACCTCTCTCCTCTTGACCAGTCCTTGATATGATGGTTAAGTCTCAAGCCATCTGGATTTCTGTGATTCTGAACACATCATGCTGCTGTCAATTTCTTATGATGTGGCTAGTATCATTTCAATTTAAAAGCCTCTAAGTACAACTGTCATGTATAAGTATCAAGGACAGCTTCTTTTCTTGGAAGGTTCTGAGAATAAGTCCTTTATCTTAAACTTCAACTCCAGGATTGATTTCTTTGGGTTAATACCTTTTCTCCTCCATTTGCTGCCAGATGCTTTCCTCCCACAGTTCCAAACCTATTTTATCTGTGAGTCCCAGCCGTGGGGTCCCTGGCTAATATCGTGTACCTGAAGCAAGGTGGTGAGATCAGGAATGCTCTGAATCTGTTTCCTCCCCCAACCCCCAATCTGTTTTATCTGGGATTGCTGGCCACGGGGGTCCCTGGCTAGTGTCCTGTAACTGAAGTAAGATAAGTCCAATTTCCATGTATCAGGTTCAGGGAGGGCTTTTTGTCTCAGGCAGTAATGGAAAAAGTTTCTTGTCCCTGGGCTCCTATTTCAGGACTGTTTTCTTGTGGCATAGTATCTCTGATCTTCCTTATGCATTACGTAGCTGTCAGAATACAATCTGAAGAGTCTAAAATTGATGAATGGAACCTTCTAAAGATTAAATTCATGTGTACATCCAAAACTTTTTCTAAAAGGGTGAAAAGAAAACCTACTGACTGGGAATAAACATTTGACTATAACATCTCAGAGAAGAGTTTCATAAAGAAAGTCTACAGAATACTGTTGGGCCTCCACAATAAAAAGACTGATAACCCAATTACAAAATGGGCAAAAGACATGGAAAGAATCGTCACAGAGGAACATATTCGAATGGCATACAGACACATTAAGAAATGCTCCAAATCACTGACAATAATAGAGAGGCAAATCAAAACCACAATGAGGTACTGTCTCACTCCAGTTATAGTGGCAAAGTTTAACAGGGCAGCAAGTAATAAATGTTGGAGTGGATGTGGCAAGAAAGGAACTCTTACACATTTTTTATGGGATTGTAAAACGTTACAACCACCATGGAAGGCAGTTTGGTGCTTCCTCAAAAAGCTAAACATAGAAACTCCCTATGATCCAGCTATCCAATACTTGAAATACATCTTGAAAAAATGAGAACTGAAGCACAAACAGACTTGTACACCAATGTTTTCGGCAGCATTATTCACTATAGCAAGAACATGGAAACAGCCCAGATGTCTAACCACAAATGAATGGATTGACACAATGGAATACTATGCAGCGTGCAGGAGCAATAACTTTATAAATCATTACCTAAATTGGGAGGTACTGGAGAGCATTATGCTGAGTGAACGAACTCAGTCCCACAAGGACAACAAATATTGTATATAACCATTATTGCAGAATAAGTATAAGAATGCAAGGGCTAGGAGGAGGGTGGAAGCAGAGGGATGAGGATGTACAGGAGGAGGGGAGTATTAATTATGGCATTGTACAATTGAGGCTAAATGTCAAGAAGACAAAGATTCTCACCACTGGACCAATTGGCAGCATCCGGATGGATGGTGAAGAGATTGTTCACATCTTTAGTTTCCGTGGCTCCACAGTCAACACTCTTGGCACCAGTAGCCAGGAAATTAAAAGACGTATTGCCATGGGTAATTCTGCTGCTAGGGACCTTTCCAAAATTCTGAAGAGCAATGGTGTCTCTCTGGAGACTAAGGTGCGTCTGATACAGGCATGGTCTTTGCAATCACTTGTTATGCATCAGAGAGCTGGACAATGACTAAGG
Source organism: Elephantulus edwardii (assembly GCF_000299155.1). Taxonomy (NCBI): domain Eukaryota; kingdom Metazoa; phylum Chordata; class Mammalia; order Macroscelidea; family Macroscelididae; genus Elephantulus; species Elephantulus edwardii. Next base: position 11,856,110 of record NW_006399861.1, read on the forward strand.
AGGATAGAAGGAGAATTGAAGCCTTTGAGCTGTGGTGCTGGAGAAGAGTATTGAGCATACCATGACTGCTAGGAAAACAAACAGATTCACCCTGGAGAGGGTTAAACCAGGTGGTTCCTTGGAGGCAAGAATTCTGAGGCTCTGTCTAACATACTTTGGACATATTGTAAGAGGGACCAGTCCTTGGAGAGGGACATCATGATTGGGTGGACGGACAGCACAGGAGGGGAAGGCTTTCTATGAGGTGGACTGATTCAGTGACTGGGGTAATCAGGATGGGTGTATTGGAGACAGTGCGATTGACACAGGGCAGAGCACAATTTAGGGCTGTTGTATATAGGGTTGCTATGAGTTGCAAGTGACTTGATGGCACATAACAACAACAACAATAACAACAATTTGATGGGAGAGGGGAGAGAGAGGAATTGGAAGAATCTGTTCTGGAAAACAATGTATTCAAATTTTGTAAATAAGCTAGTACAATTAAATAAATAAATAAAATTTAAAAAATAAGATGGATGGAGCACACAGAGGCATTGTACCAAAAGCAATCGGCTGACACAGAAGAATGTCAAGAAGCAACATATGATCAAACAGCAATGGTGATGAAGGAGGAAGTTCAGGGTGCTCTGAAGGGCTTGGGGGAAAAAAAAATAAAGCCTTAGGAACTGATGGATTATCAAAAGACATATTTCAACAAATAGATGTTGCCCAGGATGTGCCCATCAGATTGTGCCAAGAAATCTGGACAACTGACTGGAAGAGATTTATATTTATTCCCATTCCAAAAAGAGGTGACCTTGTAGAGTTTGGAAATTATTGTACATCACTCATATCACACACTAGCAAAATCCTGTTGAAGATTATATAGAAATGACTGGAACAGTACATACATCTATAGAGAACTACCAGAAATTCAAGCTGGGTTTAGAAGAGGCTGTGACACTAGATAAACTATCATCAATGTCAAATTGATCTTGGCAGAAAGCAAAGAGTTCCAGAGGGATATTTATCTGTGTTACATTCCCTGTGCAAAGGCATTTGGTTGTGTGGATCACAATAAATGATGGTTAACCTTGAGAAGAATGGGAATCCCAGAACACTTGATTGTGTTTATGCAATACCTGTACTTGGACCAGGAAGGGATTCATCCTGTCTCCATACCTTTTCAATCTATATGCAGAACAGATCATTCAAGAGTCTGGGCTTTATGAGGCGGAATGCGGCATCAGGATTGGAGGAAGACTTATGAACAACCTACATTATGCAGATCGAGAAACCTTGCTTGCTGAATCTGAAGCAGACCTGATTCACTTGCTGCAGAACACCAAGGACTATAGTATGGAGGGAAGCTCAACATCAGGAAGACAAAGACCCTCACCACTGGGCCAATTGGCAACACCATGATGGGTGGAGAGGAGATTGTAATTTTTAATAGTTAAGAGCTTGCTCAGCTCCACAATCAATGCTTTTGGCAGCAACATTCAGAAAATCAAAAGATGAACTGCATTAGGTAAATCTGCTGTCAAGGAGCTTTCCAGAGTACTGAAAAGCAATGATGTCAGTCTAGAGACTAAGGTGTGCCTGATCCAGTCCATGGACTTCGCAATTACTTGTTATGCATCAGAGAGCTGGATAATGACTAAGGAGGACAGAAGAAAAACTGATGACTTTGAGTTGTGGTTTTGGAGAAGAGTCTTGAACATACCATGACCACCAAGAAAATAAATAGGTATGTCTTGGAGAAAATTAAATAAAGTTTTTCCTTGTAGGTGAGAATTTTGAAGTTTCATCTTACATTCTTTGGGTATGTGGCCAGGAGTGACCGATCCTTGGAGAAGGACATCATGCTTGGAAGGGTGAAGGGACAGTGCAGGTGAAGCAGACCAGGATGAAATGGATTGATACAGTAACTAGGGCAATGGGGGTAGATGTGTCAGAATTAGTGAGATTGGCTCAGGCCAGACAAGGCTACTGAGCTATTGTACATAGGGTCACTATGAGCATAGGAGACTCAATGACACATAACAACAACAACTATATAAACTGGAGAATTTAGAGTACATTATACTAAGTGAATTAACTCAGCCGTATAATGACAAATACTGTGTAAAACCATTATTGTAAAAATACAAGGATAACTGAGCAAGGGTGGTGCTGGAAAAGAATATTGAGTATATTATGGTGTGCTGAGAGAACAAACAAGTCTGGCCTAGAGAGGGTGAAACGAAATTGTTCCTTGGAGCCAAGGATTTTGAAGCTCCAATCGTATACTTTGGGCATGTAACCAGAAGGGACCAGTACTTGGAGAAGGAAATTATACTTGGAAGGGTCAAGAGTCGGTGCAGAATAGGGAGACTTGATGAGTTAGATTGATGTAGTAACTGTGGCAATGTGACCAAATGTGTCAGAGATGGTGCGGTTGGCTCAGGACAGAGCAAGGTGCAAACCTATTGTTCATAGGGTTGCTATGAGTTGTAGTCGACCTAACAACACATAACAACAACTGAGCAAGGTGTGCTTAAATGTTCAAAAAGTGAAGAAGAGAAGGTGAAGGGGGAAGAAATAGGTTAAGGAGGGAAATCACTAGGATAATAGAGGATAATGGGCAGTGGAGGGGGTGAAGGAACAGAAAATATTCAATGGGGATTTTAAAAGTCAAAGTAAAAATAGGTACAGACCAATAGTATATATATATTACATATCTAAATTACAACATATAGGAATGATTTTATGAAATACAATGTAAAAGAAAAGTTGTATAAAACATAATGTACATGAATGAAACAATGTACATGAATTATTGTACATAAATCAATAAAAAATATTAGAAAGGGAAAAACGTTACTAATTCTATTGGCTAGGATTTTGTTGAAAATTTTTCTATCTATGATACTGGGTGATATTGGTCTATAGATTTCTTTTTTATTTACCTGATTTTTGTATGACAGTAATATTTGTGTCATAAAATTAATTTGAGATGCAGCATCTTTATTTTTCTAAATTCTGACATAGTTTGAGTAGGACTAGTGTGAATTCTTTATTTGGTAGAGTTTGCCAGTTAACCTCTCTGAGTCAGGACATTTCTTTTTGATTGAGAGATTAAATTTTTTTTTTCTGACCTGTTCCATTTTTTCTTTCATGGTGGGTCTCCCCAAATTCTCTACCTCAGTCTGTTTTAGTTCAGGTAAGATTGAGTTTCTGAGCACTTGTCTTTACATTTTTTAAATTGTTGGAGTGAAATTCTTCATAATTTCCTGTTATTTTACTCAGTTGATTTTCGTGTGATAGACCCCATTTCATTTCTGATTCAGGTTATTTGAGCCTTAGCCTTTTCTTACTCTGTTAGGTTAATTAGTGGATTGTTAATTTTATTAATCCTTTCAAATAACCATCTTCTAGACTTGTTAATACTTTGTATTACTCTTTTGTTTCTGGTTTTATTTTTTTCTGCTCCAATCTTTATTGTTTCTTTTCTTCTGTGTTGTTGCTTGATGTTGTCATGTCAAATACAACTCATTCTTGTCATTACGTGCTGTCGTGTCAAGTCTGACTCATTGAGACCTTATGAACAACAGATCTGAATCTTATTGTATCCTGCACCATCATCACTATCTCCAACATAATGCAACATTGTTGAAGTCACGGTGTCAATCGAACTCACTGAGGGTCTCTCTCCCTGTCAAATGCCTAGAATAGTGAGACAAAGTTTCACCATCTTTGCCTCCAAGGAATTATCTGGCTACACTTTTCCGAAGACATTGTTGTTGTTGTTGTTGTCATGTGCCGTCGAGCCACTTACAACTCAGAGCAACCCTATGTACAACAGCCCTAAACTCTGCTCTGTCCTGTGTCAATCACACTATCTCCGATACACCCATCCCAATTACCCCAGTCACTGAATCAAACCACCTCACAGAGGGCCTTTCCCTCCTGCACTGTCCCTCCACCCTACCAAGCATGATGTCCCTCTCCAAGGACCGGTCCCTCCTTAAAACATGTCCAAAGTATGTTAGAAGGAGCCTCAGAATCCTTGCCCAGTGTGACCCTTTCCAGGATGAATCTGTTTGTTTTCCTAGCAGTCCATGGCACCTTCAATACTCTTCTCCAGCAACACAGCTCAAAGACATCAATTCTCCTTCTATCCTCCTTAGTCATTGTCCAACTCTCTGATGCATAACAAGTGATTGCAAAGACCATGGCCTGTATCAGATGCACCTTAGTCTCCAGAGAGACGCCATTGCTCTTCAGAACTTTGGAGAGGTCCCTAATAGCAGACTCCCATGGCAATACGTCTTTTAATGTCCTGGCTACTGGTTCTAAGAGTGTTGACTGTGGAGCTACAGAAACTAAAGCTGTGAACAATCTCAATCTCTTCACCATCCATCCTAATGCTGCCAATTGGCCTACAGTGGTGAGAATTTTTGTCTTCTTGACATTGAGCCTCAATCCATATTGGAGGCTGCAGCAAGTGCTTCAGGTCCTCTTCACTTTCAGCAAGCAGGGTTGTGTCATCTGCATATTGCAGATTGTTGATAGATCTTCCACCAATCTTGACCCCATATTCCTCCTCATAGAGCTCAGCCTCCCGGATGATTTGTTCTGCATGCAGGTTGAAAAGGTATGGAGACAGGATACATCCCTGGCATACGCCCTTCTCAATTTTGAGCCATGTAGTGTTTCCTTGCTCTGTTCTGATGACTGCCTCTTGGTCTAAGTATAGGTTTCGCATTAGCACGATCAAGTGTTCTGGGATTCCCACTCTTTTCAGAGTCAGCCACAGTTTGTTATGATCCACACAGTCAAACGCCTTTACATAGTCAATGTGTCGCTCTGTGACATAAAAAAGTCTGGGGTGTTCCGTGGTCTGTAGGCTCTATTTCTTCTATAAGCTGTAGGATTTGCTTTTTGTTCTTTTTCAAACTGTTGGAGATGTTGGTTTTGCTTATTTTTGATATTTGTTCATTTTTAGAAACTGATTTCTGAGTACTGATATTGCTATATTCCAAAGATTTTAGTATACAGTGTTTTCATTTTCATTTGTTGCAAGGAATTTTTTAATTTGATTTTAAAAATTTCTTCTATTAACTAGTGATATTCAAGCAGGGTGTTATTGAGATTCCAAAGTTCTGTCTTTTATTCCTTGTTCTTCCTTGCCTCAAAGGAACACTTACTTTGGGCATATTTTCAGGAGAAATCAATCCATGAAAAGAGACATCTTGCTGGGAAAGTCAGCAAAAGAGAGGAAGATCTTCAATATGATGGATTGCCACTGTGACTGCCACAATGGGTTTGGGCAAGACAGAAATTATGAGATTGTGTAGGATAGGGCAAGTTTCAGATCGGTTGTTCATAGGGTTACTATGAATCAAAGTCAACTTGAGGGAGGTATCCACCACCAACAGTACGTTTTCTTTTATTGATTTCTAATTTCAAAACACTTTCTTCTTCATTTTAAACCTTGTAGTGTCCCCTTCCGTTTTTCACACAACAGCCTCCTGGTCTAGGTATAGATTTCACCTGAGCATAATTAAGTCCTCTGGGACTTCTATTCTTCTCAATGTCAGTTACAACTTGTCATGATACACATAGTCAAATGCCTTTGCATAATCAAACACAAATAGGCATTCTTCTGGAACTCTTTACTTTCAGCTAGGATCCATCTGACATCAGTAATGATATCCCAGGTGCCACAGCCTCTTTTAAATCCTGCTTGAACTTCTGGCAGTTCCCCATCTATCTTTTTTAATGACCTTCCACAGTATTTTGCTTTCAGATGATATTAATGATATTGTTTGATAGTTTCCACATTCTGTTGGATCACCTTTATTGGAAATGGGAACAAATATGGACCTCTTTCAATCCATTTGCCAGGCAGCTATCCTCCAAATTTCCTGGCATAAACTGGTGAGTGCATCAAAGGCTGCATCTGTTGAATGAAACAAGTCAATTGCTATCCAATCGACTTCTGGGGCCTTATTTTTGCCAATGCTTTTAATTCAGTTTTCACTTCCTCCATCATTACCATTGGTTCCTGCTCATTTGGTACCTTCTGAAATTTTTCATTGTCAATTGGTTCTTTTTCATACAGTTACTCTGTGTATTCCCTCCATCTTTTGATACTTTCTAGGTCATTCAATATATTGTCCATTGCAATTTTCAATATTGTGGGTTGAGGTTTAAATTTGTTTTTCAGTTCCTTAACTTGAGGTATATAGAGTGAGTTCTTCTCTTTTTACTCTCCAATTCCATCTCTCTGAACATTTCACTGTAATACTTTTCTTTGTCGTCTGGAGCTGCCCTTTGAAATCTTCTGTTCAGCTCTTACTTCCACACCTTTCTCCTTTGTTTTGGCGTCTTGACAAATCTTGCACTACTTTTAGTCTCTTCTGACATCAATTTCACTTTTTTCTTTCTCCTCTGTATTTGTGATAACCTCTTGCTTTCTTCATGTATGCTATCATCCCTCAATCCATCTGTTCTTTGATCATTGGTGTTCAATGCCTCATCTGTTCCTAAAATAATCTTGAAATTCAGATGGAATATATTCAAGATCTTATCTTGGTTCCTGTGGAATTATTTTAATTTTCTTTTGCCTCAATTTGAACTAGCACACGAGTAATTAATGGTCTAACTCACACTAAACCCCTGACCTAATTTTGACTGCTGATATTGAGCTTCTCCAATGATTTCTTCCATGGATGTTGCAATCTGATTCCTATGCAGCCCAACAGGTAAGATATTATTCATTGCAAACAGAGCAAGGGTTTTAAATTAAGAAGGGAGTACGTCAGGGTTGTATTCTATCTCCATAACTATTCAATGTGTATGTTGAGCAAATCATTCAAGAAGCTGGACTCTGGAAAGAAGAATGTGGCATCAAGATCAGAGCCGAAGTCATCAATAGCCTGCATTGTACTAATGACACAACCTTGCTTGATGACAGTGAGGAGGACTTGAAGTGCTTGTTGCAGATGATCAAAGAATACAGCCTTCAATAGAGGTTGTATCTCAATGTCAGGAAAACAAAGATTCTTACCACTGGACAGATAGGCAACATCATGATGGATGGAAAGAGCACTGAAAATGTCAACAACTTCATCTTACTTGGACCCACAATTAACACCTTTGGAACTAGGATTCAGGAAATCAAGAGACATTTTACTTTGTGAAGGTCTGCAATTAAGGACCTCTCCAAATTATTGAGGAATAATAATAATGTTAGTTTGAGGATGTGTCTGATTCATGTCATGGTCTTTCTGATCAGTTGCTATGCATCTGGGAGCTGGACAATGGATAGGGATTACAGAAGAATTGATGCCTTTGAGCTATGATGTTGGAGAAAAGTACTGAACATAGACTGCCAAAAGAATAAACAAGTATTTCTTGGAGAAGATGCAGCCATAGTGCTCTTTGGAGGCAAGGATGATAAGGCTTCACCTTATATGCTTTGGGCTTGTTGATTGGATGGGCTATTCCTTGGAGAGGGAAATGATGCTTGGAAGGGTACAGAGTCAGCAAAGGAGAGGAAGACCCTTGACCAGATGATGACTGCTTCCATGAGCTCTAATGTGTCAGGAAGTGTCAAGATGGCACAATATAGGACAGAGTTCTGATTTGTTGTTCATAGGGTTGCTATGAGCCATACTCAGCTCAACAGCATCTGACAACAACAACAATTTTATAGTATTGTGATCTGAGATTTTTTTATTGTTATTTTAATATTTTTATTTTTTTGGTTTTTTTGGGGGGTTGTTTGTTTATTTTTACTCAATATATGATCTACTGGAGATGGTTTCAAGTAAACCTAGAGAAGAATGTGTATTGAGTTCTTGTTACCCAAGAGAAGTTTTCTGTATATGTCTTTGCAGTTGTATTGGTCAGTGATATAGTTAAGCTTTTCTGCATCTTTGTTGAGTTTCTTATTAGCCGTTCTATCCTTCATCACAAGTATATTGTTGTCAATTAGGAATATCATGGTAGATAGGTATTCATGAGATATAGCTATGAGTCACAGTCAACTCAACATGCTCTAACAACAACAGTAATAACAACTATTATTGTGATGCTATCTAATTCCCCCACCGAAATCTAGTAATATTTGATTTGTGTATTTTGTTTCTATATCATTGGATGTGTATCCATTAATTATAGTTATGTTCTCTTTTATTGTTGTTGTTAGGTACTGTTGAGTTATCACCATTAGTGATCCTATAAACAACAGAGCTGAACCCTGTCTATCCTATGCCCCTGTGCTATTTTCATCATCTCTGATACACTTGAGTCCATTCTTAGTTCACTGTGTCATTCTATCTTGTTACAGGTCTCCCTCTCATTCACTGACCCTCTCTCCATCTTTCCAAGAGCAATGTTGCTTCCCAAGGAATAGCATATCCTATCAATATGTCTGAAGTATGAGAGATAGAGCTTCATCATCTTTGTCTCCAAGAAGCACTAAAACTATCTTTTTTAAAAGACATACCCATTTGTTATTTTGGCAGTCCATGCGGTACTCAGTACTCATCTCCAACCCCACAACTCAGACATATATTTTTCTCCTGTCACCTTTATTTATTTGTTCAGTTTTCAGATGCAAAGAAGGTGATTGAAAAGACCATGGCCTGAGTCAGGCACACCTTAGACTTCAAGTTGACATCATTGCTCTTCAGTATTTTGGAGAGGTCCCTGACAGTACTCTAGCTCGACACAATATATCTCCTGATCTCCTAACAGCTGGTACTAAGGATGTTGGATTGTGGATGTACATAAGATGAAATTATTGACAACTTCAATATTTTCCTCCATCAGTCAGCTTTGAAAACTAGGCCAGGTGCTGATTGTGGAACAACCACCAATGACTCATATGTAAGTTCAAGCTGAAGCTACGGAAAATTAAACCAAATTCACAGGAAATAAAATTAGATCTCGAGTCTATCCCAAATGAATTTCAAAACCATCTCATGAACAGGTTTGAAGCCTTAAACACTAATGATCGAAGAGCACAAGAGCTGTTATATGAATATATTACACGAATAAAGACAAAGGAGGAAGAAAAGACTAAGAAGATATCAGAAGGGATTCTGGATATTGCACTAGAGCACAGAGAAGCTAAAGGAAAGGGAAGAAATAAGGAAATTAAGGAGCTAAACAGAAAATTTCAAAGGGCAGGATGAGAAGAGAAAGTGAAATATTATAATGATATGTGCAAAGGGCTGGAATCAGAAAATCAAAAGGGATGAATTGCTCAGCATTTCTAAAGCTGAAAAAACTGAGAACAAACTCAAGCCTCAAGTTGAAATATTTAAGGATGTTTTGGGCAGAATATTAAATGATCCGTGAAACATTAAAAGAAGATGGAAAGAATATATAGGGTCATTTTACCAAAAGGAATTGGCAGACACAGAAGAATTTCATGAAACAAAGTATGAGCAAGAGACTGTGGTGATGAAGGAAGAAGTTCAACCTGCTCTGAAAGAACAGCAAAAAACAATGCTCCAGGAATTGACAGCATGTTGTTGTCTTGTTGTTATATGCCGTCGAGTCGCTTGTGACTCATAGCGACCCTATGTACAACAGCCCTAAACTTCGCTCTGTCCTGTGCCAATCGCACTGTCTCTGACACTCCCATCCCAATTATCCCAGTCACTGAATCAATCCACCTCATAGAGGGCCTTCCTCTCCTGCGCTGTCCCTCCACCCTCCCAAGCATGATGTCCCTCTCTAAGGACCGGTCTCTCCTCAAAACATGTCCAAAGTATGTTAGACGGAGCCTCAGAATCCTTGCCTCCAAGGAACCACCCGGTTTAAACCTTTCCAGGACAAATCTGTTTGTTTTCCTAGCAGTCCATGGTATTCTCAATACTCTTCTCCAGCACCACAGCTCAAAGGTATCAATTCTCCTTCTATCCTCCCTGGTCATTGTCCAACTCTCTGATGCATAACAAGTGATTGCGAAGACCATGGCCTGTATCAGACGCACCTTAGTCTCCAGAGAGACACCATTACTCTTCAGTACTTTGGAGAGGTCCCTAACAGCAGACTTTCCCATGGCAATGCGCCTTTTAATTTCCTGGCTGCTGGTGCCAAGACTGTTGACCGTGGAGCCAAGCAAACTAAAGCTGTGTACAATCTCAATCTCTTCACCACCCATCCTAATGCTGCCGATTGGTCCAGTGGTGAGAATCTTTGTCTTCTTGACATTGAGCCTCAATCCACAGTGTAGTCTGCAGTCCTTGACACTCTGCAGCAGGCACTTCAGGTCCTCTTCAGTTTCAGCAAGCAGGGTTGTTTAATCTGCATAACGCAGATTGTTGATAAATCGTCCACCAATCTTGACCCCACATTTCTCCTCATAGAGCCCAGCCTCCCGGATAATCTGTTCTGCATATAGGTTGAAAAGGTATGGAGATAGGATGCATCTCCGGCGTACGCCCTTCCCAATTTTGAACCATGCAGTGTTCCCTTGCTCTGTTCTGACGACTGCCTCCTGGTCCAAGTATAAGTTTCGCATTAGAACAATCAAGTGTTCTGGGATTCCCATTCTTTTCAGAGTCAGCCGTAGTTTGTTATGATCTACACAGTCAAAAGCCTTTGCATAGTCAATGAAACACAGCATACCAAGTGATACATTTCAGCAAACAAATGCTGCTCTGGATGTGCTCACCTAGCTGTTCCAAGAAATCTGGAGGATAACTACCTGGCCAACTGACTGGAAAAGAGCTATATTTGTTCCCAATCCCAAGAAAGGTGACCTGACAGTGTAGAAATTTCAAACAATATCATTAGTTTCACCTGCAAGCAAGATTCTGCTGAAAATCATCTAAAAATGACTGGAACAGCACATCAACAGAAATGCCAGAAGTGTAGGCTGGGCTTAGAAGAGGCCATGGTACTAGAGATATTATAGTTAAAGTTAGATGGATCTTGGCTAAACGTAGAGAGCACCAGATGAACATCTATTTTAATTTCATTTACTATGAAAAGGCATTTGACTGTGTGGATCACAATAAACTGTGGCACACTTTGCGAAGAATGTGAATCCCAGAACTCTTGATCGTGCTTATGCGAAACCTGTATTTTGAACAGGAGGCAGTCATCAGAATAGAGCAAGGAAACACTGCATGGTTCAAAACTGCCAAGAGTATACACTAGAGATATGTCCTAACTCCATACCTTTTCAGTCTATATGCACGACAGATTACCTGGAAGGCTGAACTCTATGAGGAGGAATGTGGCATCAGGATTAGAGGAAGACTCATTGGCAATCTGGATGACACAACCCTGCTTGCTGAAACTTAGCAGGTCCTTGAGTGCTTGCTTCAGGAGGTCAGGGACTGCAGCCTTCAATGTGAATTGAAGCTCAACATCAAGAAAACTAAGATCCTCACCACTGAGCCAAATGGCAGTGTCATGATAGAGGATGAAGAGATTGAGGTTGTTAACAGCTTCAGTTTTCTTGGCTCCACAATCAACACTCTTGGTACCAACAGCCCAAAGATGAATTTCAGTGAGAAAGTCTGCTGTCAGAGAGCTCTCCAAAGTACTGAAGAGCAACAATGTCCTCCTGGAAATTATGTGCACCTGATTCAAGCCATAGTCTTTGCAATTACTTGCTATGTGTCTGAAAGCTGGAAAATGACGAGCGATGATAGTAGAAGAATTGATGCCTTTGAGCTGTGGTGCTGGAGAAGAGTATTGAAGGTATCATGGACTGCCAAGAAAACAGATTAATCCTGGAGAGGATTAATCCAAGCAACTCCTTGGAGGCAAGGATTCTGGGGCTTCGTCTGACATACTTTGGGCATGTTGCAAGGAGGGGCAGGTCCTTGGAGAGGGGCATCATGCTTGGGAGGGTGGAGGGACGGCGCAGGAGGGGAAGACCCTTTATGAGATGGATTGATTCAGTGACTGGTGTAATTGGGATGGGTGTGTCAGAGGCAGTACGATTGGCACAGGATAGAGCAGGGTTTAGGGTTGTTGTACATAGGGTCGTTATGAGTCGCAAGGACTCGACGGCACATAACAACAACAACAACAACAACAACAACAATGGTGTTTATAAAGGAAGTAAAAAGTCTGTAAATCAGGTTGCCAGCCATAAACAATACTCCATCAATATAGTTTCCAAAATGTGTTCACAGTGTTTCAAAACTTTTAGTCCTGCCATTTATGGTATATCTCCCACTTCTGTTTTAGAGAGAGTGAGACCAAGTTTCTTCCTGGATGCTAGGATTTTGAAGCTCCATCTCATGTATTTTGGGCATATGACGAGAAGAGACCGGTCCTTAGAGAAGGACATTATGGTCAGAAGGGTGGGAAGACCCCAGGATAGATGGACTGATATAGTAACTGGGGCAATGGGGGTTGTAGGGATGTCTGAATCAATGAGACTGGTTCAGGACATTGCAGGCTTCAGAGCTGCTGTCCTATCAGTCTCAGGTGACTTGATGCATATAACAACAACTCCTGCTCTTTAGTTGTCAAACAAAATTGTCAAAGGCTCCTAGCTCTGGGGTAGTAGTCCCAAGGTCAGCTTTGTTTCATGCTAGGTCTCTGCTGTGACTGCTATTCCTGTAGGCCCTGGTAATGCTGGAATCTTTGGCCCTGAAGGATTCTTACTGCTTGGCTGGTGGTGAGATTCATAATTTCTTCTGTTGAATCTACTCAATTTAATTCTAAGACTAACAAATCCCCTTGTGAATAGACCAACATACTGCATGTGCATTCTATTGCCTATCTTTGAGGCAAAGTGAAACTCAAAGGATATGAAAGTAATTTCAAACAATGTACCCTTGATATCACAACATACTATTAATACATTCACAAAAGCATGTAAGTCTCATGCCTTAATATTCTCATTATATATAACCAATTTCTTGATTTGCCCATTCCCTATCAAACCAGTACTCTGAGGGAATAAGTGTGCCTTTTTAGCTGATGAACCTTCTGTTCAGTTTGGAAATTTTGAGCATCTGCATTCACAAAGTCCAGTCCAGAGAAAGCCATTAGGTTACAATCAAAGCTAGCCCAAAGTGTCTATGATATCTCAATCCCAGCCATACCTGGCTAGGTCCAAATGGACATTAACCACAAACTCAGGAGTTCACACTTCTCCCTAGGTACCAGACTCACTCAGCCCAAGCCCCCACTTGGTGCCAAGACAGCAAGCTATGGCTTCTCATGACTCTTCAATTCAGGAACATTTTTATTATTATGCATACATTTGTGCATGCTAGGTGTTCAGAATTGAAAGAACATGCCCAAAGTATAATTATTGATGGTTGTATTGCTTTCCTTTGTTGCACTCTATTATGATGTCACTCGTTCCTTTGTTCCATGTACTTTGCTATGTCCCTTCATTGTTCTTTCTTTAATATTTGTGAGTACCTTGTGATTTCTCTTTTATTCATGTACGTGGCATGTTGTTGTTATGTGCCGTGGAGTTGCCTCACTGATTCTGAAACATCTACTTCTAATGTCCCAGTTACTGTATCCCTTCTGGCCATGTGGCCAAAGTATGTGAGATACAGCTTCAAGATACTAGCGTCCAAGGAGAAACTTGGTTTCATTCTCTCCAAAACAGACCTATTTGTTTCATTTGTGGTCCACGGTTTGTTCAAGACTCTTGCTAGCACCACAATTCAAAGGCATCAATTCTTCTGTCAACCTTAGTCATTATTTACCTCTCTAATGTATAGCAAGTAATTGTGAAGACCATTGTCTGGATGAGGCACCCCTTTGCCTCTAGACTGACCTTATTTCTCTTTAGTCCTCTGGAGAAGATTTTCTCAGTATACTTCATCTTTTGAATTCCTGACTGCTGGTGCCAAGAGTGTTGATTGTGGAATCAAGTAAGCTGTAATTATTGACAACCTCAATCTCTTCTCCATCTATCACTGTGCTTTCAATTGGCCTAGTGATGAAATGTTTGTTTTCTTGGTGTTGAGCTTCAATTCATCTTGAAGACTACAGTACTTGACCTTTTGCAACAAGTGCTTCAGGTCCTCCTCGGGTTCAGCAAGCAAGGTTGTGTCATCGACATAACATAGGTTGATGATGAGTCTTCCTCCAATCCTGATGCCACATTCTTCCTCATAAAGACCAGCCTACTGAATGCTCTGTTCTACATGTAGATTGAAAAAGTATGGAGACAGGACACATCCTAATGCACTCCTTTCTTGATTTTGAACTATACAGTTTTTCTTTGCTCTATTCTGTGGACTGCTTCCTGCTTACAGTTTCACATAAGCACAATCAAGTGTTCTGGGATTCCCATTCTTCTCAAGGTTAGCCACAATTTGTTGTGATCCACACAGTCAAATACCTTCACATTGTCAATGAAACACAGATACACATTCTGGTACTTTTTAGGGAGTACCGATAGCCTAGTGGCAAAGAAGCTGAGCTGCAATCCTGAAGGCACATGGATGGGATCCACCAGTTGCTCCACAAAAGAAGGATAGGCAATCTCCTCCCGTGAGATTAATGGCCTCTGAAAACCCTCTGGAGGGTTAGCTATGGGTCGGTTCTGATGCACAAAAACAACCGGTACTTTTTGCGTTCTGCCAAGATCCATCTGACTTTGGTGATAGACATTAAGCCCTAGGCCTGTGACGGAAATATAAGAGCTCCATGCACAACTGAAGTTGGAGTTCACCTTTTCATATGCCATGGTTTACTAAATTTTTTCATTCCTATTTTTATTGATTTGCATACAATCATTCATACACTGTATATGTTGTTGTTGTTGTTATGTGTCATCGAGTCGCTTGCGACTCATAGCGACCCTGTGTACAACAGCTCTAAACTCTGCTCTGTCCTGTGCCAATCTCATTGTCTCTGACACACCCATCACAATTGCCCCAGTCACCGAATCAATCCACCTCCCAGAGGGCCTTCCCCTCCTGCGCCTGCCCTCCACCCTTGCAAGCATGCTGTCCTTCTCCAAGGACCTGTCCCTCCTTACAACATGACCAAAGTATGTCAGACGAAGTTTCAGAATAGTTGCCTCCAGGGAGCAGCCCAGTTTAACCCTCTCTAAGATGAATCTGCTTGTTTTCTTAGCAGTTCACGGTACCCCCAGCACTCTTCTCTAATACCAAAGCTCAAAAGCATCTATTCTCCTTCTATCCTCCCTGGTCATTGTCCAGCTCTCTGATGCATAACAAGTGATTGCAAAGACCATGGCCTGTATCAGGTGCACCTTAGTCTCTAGAGACACACCGTTGCTCTTCAGTACTTTAGAGAGGTCCCTAACAGCAGACTTTCCCATCGCAATATGTCTTTTAGTTTCCTGGCTGCTGGTGCCAAGAGTGTTGATTGTGTAGCCAAGCAGACTAAAGCTGTGAACAATCTCAGTCTCTTCACCTGATGTTGCCAATTGGTCCAATGATGGTAATCTTTGTCTTCTTGACATTGAGCCTCAATTCATACTGAAGGCTGCAGTCCCTGACCCTCAGCAGCAAGTGCTTCTGGTCCTCCTCAGTTTCAGCAAGCAGGGTCGTGTCATCTGCATGACGCAGATTGTTGATAGATCTTCCACCAATCCTGACCCCACATTTCTCCTCATATAGCCCAGCCTCCCAGATAATCTGTTCTGCATACAGGTTTAAAAGGTATGGAGACAGAACACATCCCTGGCTTACACCCTTCCCAATTTGGACTATGCAGTGTTTCCTTGCTCTGTTCTGACGACTGCCTCTTGGTTCAAGTATAGGTTTCTCATTAGCATGATCAAGTGTTCTGGGATTCCCACTCTTTTCAGAGTCAGCCACAGTTTGTTATGGTACACACAGTCAAACACCTTTGCATAATCAATGAAGCACAGATAGACATTCCTCTGGTACTCCCTGCTTTCGGCCAAGATACATCTAACATTAGCTACAATACCCTAGTACCAGGACCCCCTCTCAAACCAGCCTGGACTTCTCGCAGTTCTCTGATGATGTGCTGTTCCAATCATTTTTGGATACACTGTATATACGATCATATATTTTGTGTATAGCTACAGTTTCACCACATCTTTGGCAATTTGGATGCTTCTTATTTCCTTTCCTTGACTTACTGCTGTAGCAAGAACTTATAATACAATACTGAATAGGAGTGGTTAAAGTTCGTATCCTGTTTGGCCCTTATTCACAAGGGGAATGTCTTTCTCTCTGTTTGGAAAGATGTTGACTCTTGATTTTATAGATGTACTTCTCACTATATAGAGGAAATTTCCTTCTATTCTTATTTATCTGTTTCAGTTAGGAATGGGTGTTGGACTTTCTGCATCAGTTGAAATGATCATGTGGTTCTTGTTTGCTTTGCATGTTCATTGTTTTTATGTTGAACCATCCTTGCATACTAAATTTCACTTGGTCATGATTATTTATTTTTTTAATATATATACTATTGGATTAAAAAATGTGTTTTCTTATTGTGATTGAGGTTTTGGTATAGACTGTTTGCTTGTTTATTGTTCTCATTCACAACTGAGTGTGAGCTGATTGGATTTGCCTTATATTTAAAAGGCAGTTGGACCCCAGGGCCACTGGTTTTAATTGATTTTTGGTCAAACATTCTTCTAAATAGGATAGCACCAGTCTGTCAATTTTGTTGTACAGAGGTAACTAGTGGTTGTTTTGATGCTAAACACTGTGATACTGATGTGTCAAATGTGATAATGGTTACCCAGGGTGGAGAGTGTTTGGTGGAGCTCTCAGATTGAAACATGCTTGGAAGTAGGAGTGGCATCCATTTCCAAAATACCATGCCTCTGGAAACTGTATGAACTTGGAGAAAAAATGATAGTTACACAACAGGGTTCAGGTGTTTTGTTCACAAGATCTCTATGACTTGACAGCACTTAACAACATGCTATTGGATAAATTTTTTTAAAAAAGAATTTATTGTATTTGTTATTTTTTAAATTTTATTTTATTAATTTTAATGAACATTTACAGAGATTTTGGATTTTCATTCATTCATTCATTCCATTTTTCTCCCTGCCCACCCCCCAGTTCACTCTTGTCTTTGAAAAGTAAAAGAAAAATTCTTTCATTGGTATACAATCCCCCACCCCTGAGTGCACTTCACTATGCAACTTTCATTCTGGACTCTTGTCATAACCATGATACCCAATAATATATCGCTTTTAAACTGTTCTCTCCCTCATCTGTTTCAAAGCAGTATACATAATTTAAGAAGTTAGATTTTCATTCAATCATTTTTGTACATTTATATTACCTGTCCCTCCTTTCCCCCTTCCTAGTTAACTTTTTAAAAAATACCTTGTAATTATTATTTTTTTAAAATTTTACACGGGTTTATTCAGTCACATAAGGACAAATACTGTGTAATACCATTATTATAGAAATAGATAACCAGTAAAATGTGTAAGAATTGAAGGGGGGGGACAGTGGGGTGAAGATGGTTGGGGGAGTAATCATGGGTTGCAGAGTTTTAAATATATTTTGAAAATTTTATTTATTTTTTATTATATTTCATTCATGTACGTTTTTCATTTTTTGCTCCCTCCCAACACCCACCAATGTTTTATGTCCTTTGATCCTCACCCCCCACTTTGAGCCCCCTTCATCATCTGTTTTTGTTTATCCATACACATCTCACCGGTTATCTTTCTGTTTTTACAATAATGATCTTAAACAGTATCTGTTCTATGTAACTGATGTTATATAGTATTTTTCAAAATAGTTGCTCTTGAGCACTGCATCATATTCCGTCCTGTGAATGTACCATTGCTGTTGCTGTTGTTATGTGCCGTCGAGTCGTTTGCGACTCATAGCGACCCTATGCACAACAGCCCAAAACCCTGCTCTATCCTGCGCCAACCGCACTGCCTCTGACACACCCATCCGATTACCACAGTCACCGAATCAATCTATCTCATAGAGGGTCTTCCCCTCCTGTGCCTTCCCTCCACCCTCCCAAGCATGATGTCCCTCTCCAAGGACCCGTCCCTCCTGGCAACATGTCCAAAGTATGTCAGATGAAGCCCCAGAATCCTTGCCTCCAAGGAGCAGCCTGGTTTAACCCTCTCTAAGATGAATCTGTTTGTTTTCCTGGAAATCCATGGTACATTCAGTACTCTTCTCCAGCACCACAGCTCAAAGGCATCAACTCTCCTTCTGTCCTCCCTAGTCATTGTTCAACTCTCTGATGCATAACAAGCGATTGCAAAGACCATGGCCTGTATCAGGTGCACCTTAGTCTCCAGAGAGACACCGTTGCTCTTGAGTACTTTAGAGAGGTCCCTAACAGCAGACTTTCCCATCGTGATACGCTTTTTGATTTCCTGACTGCTGGTGCCAAGAGTGTTGACTGGAGCAGAGCAAACTGAAGCTGTGAACATAGTTTCAGTTATTTGTTGATGGACGTTTGGGCTGTTCCCATATTCTTGCTATTGTCAATAATACTGTCATGAACATTGGTTTGAAATATTCTGTTTGTATTTCAGTCCTGTGTTCCTTGGGGTATACTCCTAGTAATGGTATAACTGAATCATATGGAGTTTCTATGTTCGGTTTATGAAGGACATGCCAAACTGCCTTCCAGAGTGGTTGTACCTTGTACCATTGCACAATCCCATTCACAGTGTATGAGATTTCCAATCTCTCCACATCCTCTCCAACATTTATTGCATGCTGTCTTGTTAAACTTTGCCACTGCTACTGGGATGAGATGGTATTTCATTGTAGTTTTGATTTGTGTCTTCCTTACCACTTGTGATTTTGAGCATTTCTTCATCTATCTTTTGGCTAGCCAAATGCCTTCCTCTGTGCAATGTTATAACCATTGTAATTGGGTTATCAGACTTTCTCTTGATGAGGCCCTATAGTATGCTGTAAATTTTGTTAAGAGACCTTTGTCTGTGATGTTGTTTTGTCCAGGATTTTGTTAAGGGGTTTTGTATTTATATTCATGAGAGAAGCTGGTCTATAGTTTTGTCTTTTGGTAACATATTTGCCTGATTTTGGGTATTAGGGTTAAGCTTACTTCACATAATGACTCTGGGAATATTCCTTCTTTTTCTATTTTTTTTAATTCTACCAGTGTATTTATAAAATTCAAATACATTGTTTTTCAAATCAGATTCTTCCAATTTCCCTCATCCCTCCTCCATCAAATTGTATAGCGCCCCCACCCCCAAATCCTCATTCCTCCCTTGGGTCCTCATACTTATTCTTCAATAATGGTTTTATACAATATCTGTCCTTGTGGGATTGAGTCAGTTCACTTAGCATAATGCTCTCCAGTCCCTCCCAAGGCAATAATTTACAAAACCATTGGTTCTGTGTGCTGCATAGTATTCCATTTTAGAAATGTGCCATAATTTTTCAATCCATTCAATTGTGGTTGGGCTGTTTCCATGTTCTTGTGATGGTGAATAAGGCTGCTATGAATATTGGTGTACAAGTCTCCATTTGAGCCTCAGTTCTCATTTTTTTCAGGGTATATTCCAAGTAGTGGAGTAGATGGGTCATATGGAATTTCTATGTTCAGCATTTTGAAGAAGTGCCAAACTGCCTTCCAGAGTGGTTGTACCATTTTACAATCCCACCAACAATGTGTAAGAATTCATATCTTGCCACATCCCCTCCAAAGTTTATTACTTGCTGTCCTGTTAAACTTTGCCACTGTTACTGGAGTAAGATGATATCTCATTGTAGTTTTGATTTGCATCTCTATTATTGCCAGTGATTTTTCACAGAGGAGTATATTTGCATGGCCAGCAGATACATGAAGATATGCTCAAGATCACTTTTTCCATTTTTTGAAATAATTTAAGTAGAATTGCTGAGAGTTTGCCTCTCAATGTTGGGTAGATTTTACCTGTGAAGACATCTGGGCAGGACATATTTTAATGGGGGTGGTTGTTGTTATGTGCTGTCAAGTTGTTGACAACTCATAGCAACCCTATGAATGAAAGACCTGAACACTTGTATAACTTTTGTTGTTTCTCCAAGTTCATAGAGTTTCCAGAGGCAAGTTATTTCAGAAGTAGATGCTACTCCTGCTTCTAAACTTGTTTTAGGGGGGAGGGTGTCTTTTTCATGATCTGTCCATTTTTCCTATTTTGTGATTAGTTTGTTCAAGTGTTCTACATCTGTCTGTGTCAATCTGGGTAGAGGTTGGATTTCTAGGAATTTGCCCATTTCTTCTAGGTTTTCGAGTTAATTGGCATATAGCTTTCCATAACGTTATGCTATTATCAATTTCATCTGGTTCTGTTGTGAATTCACTACTTTCTATTCTTATTTGAGTTATTTGTGTCTCCTCTTTCTTTTCTGTTGTTATGTTTGCCAATAGTTTGCCTATTTTATTGACACTTTTGAAGAATTAGCTTCTGGTCTTGTTGATGATCTTAATAGTTTTTATGTTTTCCATCCTATTGATTTCAGCCCTAGTCCTTTTCATTTTCTTTCTTTTGGAGATTATGGGATTAGATTATGTTGGGTTGCTTTTTTTCTTTTTTAATTTACTGAAGGTAGTTTTGAGGTTACTTAATTTGTTTTGCTTCTTTCTTCCTTTTTAATGTGTTTGCCTATTTCTAGAAACTAACCTCTGAGGACTGCTTTAGGTATATTCTAGAGGTTTTGACATGTTGTATTTTAATTCTTTTCAAGGAATTTTTTTATTTCACTTTTTATTTGTTTTTAATGCAATAGTGATCAAGCAGGGTGTTATTTAGCTTCCATGTGGGTGTTTTTAAAAATCCTTATCTTCTTATTAATGTCTAGTTTTATGGCATTGTCATCTAGGAAGATCCTTTAACTTATTTCAATACTTTTGTTGAAGCTTGCTTTGTGTCCATGATCAATTCTGGAAAATGTACTTTGTGCACTTGAGAAAAAAGTAAATTGAGTATTGAGTGAAGTACCCTAAATATGTCTATGAGGTTGAGTTAGGTAATTGAATACTTTAGTGATTTTTCATCTGAACAACTGAGTTTCTTCTGAGTTGACTTGTCTTTTGGTGAGAGCGTTGTGTTAAAATACCCTCCTACTGTTATGGTAGTACCTATTTCTTTCTTTCTTCAAGTCATTGTTTTATGTATTTTGCAGGTCTATAATTTGTTATGTAGATGTTAACCAAGGTTACATCTTCTTGATCTATTATGACTTTAAAAATTATATAGTGCCTTTCCTTAGCTTTTATGGTAGTTTTCATCCTGAAGTCAATTTTGTCAGAAATTAATATTACCATTCTTGAATTTTTGTGGATGCCATTTGTTTGTTATATTTTCTCCATACTTTGATTTTTAGTCTGTCTTTCTCCTTCTTTCTTATATGTGTCTTTTGTAGGTAACTTATTGATGGGCTCTGCTTTTTGCTGTTTTTTATTTGTTTGTTTGTTTGGCTTTGTTTTGTTGTGTTTTTTTTTTTTTTAAGTCCATCTTGGCCACTCTTTTTCTCTTAATCAGTGCATTTAAGCCTTGCACATTAGGTGCAATCATTGACTGATTAAGGTGCTTTTTAAAAAATTTTATACTTGTTTATTTACAAATAAATCAAATACGTTGATTTTTCACACTGGACCTTTCCCATTCCCCTACCCATTAAATTGTATGACCCTATGACTAATCCTCCCCACCATCCTCACTCCTCTGCTTTCACCCTCTCCCCCACTTCGGATCCTCATACTAATTCTACAACAATTATTTTAAAAAGTATTTGTTCTTATGAAACTGAGTTAGTTCACTCAGCATAATGCTCTCTAGTCCCTCCCAAGGTAGGTAGTAATTTACAAAATCATTGCTCCTGTGTGCTGCATAGTATTTCATTATGTGAATGTACCATAATTTCTCAGTCCATTTGATTGTGGTTGGACAACTGAGCTGTTCATGCTATTATGAGATACCATCTCACTCTGGTAGCAGTGCAAAGTTTAACAGGACAGCAAGTAATAATTGTTGGAAAGGCTATGATGAGATAGGAACTCTCATGCATTGTTGGTGGGATTGTGAAATGTACCATCACTCTGGAAGACAGTTTGGCGCTTCCTCAAAAAGCTGAACACAGAAATTCCATATGATAGATTAAGTTTTATTGCTGTCATTTTGCTGGGTTCCTTTTTCTGTTATTGCTCGTTTCTTTGGCCCATCCATTTTCCTTTTGTGTCTCTCTAATGAAGGACTTCCCTTAATATTTCTTACAGAGTTGATTTTATTTTCACAAATTCCTTAAATTCTTGATTTTCTGAAACTGTTCTAATTTCTCCTTCATATTTTCTGGGTATAGGATTCTTGGCTAACAATTGTTCTCTTTCAATTTTCTGTATATGCCATCCCATTATCTTCTTTCTCGCATAACTTCTAAGAAGTCAGAACTTAATCCAATTGGTTCTCTTTTGTAGATGACTCTTTGGGTTTTTTCTCACACTTTTTTTTTAATTATATTCTCATTTTTTATTTTGGAGGATTTGACAGTGATATGTCTTGGTGGTTTTTTGTTTGTTTGCTTGTTTGTTTTTTAGGAAATCTAGTCTGTTTTAAGTTTGTTGTGCTGCTTCTAAGTGGATTTCCTTGCTTTTTTGTGATATCTTGCAAGTTTTCTTCCAGTACCTCTTGCATTTCTCTGAGTGCTTCCCTGGTCCCTTGTTTCCCTCTTCACCCCCCATTCTGGAATTCTGATCCTGAATATGTTGTATTTGATGTTATCCCACATGATTCTAATATTT
Source organism: Elephantulus edwardii (assembly GCF_000299155.1). Lineage (NCBI taxonomy): Eukaryota > Metazoa > Chordata > Mammalia > Macroscelidea > Macroscelididae > Elephantulus > Elephantulus edwardii. The sequence continues at coordinate 11,878,793 of NW_006399861.1, forward strand.
TTTCCTATTTTCGTTCTGTCTTCTGTTTTTTTTCTTCTAGTAAGTTCCCACTGATATTTTTGTCTTCCAGCTTACAGATTCTGTTTCATCTCTTCTAGATAGCTTTTTTTTGGTCCTTCCAATAGGTTGAAAAATTCTGCCAATTTGATCTTGGAAGTAGGAGTGGCATCCACTTGCTAAACTACATGCCTCTGGAAACTATATAAATTTTGATAAATGTTTATAGTTGTAGAAGGGCTTCAGGCCTTTTGTTCATAGGGTCACTATAAATCATGCTTGACTCAAAGGCAACCAACAATAACATTCTCGATTGCATTTTCATGCATTTCTGTGTTTTGTAGTACTGCTTTGGTTGTACCCTCTCTGTTTTATGACTTCTAAAATTATGATTTTTAAAATTCTTGTTTCTCTTTTTTATGGTTTTAATTCTTTATCCCATTATTTGTAACTTCTTCAGTAGTAGTTCATGTAATTTCATGTTGATATTTAATTTCAGCCTTCTTGTCTCTGCATCTTCTTTGCATCTTCAATTTGGTTTGCTTTTTCAAGAGAAGGCTTGTATAGTGTTGGATCTCCACTCCCCCCTTAATGTTTGAAGCTGCCTGTTGCTTCCTTGACATAAAGATCTTCTTGGTATCTATAAGGCAGTTTCTGTTGTGCCTGCAGTTTGTTGATACACAGGTTGTTCACAGTTCCTTATATTTATGTTGCTATTGATAAGCGGCAAACTTTAAGTCAGCCCTCAATTCAGTTTCCCAGTGACAGTCTTCCCTGCTGGTTTTCTATGGCTGGCTTTGCTTTCTGTTTCCTGGAGCCAGCTTCTCATCCAATTTTCCTTTGAGGGGCAGAAACCTGGGGTCTCTCCCTTTGTCCAGCTATGGTGGGCCCACTTCTCTGTTCTTTCCCATAGTTTGGTGAGAAGTTGCTTTCACACAGTGGGAGGCAAAATCTTTCCCATAGTTTGGTGAGAAGTTGTTTTCACACAGTGGGAGGCAAAATCCTGGGAGTGCTGCCCAGGAAATTTTGCTCTAGATAAAGACCCAGGAAAATGGAAAGGTCTCAGCAGTGCAGCATCCAGCTTTCAGTAGGTGCTAATGACTGACCCAGGTACCTGTCACCTCTCCCATGGCTGTTTAGTGGGGGAGCTTTCAGTGCTGATGAATGGTCTGCATTCCTGTCTCTTCTCCCTCCTACTGGTTAGGAGGAGGAAGCTATTTCTGGTTGAGCAGACAAAGTGCAGGGAATTGCTAAGCTTCAGTAGATGCTAATGGCTAACCCATGTACTTGCCTCCCTCCTGCTCATGGTCAGAAAGGAGTTATTCCCCTAAATTTCACTTACTGGGTGTGACCATGCAAATAATGTCTGTAGAGTACTAGTGTGGGAATTGGTTAGGTTTGCCATCTTGTAAGTCATAAATTGATCTGGCTCTAAAGAAGAACTTTTGGATCTCCCTAGCATCAGTAAAAAAGAATCAAGAATACAGTTTCTTCAGGTTCACTCCCCAGTATTTCAATTTGTTGTTGGCTATTGTAAATGTATTGGTTTCTTGGTTTCCTTTTCTGAGTTCTCTTTGTTACTATAAAGGAATCCCATTGACTTTTGGATACTGATCTTGTATCCTGTCACTACTAAATTGGTCTACACCAAAGACCTATGTAAAGACACAAAAGACCTATATAAAGAAAACTACAGAACATTTTTATGAGACTCAATAAAAGGTCTAAAGAAATGGAAAAATGTTCCCTATTCACGGATGTTGTTGTTGATTCCTGTAAAGTTGAGCATGACTCATAGTGACCTTATGAACAAAATGCCTGAAGCCTTTCTACACTTATCATCATTTATAGTTCATAGTTTCCAGAGGCATGTAGAAGTGGATGCCATTCCTGCTTCCAAGTTCATGGATAGGAAGACTCAATAGTGGGGAAAATGACAACCCTACCAAAAGCAATCTACTTGTTCAATGCAATACCAATCCAGATACCAAGTTCATTTTGAAAGGGAAATTGTTAAGTTTATTTGCAGAGGAAGGAAACCCCAAATAAGCAAAGTATTTCTGAAGAACAAAAATAAAGTTGGAGGTATAGTATTTCCTGACCTCAAAACCTACTACACAGCGGTAGTAATAAAAACAGTATGGTATTGGTAAACAACAGGCATATAGACCAATGGAATAGATTTTAGAACCTGGAAATGGACCCATCTATTTATGGTCAACTGATATTTGACAAGAAAATAAAAATATATCAAATAGGGATATGACAACATCTTCAACAAATGGTGCTGGCAAAACTGACCTACTAACTGCAGAAATCTTAAAGAGGATCCACATCTCACACCACACATAAAAATCAACTCAAGGTGGTAACAAAGCCCCAAACCATAAAGTTCATAAGAGACATACTGGGATCAAGCTAAAAGACCTAGTCTATGATATAAAGAGACTGCCAAATACAGCCAGAAATGCACAATTTGAAGAGGCTAAAGTGATGAATGGGACCTTCTAGAGATTAAATCTCTTTGCTCATCAAAACATTTCTCCAACAAGGTAAAAAGATAATCTACTGACTAAGAACAAAACATTTGGCAATACCGTCTTAGATAAGTGTATCATAATGAAAGTTTACAGAATACTCATTGAACTCCAGAAGAAAAGGACTGATTATCCAATCACAAAATGGGCAAGAAACATGGAAAGACTTTCCGAAGAGGAGGACATTCGATGGGCAACAGGCACATGAATAAATGCTCTAAATCACTGGCATTAAGACAGATGCAAATCAAAACCTCAATAAGCTACCATCTTATCCCAGTAGCAGTGGTAAAGTTTAGCAAGGCAACAAGTAATAAACATTGTGGAGAGATGGGCACTTTTATACATTGTGGGTGGGATTGTAAAATGGTACAACCTTTCTGGAAGGCAGTTAGGTGCTTCCCAAAAAAGCTGAACATAGAATTCCATGACTCAGGTATTCTACTACTTGGAATATAATCTGAGAAAATGAGAACTGAGGAACAAACAGACTTGTACACCAATATTCATAACAGTGTTACTTACCATTGCAAAAAGATGGAGACCGCCCAAATGTGCAAAAACAATGAAATGGATTGAGAAATTATGTTACATTCACACAGTGGAATACTATACAGCATGCAGGAGCAATGATTTTTTAAATTACTATCTAACTTGGGAGGGACTGGAGAGCATTATGCTTAATGAACTAATTCCGTTTCATGAAGACAAATACTGTATAAGACCATTATTCTAGAATGAGTACAAGGATCCAAGGCGGGGAGGGAGGAGCAGAAGGGTGAGGATGGGGGAGGTGGGGCTTAATCATAGGGTTGCATACTTTGTTAGGTAGGGCAGGGGTGGATAAAGGAAGGGGGGAAATCTGGTGGGGAAAAACAATGTATACAAACTTTGTAAGTAAACCAGTAAAAAAAAAAAAGTTTATTGTTTGGACCTAAGGCCTCTGTGCAAACCAGAGATGAGAAAACTTGTAAACTAGAGATGAGCAACACTGGAGAGATAGCTGAAGATAGCATGAAATGAGATGAAATTGTAGAGGTGACAGCAGGGGTGATGTGATGAAGAACCAGAAACTGAGGTAAAACAGAGCTGTAAGCTACTGGCCCAAGGAGCTACAGATAAGTGCCAGCAGGCTATGGCTTAGTGGCAGAGCAGGAGCGCCACTGGCATGTAACTGGCAGTGCTAAAAAAAAGTCTTTGTTATCAAGTGGCTTAAGACCAAAGAGAAAGAGTGTCTTCTTTGTCAAGACTAAAGAACTTTGCAAAGCTCCAGATAAGGGAGACACAAGGTCTATGGTCACAGAAGTCTATCTGTGAGTACAACTGAAAGGAGGTTGTCTTGACTTAAGAATTGTACATTAAGTGTCCCATATCTGAACTACAACCTCTTACTTTCTTAATAAACCCCACAATCTTCATTACTGTTTGGGAGTTATAGGTGAACATTCTAAGATGTTACTGAATCTAATAGAGAAATGGTAAGCACCATAGGAAGGATAATTGGTGTTAATAATTGTAAGAAGTTTTAGAATGAGTGGATTCATGTCTGATCTCATAGAAAATTAGCTTTGTGCTGCTGTTGCTGTTTACGGGACTCTCTTGTCTTTGTGAAGTAGTGGAGGTCAGTTACTGCCTTCCCCATGCCCACCACATAGCTAATTACAAGGCTACACATTCTTTCATAATTTTCACTGCTGATATACAGGATAACGCAGATGTTTGGCACTGGTCTAATACAGGATATTGGCCTACATCTCCTGTTCTAGAATCAGAACATGTGGGAAAGGATCATTTGAACAAGTTACACAATGGGACTGCTAGCCCCTTCTAAGCTGTGTTTAGCAAACTAAACAGAAACTGGATAAATATCAGCAGTCTTTTGGTTAACATCCTGATTCTTTTTAAATATTCCAGCCACTACCTGAAAGACTCAATAGAACGTTAAGGAGATCATATCAGAAACATCATCTTCTGTTTCTTCACACACCCTATGGACAAACCAAGTCCTTGAGGCCTTGAGCTCACGTCCCTTAGGAAATTGACTTGGTAGTCAGACTTCTGAGAGGTCTTGGTAGAGGGCCCAATCTTTAGGGCTCATGGAAGGACACACACATGCACTTACCAGCTCAGAGAAGCCACGTACCACCTGGCGTTGCTTCAGGTTGGTTTCTCCATCCAGATTGGCAGTCTCTATGTGGCACAACCCATCAGGGTCACTGGAGGAGAGCAGCAGGACATCTGCAGGGATGATCTCATTGCAGCGCAGGTGCACAAAGTCTCCAACATAGAGCTCCTTCCAGTATCTGTTCACATACTTCTTTTCTTCCCTAGTAAAAAGACACCTGTTACCAAGGCTAATAAATCTGGGGGAGGGTGCATGGAATCAGTTTAACATATCTTTCTACTTTGTGTGTTGAAAATGTTAATAATAAAAAGCTTATTTTTCAAAAATTCTTAAAGAAGCTCTGGTGGCCTAGTTGCAAGAAGCTGTGCTGAAATCCCGAAGGCACACAGGTTGAGGTCACCAGCCACTCTGCGTGAGATGGATGGACAATCTCCTCTTTTGCAATTGATTACTTCTGAAAATCTGCCGGAGGGTCTGCTATTGGTCAGTTCCAACTCTACACTACACAACAACAATGAAAAAGTAAAAATACAGTTTGAGTCAACTTACATAAAGTATCCAAAAGAGACAAACAAATAGAAAAAGAAGAATAAAAAAAAGATAAAAACTGAAACCAACAAAAATAAAAATCTTGTCAGTAGTAAGGATAGTGGATTGAGGATCACTACAAATGGATACAGGGTATCCTTTTTGGATAATGGTAGAGTTCTGGAAGAAGATAGTGGAGATAGTTGTAAAGCATTACATATGAACTAAATGTCATTGAATTTATCAGCTTTCAGATGGTTAAAATGATGTCTTTTATATTATGTGATATTTTACTACAAAATAACCAAAATGCTTCAAAAAATAACACTGTCTATGAGTTGTAGCATGAGCTACTTGGCAGTAAAAACAGGAATCTAGTTATCTAGGTTTCAATCTTGACTCCCTCTCCTCACTAAAAGCTGCAAGATAACAGGTGCATCCACTCAGAACCACTCACAACTGTATATATTTCATTCCACTTGCTTATAATAGTGCAGTCAGCATTCAATATTTGCTACTGATTCTCAATTGATATTTCTATGAGGACACTATTTGTAGATTTATTCTCTAGTGTTTTATTTTGTTTTAACCTTGCAGAGATAGTCTCATTCAACCAATAAAGGTCATTTTAAAGAATCCTCCCCAGTTCTGCTTTGAAATCTTCTGTTCAACTCTTTAACTTCATCATTGTCTTACATACTTTAGGCATGCTGTCAGAATGGGTCAGTCTTTGAAGCAGTACGTCATGCTTGGAAAGGCAGAGGGTCAATGGAAGAGAAGACCCTCAATTAGATAGATTGACACAGTGACCCTGGCAATGGGACCAAGTATGTTGGAGATTGTGAGGATGGCACAGGAAAAAGCAGGGTTAAGTTATATTGTTTTCATGGTCACTAGAAGTCAACTTGATGACATATAACAACAAAACCAGCAACATACTATATTATAAATTGTTGTTGTTATGTGCCTTCGAGTTGCTTGTAACTCATAGTAAAATAGTTCTGAAGCATGTTCTATCCTGTACCAACATTATTGTCTCTGATACACCTTATCCTCATTAACCCAGTCACTTAATTAATTCTCTCATTGAGGGTCTTCTTCTCTTGCGCTGTCTCTCCACCCTTCCAAGCATGATATCCCTCTCCAAGGACTGGTCCCTCCTTGCAACATGCCCAAAGTATGTCACACAAAGCCTCAGAAACCTTGCTTCCAATGAGCAGCCTGATTTCACCCTCTCCAGGATGGATCCTGACAGCCCCTGGTATATTCAATATTCTTATCCAGAATCACAGTTCAAAGTCATCACTTCTCTTTCTATCATCCCTAGTCTGGGTCCAGCATTCTGATGCATCACAAGTGATTGTAAAGACTATGGCCTGGATCAGGAGCATCTTAGTCTTTCATCTGCTCCTTTCTGTAAAACGTCTGTCTATTAGATATTGTTCTAAATATGAACATTCAAATTAAGACAGACTAGGAAGGAGGATTGGCCATCCACTTCTGACATAACAGACCTTCAAAAAACCTATGTACAATAAAGCACACTTAGACTAGCAGATAAGACAACTGAGGCTGAGACCTCAAATATGGAAACACAAATAAGGAGGAACAGCTGTAAGTAGACACTAGTGATTAGATCATAGAATGTGAGAAGAATGAATGTAGGAAATTTTGATATTGTTAAAAAAGAAATGGAATGCATAAATATTGACATACTAGGTACTGGTGAAATGAGATCAACTGGCATAGGACATTTTGAATCAGATGGTCAGATGATGTCTTTATACCGGAAATGAAAAGGTGAGGGAAAATGGGGTTAAAAAAGTAATTTTAAGATCTATCTTGAAATACAATGTGGTGAGTGACAGGATAATATTCATATGCATACAAGAAAGTCCAGTGAATATCACTATTATTCAAATATATGCACCAACAACTAGAGCCAAAGAGGAGGAAATAGATTTCTACCAACTTTGCAATCAGAAATAGATAAATTATAAACAACATAATATATAAGGTATTATATAATATAATGTTATGATATGATATGAATATGTTAGGGAGCTCTAGTGGCCTAGTGATAAGAAACAGCATTGCAATGCAAAGGCATGTGCTTTGACTTCACCAGCTACTCTGCAAGAGACAGATGAGAAGTCTCTTTCTGTGTGATTTACTGCCTCTGAAAACCTGCTGGAGGGTCAGTTATGAGTTGGTTCTGAGTTGATGGTACGTAGCATAAAAAATTCATGTATTAGATATGTATATCTAATATATAGAAAGCAATAGTATCTATATGTATTGTTGTTGTTGTGTGCCATTGAGGCTCCTACAACTCATAGAAACCATATATACAATAACTCTAAACTATCCTGAGCCAATTTCACTGTTCATGGCAGCATTATTCACCATTGCAAGAACATGTAAACAGCTCAAATGTCCAGCCAAAATGGAATGGATTGAGAAATTGTGGTACATCCACATATTTGAATACTATGCAGCACGCAGGAGCTATGATTTTGTAAATTATTTAGATGTGCTCACCAGTCTATCAGGGAATTTGGAGGACAGCTGGGTGACCAACAAATTGGAAAAAGTCCGTATTTGTTCTCTTTCCTAAGAGAGGTGATCCAACAAAATGTGGAAACTATAAAAAATACCATTAATATCACATTCATGCAAAATACTGCTGAAGATCATTTAAAAGCAGCTAGAATAGTACATAGATAGTTCAAGCAGAATTAAGAAGAGGCCATTGCACCAGGGATATCATTACTAATGTAAGGTGGATGCTGGCTGGAAGAAATAGTATTAGAAAAATGCTTTATTTATGCTTTATTGACTATGCAAAGACTTGAATGTGTGGACCATAGCAAGTTGTGCTGACAGTGAGAGGAATAGAAGTCTCAGAGCACTTAACTGTGCTCATAAGAAACCTATATCTAGACCAGGAGGCTGTTGTGTGAACAAAACAGGGAACCTTTCATGGTTTATAATTAAGAAGGAAATGTGGCAGGGTTGTATTCTTTCTCCATACCTATTCAAGATGTATGCTGAGCAGAGCATTAGTGAAGCTGGGCTCTATGAAGAGGAAGATCATTAATAACCTGCAGTATGCAGATGACAGACACTTACTTACGGAAAGTGAGGGAGACTTGAAGCACTTTTTGCTCAAGATCAAGGAATGTAGACTTCAATATTGATTGCATCTCAATGTCACAAAACCAGAGATTCTTAACAATGGGCCAATAGGAAACATCATTATGATTGAAGAAGAGAGTGAAACTGACAACAATGCCATCTTACTTGGATCCACAATTAACACCCAGAGTTCCTGACCAGCAGTCAGGAAATAAGAAGACACTGCACTGGCAAAGTCTGTAGTTAAGAACCTCTCCAGATTATTGTCAGTTTGAGGACTATGGTTTGTCTGATTCAGGCCATAGTCTTTTCAATCACTTGCCATGCAGCTTAAAGATGGACAATGAACAGGGAGGACAGAAGAATTGATGTCTTTGAGCTGTGATGTTGGAGAAGAACACTGAATATCCATCCCATAGACTGCCAAAAGAACAAACAAATGTCTCGGAAGATGTGGAGCTGGAGTGCTCTTTGAAACAAAGAATGATGAGGCTTCACCTCACATACTTTGGGAGTGTTTTTAGGAGGGGCTATTCCTCATAGAAGGACATGATGCTAGGAAGGATGGAAGGTCAACAAAAGAGAGAAAGACCCTTGACCAAGAAGATAGACACGGTCACTACTGCAATGGGCTCTAGTGTGTCAGGATGGCACAGAATAGGAAAAGGTTCATCTGTTGTTCATAGGGTCTCTATGAGTCACACTCTACTCAACGACACCTAACGACACCACTGCCACCACACACACACACACACACACACACACACACACACACACACACACACAAGCTCTGGGGAGTAGTCTGTAGAGAGTTAAGCTGCTAACCTATAAGGGGCTGGTTTGAATCCAATCCAGTAGTGACTCTGAGGGACAAAGATGGGTAGTCTGCTTGGTTGCAGGCTCTGTAAACCCGCTATGAGTTAGCTGTATTCTGACTCTAGGGCAAGGAAGTGTTTGTTATTTTAACATATAAAAGTTTCATCATTGGTTTTGTTTCCCCAAAGAGCCCTTTCTAAGACATTATTTATGGAGACTGGTTCTAAAGAAACACCTTTGTCACCACAACAAGACAAAGGTAAGCAATCCAATTGAAAAATGTGCACAGGATACAAACAGACATTCACTAAAGAAGACATTCAGATGGCCATCAAGCACATGATGAATTGTTCAAAACCCCTACCTTTAAGAGAGATGCAAATCAAAACAACTATGAGGTATCATCTCACTCCAGTAAGAACAGAAAAATTTAACAGAAAAGCAAGCAACAAATGATGGCGAGGTTGTGGAGAATGGGAACCCTTATTCACTGTTGGTGGAAGTGTAAAATGGTGCAACCACTATGGAAGGCAGTATGGCCCTTTCTCAAAAAGTTGCAAATAGAAATACCAGCAATTCCACTTCTGGGAATATACCCCAGAGAAACCATAACTGCCACCCAGGTAGATATATGCTCACCCATGTTTATCACGGCTTTGCTCACAAAAGGAAAGAGCTGGAAACAACCTAAATGCCCATCAACAAAAAGAATGGATTGAGAAGCTGTGGTATATTCACACTGCATTGAAAAACAAGTAACTAATGAAATGTTATTCAAAATGGGTGAACATGGAGGACATTATGCTCAGTGAAATATCTCAGTCACAAAAGGACAAATACTATATAGTGTCACTGTTGTAAAATGGGACTGATATTGGGGGTGGGGGGGTGACTGAGAAAGATGGGATAAATAATGTATACTGCATGGAAACAGATGAGGGAGAAAACTGTGTGATTGGGTATTTTTGTCATGACAGGAGTCCAGAGCAGAGGCTGCATAGTGGAGTGGACCTGAGGAGAGGGATTGCAAAACAATGAAAGAATTTTTCTTTTATTTTTCAAAGAGAAGAGTGAATTGAGGTGGGAGAGGGAGCAGGGACAAAAGTGCAACAATGAATAAATGGAAATCCAAAGTCTCTGTATATTTTCCTTAAAATTAATAATGAAAAATTTAAAAGAAAAAAGCAATAACTTTGTAAAGATGGGTTTTCTAAATTGGTTCTCAAGTCCAATGTATGTTAGAGGTACTGATTAGTAAAAACGTCTCGGCCTTACTTAGTAAAGAGCAGTTTACAATTCCTGGCATGTATTTATTTAGAAATTATTTATGTATATCATGTATATATGTATGTTGTTAAGTGCCGTTGAGTCTTAGAGGACTCATAGTGACCATATAAACAAAAGACCAGAACACTTGAAAGTGATGCTAAACACTGTGACACTGACATGTCAAATGCAATAATGGTTACCCATGGTGGACAGTGTCTGGTAAAACTCCCTGATTAAAACAAGCTTGGAAGCAAGAGTGGCATCCATTTCCAAAATAGCTTGCCTCTGGAAACTTTATGAACTTGGAGAAATGATGAAAATTATATAAATGGTCAGGTCTTTCGTTCACAGGTCGCTATGAGTCATCTACGATTTGACACCACTTAACAACAACAATAATTATGTATATTATATACTATTTATATGTAGAATATGCCAGGGATGCATCCTATCTCCATATGTTTCCAACCTATATGCAGAACAGATTATCCGGGAGGCTGGGCTCTATGAGGAGAAATGTGGGGTCAAGATTGGTGGACAATTTATCAACAATCTGCCTTATGTGGATGACACAACTCTGCTTGCTGAAACTGAAGAGGACCTGAAACGCCGGATGCAGAGTGTCAAGGACTGCAGCCTACAATATG
>NW_006399861.1:11890494-11895978 GCF_000299155.1 Elephantulus edwardii
CGATTGGCACAGGACAGAGCGGAGTTTAGGGCTGTTGTACATAGGGTCGCTATGAGTCGCAGGCGACTCGACGGCACATAACAACAACAACAACATATATTAGCATGTATATTTCTAACATGTGTATTTTCTAAATTCAAATCAAGATTATTTGCAATCACTTGCTATGCATCAAAGAGCTGGATAATGACTAGTGATGATAGAAGGAGAATTGATGCCTTTGAGCTCTGGTGTTGGAGAAGAGTATTGAATGCAGTGCTGAGAGAACAAACAGATTCATCCTCGAGAGGGTGAAACCAGATTTCTCCTTGGAAGCAAGGATTCTGAAGCTTCATCTAATAAATTTTGGGCATGTTTCAAGGAGGAACCGGGAGAGGGATGTCATGCTGGGGAGGGTGGAAGGACAGCACAGGAGAGGAAGATTTAATGACTGCGGTAGTGGGAGTAGATGTGTCAGAGACAGTCAGATTGGCATAGGATAGAGCAAGGTTTAGGGCTGTTGTACATAGGGCCACTATGAGTAAGTGGCAGCTGGATGGCATATAACAAGAACAAAAACAATATGTATAGACAAAAACCTGGAAAATATGAACAGGATATGTAAAACTGAGGAAATGGGTGAGGCGAGGAAGAAAGAAGTTACAACACAGAACAATTGTGGAGGGTTGATAGGGACAGGAAGTGAGAGAGAAGGAGCAGAAATTAGTATATAGGTGGATAGGGTGATGGGAAAGGGAGGGTCTAGGGAAAGTTTGATAAGGCATTTTAAATAATTGCATTGTATAATTTGTAATTATATTATAAAACAAAATGTGTCTAAGTGATTAAAAGAAAACAGATACAAAACTAAATCATCCTAATTATAGCTATTTTTTTAAATTATGAAAGATAATGGTGCAAGAGCTTAAAATTTGACCCTTCTGTGTTTATTGAATTGATTTCACTAGCTCAGACTCTTCATTCAATGTTTCAATTCAAGAGGCTAGGAACAGATTTAGTAGCTTATATGGTTGAGTCACTGAAGCATGGGTTATGCAGTGGTCTAAACAAGTAAGGTTGATGTAGCAGACCTAAGTTGGTAGAAGAATGTACCTAAGGATTTGGAGGAACAGAAATGTTAGAATAAGGCACACAGACCTAAACATGGCATGTCCAGAAGATGCATCTTTTACAATAGTGAGGAACAAATTTGAAAATTACTCTTCTATGTAAACCAGATTGACAGTGGAAATGTCCCTTATCTTGGTAATTAATACTGTGATGCTGATTGGATCCTTTGGTGCTAGAAGCCAAATAACAGAACTCATTGAAAAAAGAAGTTTTCGGGGGTTTTCTGATTTGTTTTAGCATTTTTATTTTTTAATATTTTTAATTGTAATTTTGATGAAAGTTTACAGAAAAGTTTGATTTTTCATTTATTTTTGTACATTGTCCTCCCTAACCCCAGTTCACATTTAAAAAAAAAAATTCATTCAATGTTGCATAATTCCTTCCCCACCCCCACCAGTCCACTTCATTCATTTTTGCACTATTCTCCCTGCCAGCCCCCTCCCCTCCCCCCCATTCACTCTTCTCCTTGAAAAGTAAAAGAAAAACACTTTCATTGTTATGCAATCCCTCCCCCAAGTTCACTCCACTGTGCAGCCTTCATTCTGGACTCCTGTTATGACAATAATACCCAATCATATATCCCTTTTTAACAGTTATCTTGCTCATCTCTTTCAATGCAGTATACATCATTCCTCCCCTTCTTCTCTGTCTTCCCTCAAGCCCAATGTCAGTCCCGTTTTACAACAGTGGCCCTAAGCAATATTCATCCTTTTGTGACTGAGATATTTCACTCAGCATAATGTCCTCCATGGTCACACATTTTGCATAATATTTCATGAGTTCCTTATTTTTCAATGATGCATAGTATTCCATTGTGCGAATAAAGAGCTTCTCTATCCATGCATTTGTTGATGGGCACTTGGGTTGTTTCTAGCTCTTTGCTATTGCAAACAAAGCCATGATAAACATGGATGCATATATCTACTTGGGTGGCAGTTATGGTTTCTCTGGGTATATTCCCAGTAGTGGAATTGCTGATATTTCTATTTGCAACTTTTTAAGAAAGGGCCAGCTGCCTTCCATAGTGGTTGCACCATTTTACACTTCCACCAACAGTGAGTAAGGGTTCCAGTTTCTCCACAACCTCGCCATCATTTGTTGCTTGCTGTTCTGTTAAATTTTGCTGTTCTTACTGGAGTGAGATGATATCTCATAGTTGTTTTGATTTGCATCTCTCTTAAAGGTAGGGGTTTTGAACAATTCATCATGTGATTGATGGCCATCTGAATATCTTCTTTAGTGAATGTCTGTTCATACCCTGTGCCCACTTTTCAATTGGGTTATTTACCTTTATCTTGTTGTGGTGCTCAAATACTTTATAAGTTCTAGATATAAGTCCTTTATCTGAAATACAATTACCAAATATTTTTCCCAGTCTATGGCTTCCCTTTTTACCCTGTTGTAGAAGTTTTTGGATGTGAGATTTGATTCGTAGAAGGTCCCATTCATCTATTTTATCCTCTTCTGGTTGTAGATTTTCCAGGATGCTTGGAAGACTGTTTATGTTGTAGGTTAGGACTTCTAGAGTTTTTCCAAATTTTTCTTTAATGAAGTCCGTGGTTTAGGTTTTAGTCTTAGGTCCGTAATTTTTGTATACGGAGTGAGGTGTGGATCTTGCTAGAGTTTTCTACAAATAGTTTTCTAATTCTGCCTACATCATTTGTTAAAATGGCTATAGTTTCCCCACCTAAATGATTTCATCTCCTGTCAAAAATCAGTTGACCATAGATAGATAGGCTGATTCCTGGATTCTCAATTCTATTCCATTGATGTATGTGCCTGTCATTGTACCAATACGATGCTGTCTTGACCAGCACAGCAGTGTAATAGGATTTGAAAGCAGGCAGTGAGATGTCTCCTACCCTCTTTCTCTTTGTAAGGAGTTCTTTGCTTATTCTGAGCCTCTTTCCATTCCAAATGAAATTAGAGATTGCCTTTTCCATCTCATTGAAAAATGAAATTGGTATTTGCATTGGGATTGCATGGAACATGTAAATTGCCTTTGGTAGTATTGTCATTTTCATAATATTGAGTCTTCTTCCATTTCTCCAGGTCCCTTTTACTTTCTTGTAGTAATGTTTTGTAATTTTCTTTGAATAGCTCCTTTGTGCTTCTGGTTAGGCTTTCTCTTAAGTATTTAACCTTGTGATTAGCTATTGTGAAGGGTATTATTTTTCTCAGCTCCAGTTCTGTATTTTATTTGTTACTGTAGAGAAATCCAATTGATTTTTGTATTTTGATCTTGCATACTGCCACTTTGCTGAATTGGTAAACTATGTCCAGTAGTTTTCTTGCTGATTGTTTAGGGTTTTCTAATTATACTATCATTTCATCTGCACAGAGAGAGAATTTTAACTCCTCTTTGCCAATTTGGATACCTTTTATTTACTTTTCTTGTCTTATTACTATTGCTAAGACTTCCAACACCATATTGAATAGGAGAGATGATAGTGGGCATCCTTGCCTATTTCCCTTCTCAAGGGTAATCTCTATCCATTGGGAATAATGTTTGCTCTCACATTTGCCTATATGCTTTTTACTATGTTGAAGAAATGCCCCTTTAATCCTATTTGGTTAACTGTTTTAATCAGAAAAGGGTGTTGGATTTTGTCAAAGGCCTTTTCTGCATCAATTGATACGATCATGTGGTTCTTTTTCTTTGCTTTGTTAATGTGATGAATTACATTGATTATTGTTCTTATGTTGAACCATCCTTGCTTACCTTTTATGAATCCCACTTGGTCATTGTGAATTATCTTTTTTTATGTATTGTTGTATTCTATTGGACAGAATTTTATTCATAATTTTTGCATCTATGTTCATGAGAGATACTGGCCTATAGTCTTCTTTTTTGGTGGTATCTTTATTTTGTTTTGGTATCAAGGAGTTGTTTCCTTCATAGAATGAGTCTGGGAGAATTCCATATTTTTCTGTTTTCTGAAGTAGTTTATGTAGGATTGGTGGCAGTTCTTCTTTGAATGTTTGTTAAAATTCACTTGTAAATCTATCTGGGGGAGGACTTTTTTTGGCTGCAAATTGCTCTATTGCCTTTTCAATTTCTTCTTTTGTAATAGTTCTGTTCATGTGTTCAATTTCAGTTGTCATTAGGTTAGGTAGGTTGTGCATTTCAAAATAGTTGTCCATTTCCACTTGGTTTTCATATTTGTTTAAGTCTAATTTTTCATAATAATCCAATCTTAGCCTTTTTATTTTAGTTGGTTCTGTTGTGACATTTCCCATTTCATCTCTTATTTGGATTATTTGTGTTTTTCCCTTCTTTTTTTTAGTTAGTTTTGCTAGTTGTTTGTAGATTTTATTGACCTTTTCGAAGAAAAAACTTGTTTTGTTGATGGTTTCAACTGTTTTTCTGTTTTCTCTTTCATTTATTTCTGCTCTAATTTTTATAATTTCAGTTTTTTAGAGGATGTCAGGTTTTCTTGCTGTTCCTTTTCAAATTGTTGGAGATGCTGGGTTAGAGAGTAAATGGTCATTTTTTTCCTGCCTTTTGATATATTTGTTTATTGAAATACATTGTCCTCTTATTACTGCTTTTGCTGTTTCCCAGAGGTTTTGTTAAGTGGTGTTTTCATTATCATTTGTTTCAAGAAGTTTTTTTCATTTCATTTTTTTATTTCTTCTAGTACCCACTCATGTTGAAGCAATGTGTTGTTTGTTCAGCTTCCAAATGTTGGAGGTTTTTTGCTCCTTTATCCTCTTGTTAATTTCTAACTTTGTAGGATTGTGGTCTGAGAAAATGTTTTGTATTATTTCTATGTTTGTGAATTTATTAATGCTTGCCTTTTGACCTACAATGTAATCTATTCTGGAGAATGTTCCATGCACATTGAAGAAGAAGGTATACTGTGTTTTTGAGGGGTGCATTAGCCTAACAATATCTTTGAGGTTGAGTTGGTTTATTGTGTAGTTTAATTCTTGAGCATTTTTGCAGAGTTTTTGTCTGGTAGTTCTATCTTTTATTGAGAGGGGTGTATTGACGTCTCCAACTACTATAGTAGTACTGTCTATTTCCTTTTTCAGTTTTGTCAGTGTTTGTTTTATATCTTTTGTGGGTCTTTCATTAGGTGCATAGATATTTATTGTTGTTAGGTCCTCTTATTCTATTGACCCTATAAGCATTATGTAGTGACCTTCCTTGTCCTTTGTGATTGTTCTTGCATTGAAATTTATTTTATTGGAGATTAACATCGCTACTCCTACTTTTTTCTGATTGCCATTTGCTTGGTATTTTTTTTCTCATCCTTTTATTTTTAGTCTTCATTTATCTTCGTTTTTCAGGTGTGTCTCTTGTAGACAGCATATAGATAGATTTTGTTTTTGTATCCAATTTGCTACTCTTCTTCTCTTCAGTGGTGC
>NW_006399861.1:11896607-11905440 GCF_000299155.1 Elephantulus edwardii
AAAGTAAAAGAAAAGATTCTTTCATTGTTTTACAAACCCTCCCCCAGGTCCCCTCCACCATGCAGCCCTCGCTCTAGTCTCCTGTGATGACAGAAGCAGGTTTTTATTGCTATCATTTTGTTGCTTTCTTTTTGGTGTTGTTGCTAGTTACTTTGGTCCATGCTGCTTTCTGTGGTACCTCTGTAAGGAGGACATCTCTCAGTGTTTCCTGCATCGCCTGTCTTGTTTTTACAAATTCCCTTAGTTTCTGTTTATCTGGGAATATCTTGATCTCTCCTTCATATTTGATGGATAATTTTGTTTGATATAGTATTCTTGGTTGACAGCTGTGTTCTTGGAGTATTTGATATATGTCCTTCCACTGTCTTCTCACTTGCTGTTTTCTGCTGAGAAATTGTCACTTAATCTTATCTGCTCTCTCTTATAGGTTACTCTTTGTTTCTCCCTCACGACTTTCAGAATTCTCTCCTTATCTTTGGTTCTGGCTAATTTAACTGATATGTCTTGTTTTTCTTTTGGGATCTATTCTATATGGTGTTTGCTCAGCTTCTTGAATATATATTCTCTCATTCTTCATTATATCTGGAACGTTTTCCTCTAGCAATCCTTGCACAACTTTTTCGGTGTCTTTACTTGCTTCTTCCTGTTCTGGGATTCCAATGATATGCATCTTATTTCTCTTGATGATGTCCCACGTCATTCTTATGTTTTCTTCTTTTTCCTTTCTTTTTGATTCTGACTTTTGCTCTAGCAGATCAGTGGTGACAATTCTATCTTCTGTTTCACTGGTTCTGTGTTCCATGGTTATCTGCATAATGAAGGCTATTGATGAATCTTCCTCCAACTTTGATGCCACATTTTTCTTCATAATGTTAACTTCTTGAATAACTGCTCAGCATACAGATTGAATAGGTATGAAGAAAGGACATATCCCTTATGTGTGCCTTTCTTGATTTTGAACCATACATTGTTACCTTGCTCTGTTCACACAACAGCTTCTTGGTCTAGTTTTCACATGAGCACAATTAAATATCCTGGGATTCTCATTCTTCTCAATGTTAGGCATATTTGTTATGACCCACACAGTCAAATGCCTTTGCATAAAGCACAAATAGACATTCTTCTGGTATTCTGTGCTTTCAGTCAGGATCCATCTGACATTAGAATGATATCCCTGGGGTTAAAGTCTCTTTTAAAGACTATTTAGAGAAAAGGAAATAATACTATTTGAAGATTATTGGACAACAACTTTGAATTAGGGAGTTCTGGTGACCTATTGGGTAAGGAGCTGTACTGCCAACCGAAAGGCAAGTAATTTGATCTCACTAGTTGCTCCATGGAACAAATTCTTTTTGTTGCAACTGATATCCTCTGAAAATCTAGTAGAGGGTCAGCTATGACTCTATTCCAAATGGAAGGTCATAGGTTGGGTTCTGTTTGTTTGCCTTTGGGTTTTTTTGTGTGTTTTTTTAACTTTGAATTAACACTAATTCCAGGTGATTCAAGATGTCATCTCCTCCCATGCCACTTTCAGACTCTAAAGTTCTGCTTAAGGGTCAGCTATAAGTCAATTCCTCCCGTATAGCAATAAGTAGAAGTAAGTTTGGTTTTTAGGATAGTGGTTTTTATCTTTGAATTTACAATAATTCTAGGTAATCCAAAATATCACTCAACCATGTCATTCATAGTATGGGCACATAATGGTTCATCTTCTGGTGTGCCCAAAGGGCTCCAGAATATACATTTTAGTGAGTTCCATGTTCCTGAATGTATAAAGGAATGAACCTAACAACTGCTACAATCTCCACATTGGATCTCTGACAAGAGGAGGAAATACTAGTTGGAAGTTATTAGAATTGCTGAAATATTAGCCAAGATTAATGCTAGCATATGGACTTGAAGGATACATAGGTAACAATTCTTACCATATTCTCATTTAACTTGCCTTTTTGACCTGTGTAAAATAGGGATTATCTTGGAGAATTACAAGTGACTATCATAAACTTACTAGGCATAACTTCAATTGCTGCTGCTATTTCAGATGTGGTTTCATTATTTGGAGCAAATTAATAATGCCCCCTGGTAGCTGGAATGTAGCTATTTCTGGTAAATGTCCTTTTCTCCATTCTGATTTCAAAGAATCATCAGAAGTGGTTTGCCTTCAACTGACAAGGACACCAATAAACTTTCACTGCTGTATTTCAGGGATATATAAAATTTTTAGCATAACAGCATAATTTAGTATCTTGATCTCCTTTCCCTTTTACATGATGTCACATTGACCCGTTACACTGATAACATTATGTTGACTGGATCTACTACAGGTAGGAAGTAGACTAATTGATAAGACATTTGCATACTAGAGAGTGAAAAATTAACCCAATGAAAATTTAGGCACCTTTCATCTCAGTTAAATTCCATGTCAGTAGTGTGGGATATGTTGAAGTATTTCATCTACAGTGAGGGATAAGTTCTTAGACTTGATCCCTCTTAAAACTAAAAGGAGGGATATAGGCTGTGGAAACTCTTTAGATTTTGCAGGAGGTAGCATCCCTCATGTGGGTGTGGCACGGAGTTGATTATCAAGTGCATTGAAAAGCTACTAGTTTTGAGTGAGGCCGGGGGCGGGGGGGGGGGAAGATGAGGTAGTGCGACAGGGTGAGGCTGTTGTGAAAACACTCTGCCATTTTAACCATATGACCTGCTTAACTGAACAATGCTTGCAGTGTCACTGACAGTTAGAGATGCTGTCTGGAGTTGTTAGCAGGTCATTATGGATGCACCAAAACACAGATCCTTAGGATTTTAGATCAAAGTTCAGCTATGCTCTTTTGTTGTTGAGTACCATTGAGTTGAAACTTTATATTTTTAATATTTATATGTTGTTGTTGATGATGATGATGATTGCCTTCAAGTTGAGCATGACTCATAGCGACTCTATGAACAAAAGGCCTGAAGCCCCTCTACAACTATCAACATTTAACAAAGTTCATAGTTTCCAGAGGCATGTTGTTTGGGAAGTGGATGCCACACCCACTACCAAACCTGTATGCTATTGTTGCTGTGTGCTGGTGAGTCATCTGAGATGTATAGTGATCATATCAGCAGCTCTGAATCTCACTAATACTGACATACCAATCCCCATTGCCCCTGTAACTGTGTCAATTCATCTCGTCCAGGGTATTCCTCTCCTGCGTTGTCCGTCCACCCTTCTGAGCATGACGTCCTTCTCCAAGGACCGATCTCTTCTGGCCACATGCCCAAAGTTTGTGAGGTAGAGCTTCAAAATCCTAGCCTCCAAGGAGAAACTTGGTTTCACCCTTTCGAAGACAGACCTATTTGTTTTCTTGGCAGTCTATGGTATGTATGTTCAAGACTCTTCTCCAGCACCACAACTTGAAGACATTGATTCTTCTTCTGTCATCCTTAGTCATTGTCTAACTCTCTGAAGCCTAATAAGTAATTGAGAAGACCATGGCCTGGCTTAGAGACACCTTTGTATCTGGACTGACATTGCTGCTTATTTCTGACATTGCTTCATCTTTTGATTTCTTGACTGCTGGTGTTAAAAGTGTTGATTGTGGATCCCAGCAAGCTGTAATTACTAACAACTTCAATCTCTTTTCCACCTATTATGGTGCTGGCAATTGGCCCAGTGGTGAAAATCTTTGTCTTCTTGATGTTGAGATATAGATAGATAGATAGATAGATATATTACATTATATATATATATATATATATATATATATATAAAATAGCTGACCCTCAAGTGGGTTTTCAGAGGCAGACAATCGCACAGGAGAATGCCCATCTTTCTCGCACAGAAAAGATGGTGGATTTGAACCTCATATATTTGTGTTCCCAGTGCAAATCCTTACCACTAAGCCACCAGAACTTCCTAGATATCTTCTACAGATATCTAATTTCACTTTGAAAAACAGCTTTTGACTTGCTTTTGGGCCTCTTTAGACACTGAAAATCTACCCAACAGTCACAAAATCACATTTAGCCTGAACTGCCCATCATGAAATGGGTGTCATCTTACAATGTCATAAAGTTGGATGTGCACAGCAGCACTTACATACTAAATGGAAATGCCTGAAGACACAAGTAACTTGAGGAGGTGGCCCAAATGCCCATGGTCTCCTTCGAATTGGCACTTACGGTTTAATGGGGAAATTCTATGTGATCAGATGGCCAGGGAAGAGAGAATACATTCCTGGTTTTCAGATAGTTCTGAAGATATGCAGGCACTGCACAGAAGTTACAGCTCTGTAACAAATGGGCAGGATTTTGAGCAATGCTTCTGGTAGGATATTTTGCTTAGAAGGAAAAATGACCAGCAATAAAATCATATACACATTTATGGTCTTCCACCAATGATTTGGCTGCCTGATCTGTGGCACGGAGGGAACATTACTGGAAAAATAGTTACAAGATTTGGGGAAGAAATATAGAACATACTTATATGAATGGGCCAAAGAAGTTAAGATATTTACATCTCATGTAGAGGATTTTTTTGACAAGTAGACTTTTAATCCGCGGCTCTCAGGCCAGTCTTTCATCGTTTTTGTTCAGACATTCCTCTAGGTCGTATAGCCCTGCTGTACAAGCTGCCATACTGTGGTCACTTGTGGTTGCTGTGAGGCTGAACGCTGTGACACTGATGTGTCAAATACATTAATGGTTGGCTACCCAGAGAGCATGGTGCTGTGTACTCGGGTGCTGTTTTGTGTTGTGTTGTGTTGTGGCGGTCTCTGGAGAAAGGCGACTCAGCCTCCAGGAGACAGGGAAGCCACACTTGGCCTTGTGTTGAAGGCAGCAGTGGCTTCAAGCCCAAAAGGAGAAGAGGAGAGAGGAGACGGCCATAATCGCCCAGGTTTGCTCCACCCAAAGGTGGTGACTTTTAGTTCGCGGTACTCAGGCCAGTCTTTCCTTGTTTTTGTTCAGACATTCCTCTAGGTTGTATAGCCCTGGTGTACAAGTTGCCATGCCGCGGTCACTTGTGGTTGCTGTGAGGCTGAACACTGTGACATGGATGTGTCAAATGTGTTAATGGTTGGCTACCCAATGCAGACTGAGAGTGGGGTAGAGTTCCCTGATTAAACAAGCGTGGAAGGAGTAGTGGCATCCACTTCCATAATAACTTGCCTCTGGAAACCCTATGAACCTGGAGAGAGGATGAAAGGCACCCAAGCGTTGGGGACTCTCCTTCATAGGGTTGCTATGAGTCACCTGTGACTCAACGGCACTTAACAACAACAACAACAACAACAACAACAACAACAACAGACATTCCTGTCTTTCTCAATGGGCTTATGAGCAAATTGACCATATGGCAGGGATGGAGTTTATGCGTGACTCATTCCACTCACTCAGGTCGACTTGCTGCAGCCATTTCTGAGTACCCCATCTGCCAGCTGTCGAAATTCTGGAATGATTTAATTCTTTTGCGTCATCAGCCAGCCATTTGGTAGCATGCTGATGGCATTGGACTGCCCAAGTATAGAAAGGGCAATATTTTGTTCTTACTGGAACAGACACTCTGAATATAAACTTGCCTTCCATGCATGCAACAGCTCTCCCAAGACTCAGTCTGATTCACTGTAATGCATTCATTATACAGCATTGCCTCACCTCAAAGGTCTCCTAAGCAAGCCAGTGCAACACATTGCATTCATAGTATTACAGTATAGTACATCATCATTCTGAAAAAGTTGGCTTATTTGAATAATGGAATAGCCCTCTAAAGACAAAAATTATAGTGTCAGTTAGGTAGCATTACGTTGCATGGCAATGTTCTTTAGGAGCCTATGTATGCTCTAAGCCAATAACCAAGATAGCTGGAATTTAGAAGACTTTAAAAGACCAGGAATGAAGGAGTGGAATTAGTTATCCACTAGCCTAATTTTTTCTATCCTGTTCATGCATCTCTATGCTTTTCAATTTTGGAAGTCTTAGTGCTAAAAGGAGGAATACTCCCACCCAGAGATAAAACAACTGATTTCACTTAACTGGAAGTTAAAGAAAAATTTCATTGAACTACTTTAGATTGTTCATGCCTTTGGAATAACAGGCAAAGAAGGTGTGAGTGGTTCTGTCTGGTGTGATTGATCTTGATTATCAAGGAGAAATCAGATTGATATTAGATAATTGATATGAAGATACAGGAGATTTCTTAGTATTATCGTGTCCTGTGGCTGATGTTAATGGAAAACCACAGCAGTCCAATTCTAATGGCCCAAACCCTTTAGGAATGTAGGTTTGGGTCACTCCACCAAGGAAAGAACCAAAACCCAATGCAGTGTTTGCTGGGGGCAGAAGAAATACTTAAAGGATGGTGGTGTTGATGTTGTTGTTGTTGTTATGTGCCATTGAGTCGCTTGGGACTCATAGCAATCCCATGTACAACAGCCTCGAAATTTGCTCCATCCTGTGCCATCTTCACTGTCTCCAACACCTCATTACCCCAATCACTGTATCAATCCATCTCATTGATGATCTTTCTCTCTTTCTCTGTCCCTCCACCCTTCCAAACATGATGTCCCTCTCCAAGAATCAATCCCCCTTTGCAACATGCCCAAAGTATGTCACATGAAGAATCCTTGCCTTCAAGGGCCAGGCTGGCTTCACCTCTTTACAACAAACCTGTTTGTTTTCCTCACAGTTCATGGTATATTCAACATTCTTTTCCAGTACCACACACAGCTCAAAGATATAAATTCTCTTTCTATCATCCCTAGTCACTCTCGAGCTCTCTGATGCATAGCAAGCAATTGCAAAGACTATGGCCTGAGATGGGTGCACCTTAGTCTCCAGACTAACATTGTTGCTCTTCAGTATGCTGGAGAGGTCCCTGACAGCCACCTTTCCCAATGCAATTCATCTCTTGATTTTCTGGCTGCTGGTACCAAGAGTGTTGATCGTGGAACCAAGCAAACTAAAGCTGTTAACAATCTCAATCTCTTCACCATCCATTATGATGTTGCCAATTGGCCCAGTGGTAAGAATCTTTGTTTTCTTGATGTTGAGCTTCAATTCACATTGAAGGCTGCAATCCTTCACCTTCTGCAGCAAGCACTTCAGGTCCTCAGTTTCAGCAAGCTGGGTTGTGTCATCTGCATATCGCAGGTTGTTGATGAGTCTTCCTCCAATCCTGATGTCACATTCCTCCTCGTACAGTCCAGTCTCCTGGATGATCTGTTTTGCATATAGATTTCAAAAGTATGGAGACAAGAATACTTCCCTGGCATACATTCTTCCAAATGTTGAACTATGCAGTGTCTCCTTGCTCTGTTCTGACGACTGCCTCTGGTCCAAGAAAAGGGTTTACATAAGCACAATCTAGGATTTCCATTCTTCTCAGCGTCAGCCATAGTTTGTTGTGATCCGCACAGTCAAACGCCTTCACATAGCTAATGAAATACAGATAGACATTCCTCTGGTACTCTCTGCTTTTAGCCAAGGTCCATCTAACTTTAGCCATAATATCCCTAGTACCATGGCCTCTTCTAAATCCAGCCTGTTCACTGTTGACATACTAAACAGTATTTATGACCCTGTGACTCATTGCAGAAATGAGGACTATTATTGTTAGGGACATTTCTTCCTTGTATGTGTGCACAGAATAAATTGTGATTCTTTATAAAATTTATGTAAATGCACTAATACGTGTCTGCTTGTAAGCATGTTTAGCTGTATCATTTTAGGCACAAGTATGATTTTATAATTATATTTAATATTTTAGTTTAAGGAGATATGTATGGGTGCCATGTTGACAAGGAGTGGACTCTAATGGTTAAAGTTGTCTATCAAGTTGGCTGTCTATGTAAACATTACCTTGATGAAGTTTGACAGAATATAGTAATTCCCTAGATAGGATCTGCTATGAATAGCCTATCCATTAGAGGTGGGTTTCACAGGATGTGTGCCCAGCATCTTATATACAAGGAGGTTTGGCAGAGTATTTGGCTCATAACTTCCTTGGTTCTTTGAACTTGAAGTAATGAACTGTCTTACTTACAAACCTTGGGGTTATCTACTTCCACAACTAGGTAACTTGGGAGGAGGCATTCTTCTGGTGTGTAACCCATGGACCTGGGACTTGCCATCTTAAACAAGTGGGTAAATCTGTCTATATATGTATATTTTTGTTGTTGTTATATCATAAAGTTGGAACTGACTCATAGCTGACACTCCAATAGGTTTTCAGGAGCAGTATATCACATGGGACAAGATTGCTCAGCTGTCTTCTATGGTGGATTGGAAGAACATGCCTTTGGATTGACAGTGCACCTCTTTACCACTAGGCCACCAGCGCTCCCTACTGAAAAGGAAGAAAAATTAGAAAGTAAAGGCTTTTAATGATAAAAGTCAAAGTTTGATTTAAAGGAAAAGAAACCAGAACCTATTTAAAATTTCCCCCATCTATGAAATATCAAGCCCACTTGTCTCACAATACTGATAACGAGAAATGTCAGTGTTTTGGGAAATGAGTAAACTTGAAAGTAGGTACCATCTCTGTGCCATGCCGCAGAGCCAACCAAACTCTCCTGATGAGCTGAGCAGTGATTAACCAAACCTAACCTTAGTGTACTCACATGGTCAGCAGGCAGTGGGGTCATCACAACCAGGCAATAGATTAAATGACAGTCTGGCATTCTAGTCTTAGACTTGATTCTCCAGAGAAGCAAAATCATTGAAATAGATAGATAGATATAGATAGATAGATAGATAGATAGAGAGATAGATATATCTTGTTCTTGTTGTTAAGTGTCGTCGAGTCGCAGGCTGCTCATAGCGACCCTATGAAGGAGAGTCCTGGACACTTGGG
>NW_006399861.1:11905690-11911969 GCF_000299155.1 Elephantulus edwardii
AATTGCCATGAAGTCGAGCATGACCCATAGCGACCCCATGAATAAAAGGCCCGAAGACCTTCCACAACCATTGCCATTTATCAAAATTCAGAGTTTCTAGAGCCATGCTGTTTAAGAAGAGGATGTCACTCCTGCTTCCAAATTTCCTTATTGTAAGGGAGGAAAATAGCAATATACTAAAAAGATATTGTGAAATGTTTGAAGTATACACACATACATGCTGTATTAGCATATCTGGATTTCATTTTATTTCTATTTATTTCTATTTTAAAGAAATCTCTTAAGGCTAAATATCTTGTACGTTGAAGTCCATTCCAACTAACAATCCCATAGGGCAGAGGGTTTACTGGGCTGGTTTATATGTTGAGCTGTTAACCAAAAGGTTGATAGTCTAACTCCCTCAATCCATGAGCTGCTCCAAGGGAGAAAAAGAGACAGTTTGCTCCTCCTAAAATGTGTACCCGCAGAAACCTGAAGGTGAGTTTCCATGTATTAGAAATGACTCAGTGGTTGTAATTTTTATAGAAATCAATCACCAGATCTTTTCTCCTGCAGATTTGCTGGTGCATTTGACCCAGCAGCCATTCAATCAGCAGCTGAGTCCTTAACCACAGTGCCTTTAACTTAACTCACTACTGTTGAGACTGACTCAGAACTGACCCTGCAGCAGGTTTCAGAGGCTGTAAACTGTAGAGGAGGAGAGTGCCCATATTTCTCCTGAGGAGCAGGTGATATTTAAATCACTTATCACTCACCTTTGGGTTGGCAGCACAATTCCCTATCCACTATACCATCAGAGCCCCCTATTGTGCCATCAGGGCTCCCTAAGGCCAAATATATGATCTCATAATTTCAAAGTATGGGGCTCAGACAGGAAGTTCTCGGGTTGTGTGGATTCAGGGAACTGCACTGCTAACTCAAAATGTGGAGCCTCTCTTGGCAGTTCAAATCCACCAAGGGAGAAAGATGGAGCATCTCTTGTGTGATTTAGAGCCTCCAAAAACCTGGGGGATGATCAGCAGTGAGTTCATTTTGACTTGTCAGCAATGAATTTGAGTTGTGAATTTTTGTGTACTTAGAGAAAGGAACCCTGGTTACAGTCTAGGGAGTGTGCTGCTAACCCAAAAGGCTAGTCTCTCTGGCTGCTTGATTCCACCAGGAGATGGAATCTTTTCACATACGATTTACAGCTTCAGAAACTCATTGGATGGTCACCAAGGAGCCAGTTCCAACTAGAATGGCAATGAGTAGAGCTGAGTGGCTGCTACTTTGGTGGTAGAGTCTGTAGAGAATTGTGCTGCTGACCCAAAGGGAGAGACCCAAGTCAGCGATGAGTAGGTTCCCATTTGAGGACAATGCATTTGACTTTTAGATAACGTATGTCCTGATGGCACATTGTTTAAGCTCTTGGCTGTCAACTGAAAGGATGGAGGCCGGAATCACTAACCATTCTGTGAGAGAAAGATTTGGATATCAGCCTTTGTAAAGATTGCAGCCTGGAAAACACACAGGAAAGTTGTACTTTTGCTGAAATTTGAAATTAGCAATGATATTTGGTATTTAAAGGGCCCTTGGTGATGCAGTTTACAATATGGATTGCATGTATACACACTCTCTCTCTCTCTCTCTCATACACTCACACTCTGGTGACATATTGGTATGAAGTTGAAGTTGTGCTGCAGTCCCAAAGGCATGTGGTTTGAATCCACTAGAAGTATTACTGTCAGGGAGCTCTGGTGGCCTAGCGGCAAGAAGTTGCACTGAAATTTCAGAGGTAAGCAGTTCAAATCCATCAGATGCTCTGCTGGAGAAGGAGGGGCAGTCTCCTCCTGTACCAGTCAGATCCAATTTGATGGTACACACACATAAAAATAATAAAATGAAAAAAAAATTAAAAAAGAAGCATTACTGTTGATTGGGTTCATACAGAAAGTGCAAAAAATTTGAAAGGCTTTTCAGAAGAGAGTTATCAAAAGATGAACTTTCAATTACCTATTTTTGTTTTTAAATTCTAGAGCATGAACTGGGCAGACTTTTGGTACAAACAGAGCTAGTGTTCCTGGGAGTCAGAGAGGTGACTTATGTAGGAAGATATAGATGAAGAGGCTCATGATAGTGAAGAAGAGCACTGAAAGAGGAAAAAGAGACGTGCAAGGAAGAGGAGAATTAAGAGGCAAGAAGCCATCTGAGTTGCTCCAATCCTGTCTACATTCTATTTATGTTAGTGACATTCAATTTATAAATGATAGTGAAAATAAAATCAGTGTCATCTGCTTTGTCATCTGAAAATCTTAGCTTGCCCATAGCATCAAGTCCGTTTTTAAGGAAATCCTTGCTTAGCAGCTCCCTTCTAACTTTGTATTCTTGAGTCAGAACTAACCAATAGTTGGTCCTCCGGTAGGTTTTCAGAGACAGTCAATCATAAAGGAGGAGATTACCCATCTTTCTCCCATGGAGCAGCTAGTGGAATCGACTCATATCTGACCCTCCAATAGATTTTCAGAAGCAGTGTATCACATGGGACAAGATTGCCCAGCTTTCTTCTGTGGAGTAGCTATTGGAAGTGTGTCCCTTTGGGTTGCCAGTGCAACTCCTTATGACTAGGCCATCAGAGCTCCCTATAATGATATCTGTTGCTGCTATGTGCCATCTAGTCACCTGCCACATAGTGACCTTATGTACAACAGCTCTGAACCCTGCTCTATTCCTGAACTAACTTCATTGTCTCTAACACACTTGCCCTCATTACCCCAGTAACTGAGTCAATCAAAGTTCTTCCTGTCCTGCTCGGTCCTTCCACCCTCCCCAAAATGATGGGACTGGTCCTTCCTTGCAACATGCTCACAGAATGTCAGATGAAGCATCAGAATCCTTGCCTTCAAGGAGCAGCCTGGTCTCACCCTCTCCAGGATGAACCTAGCAGTCCATGGTATACTCAATACTTCTCTCCAGCACCACAGCTCAAAGGCATCAATTCTCCTTCTATCATCTCTAGTCATTGCCCAGCTTTCTCATGTCTTGTAAGTAATTGCAAAGACCATGGCCTGGATCAGGCATATCTTAGTCTCCAGACTAACATTGTTGCTCCTCAGTACTCTGGAGAGGTCTCTGACAGCAAACTTGCCCAATGCAAATTGTCTTTTGATTTCCTGATACCAAGAGTGTTGACTGTGGAGCTAAGCAAACTGAAGCTGTTAACACTTTCAATCTTTTCACCATCCACCATGATGCTGTTGTTGGCCCTATGGTGAGAATCTTTGTTTTCTTGATACTGAGCTTCGATCTATATTGAAAGCTGCAGTCCTTGACCTTCTGCAGCAAGCACTTCAGGTCTTCCTCAGTTTCAGCAAGCATCTGCATAACACACAATGAGTCTTCCTCCAATCCTGATGCCACATTCCTCCTCATATGGAATAGAACAAACAAACAGAAAAACTGAAACAAAAAAAAAATTCCCCCCCAAACATCACTGTTCATTGCCTTTGAATTAGAATTGACCTTTCATGGGTTTCTGAGGCTGTTAGTAGTACAGAAGGAGGATGTTAATCCTTTCCCCTCAGAATAGTTGGTGCATTTGAACCATTAGAGAGGAATAGTCTTTTGGTTAGCAGCATAACTCTCTATAGACTAGATCATTTGTTGTTATGTTTTATGTTATGTTATGTTATGTTATTATGTATTATCAAGTTGGAACTGACCCATACCTGATCTTCCAATGGATTTTCAGAGACATTTAATCATGTGGGAGGAGACTGCTCATTTTTTTTCCAGCTGATAGACTCAAAACACATACCTTGGTGGCAGCACAGCTGCTAACTAGGCTCTCAGAGTTCCCAGTTGGAATTGGGGAACTTCAGAGCTTCCAGAACCATTGGAGAGAAGAAGTCTTTGGCTTAGCAGCATAACTCCCTATAGATGAGGCCACTAGAGCTTCCAGTATAGCTCTCTAGGATAGTTCTCCTTAGCATGCAGCTTTGTTCCTCCCCCCCATTTTTAACTGCTGAGTTATTGGAAGGAACAGGAAACTTCCAGGCTTTGTGGTCATAAAAAGTGGGTTGAGCACAAAAAGAGGTGAGGAGGACACAACCTCCTCCTGCAGTTATCAACATGTATATGGTTTACTCCACTCCCAAATATGTCCATTCATTGAGGCACAGGAAAAGCACCTTGAAAAGTTATAAATAAGTCCGATTTATTGGACTAAGTATCCTGTGGTGCAAGGCAAGGATGTTAACCAGATGATTCTAAAAGAAGATCTTTTCTTATGGTAACGTGAAGTTTATATAACCAGTTTTCTTCTTCTGGAGAGATCCATTAATAACATTTTCTAATAAGTCATATTTAGCTTAGAGTTATTATTTTGATTTTTTCAAATATTTGGTCAAGCACTTGCTTGCTGATCAAAAGTTTAATGATTCTGTTCCACGCACTTGCTTGCTGATAAAAAGTTTAATGATTCTGTTCCACAAGCAGCTACATAGGAGAAAATAACTGTTCCACCCTTAGAAATCCTATAGAGTAGTTCTCTTGTAGGGTCACTAAGAGTCAGAATTGACACAATGGTATAATCAACACTAATCAGTGGACCTTGGGTTAATCAAAAGGGTGATTAAATAGGTGGACCTAATGTAGTCAGTCCCAAGAGCCCCTGTAGACTGAATTTAGAGGTGAGATGCAGAGAACGTCAGAGGTCTTGAATATAAGAGAACATATTTTTTATAAGGGCTAAGTTGGTAGGTCTAGTAAGAAAGCCCCAGAAGCTGAGGGAGGTCCCTAGCCAACAGCTAGCAAAAGAATGGAGTCTCTGCTCTACAAGAGCAAGAAACTTAATTCTGCCAAAAACCTCAATGAGGCTGAAAGAGAATCTCCATTGTGTGAATATATCACAGCTCCTCTATCCATTCATTTGTTGATGGGCACTTAGGTTGTTTCCAACTCTTTGCTATTGTGAACAAAGCCATGAGTGTGCATATATCTGCTTGAGTAGAGGTTATAGTTTCTTTGGGATATATTCCCAGTAGTGGAATTGCTGGGTCAAATGGTTTTTCTATTTGCAACTTTTTGAGAAAGCGCAACACTGCCTTCCATAGTGGGGGGAGGGATTGTATAACAATGAAAGAATTTTACTTTTCAAAGAGAAGAGGGAACTGCGGGGGGGGGTGGCAGGGGGGGGAAGGCTGGGCAGAGAGAAAATTGCATCAATGAATTAATGGAAATCCAAAGTCTCTGTAAGCTTTCATTAAAATTAACTAAAATAAAAGAAAAGAAAAAAAGAGAATCTCCAGCCTTAACTGAGAGAACATCCCTGACTGACAATGGGATTACAGTCTAATTCTCTGAGCAGAGGGTCCTTCTAAACTGTGTTTGGAAGCCTAACCTACAGAACTGTGAGAGCATGAATGTCCTGTCTTAAGTTGGTATGTCTGAGAAAACTTGTTACAAAGGAGTAGAAAATCAGTGCTCAGCATTTCCATTTTCTATAGGGAATCCAGAAGAGCTTCTGCCTTCTTGCAGCCCAATCTTCTAACACTGTGTAACTAACTAGAAATTCTGCTACATGACCCTAGTAGCACTGTCTCTAATGTGTCAGATTAATAATTTAAAGCTCTGTGGTTTGAATCCAACAGTCACTTAATGGGAGAAAGAAGGGAAGTGTCCTTCTGTAAAGGTTTAGAGGCTCAGAAAACGGATGTAGAGTCACCACAGATCAGAATCAACAAAACAGCAGTGGACTTAGTTTACAACAGTCATACTAGAGGAAAAACTACTTTACAAGAAACAAAAGCAGACAGGACTGGCTCAAATTTCAATCAATCTTTCTCCATGAAGGAGTAAATAAAAAAAAAATTAATATAAATGGACATGTGGGAATTGAACAAGTAAATAAAAAATCCCATACTTGGGCCTGGCACAGAAGTAGAACAGGTCTCTTTGTTTAGGCACAATTTTATGACTACAATTATTGAGTGTTCTATTTCACAGGTACCCAGGATTTCTGGCGGGAGCAAGCCCTTGGAAGCTCTGACAAGCATGGTCCTGGGCGGAAGTGAGGCTTGAGGGCCGCAGCGACTGCAGATAAGCAACAGGCAGCCTTTTTCACAGGTACCCGGGATTTCCGGTGGGAGCAAGCCCTTGGAAGCTCTGACAAGCGTGCTCTTGGGCGGAAGTGAGAAGGGGAAACATAATCTACACAGAAGTTCTACAAGACACGTCACCTTCCCTTGGAGACAGGACAACTAAACTTAAGAGACACTGGTCAAAAGAAAAATGTCAGCAGTC
>NW_006399861.1:11916384-11918251 GCF_000299155.1 Elephantulus edwardii
AAAATAAAAAAAAAGTTCATAAAGTTTATATACATTGTTTTATATACCTCTGATCTTTCTGTTGCAAAGTGAGGGTACCCTAGAGAGAATCTGAAGTAAGGGGTCTCCTTATGTTACTAGGAGGTTTTTATTACTTTTTTCTTCTGAGGAATCTATTAACAGTATTTTATAAGCAGTTGCACCCAAACTGCAATTTTTATTTGAACTCATTTGTCTTTTGTCCAAAACGGCATAATTTAGGTGTAAATGAATAGAGAAATAATTAGGATGACTAATGATATATTTTATTTACAGATATGCAGTTTATAAAAAGAAGATATTTTCTTTGGTGAAGTGTCTGTTCATATCCTGCACCCATTTTTCAATTGGGCTATCTATCTATCTATCTATCTATCTATCTATCTATCTATCTATCTATCATCTATCTATTTCAATTGGGTGCTCGAGTATTTTATAAACTTTAGATATAAGTCCTTTATCTGACATGTCATTACCTAATATTTTTTCCCTCTCTGTGGCTTTCCTTTTTACTCTGTTGGAGAAGTTTTTAGATGTGCATAGGGATTTGATTCTTAGAAGGTTCCAGGTCCCATTCATCTATTTTATCCTCTCCTTATTGTAGATTTTTTTCAGGATGCTTGGAAGACTGTTTAAGTTGTGGATTAGGACTTCTAGAGTTCTTCCAAACTTTTCTTTAATGAAATGTATAGTCCTTGCTTTTAGTCCTAGGTCCATGACCCATTTTGAGTTTGTTTTTGTGCATGTACTGAGGTGTAGATCTTGCTTGAGTTTTCTACAGGTAGTTTTCCAATTTTGCCAACACCATTTGTTAAAAAGGTTGTCGTTTCTCCACTTAACTGATTTCACCTCTTTGTAATAAAAACTATTGACCATAGGTAGATAGGCTGATTTCTGGATTTTCTATTCTATTCCATTGATCTATGTGTCTGTCATCATAGCAGTACCATACTGTCTTGACCACCATGACAGTGTAGTGGGATGTGAAATCAAGGAGTGAGATGCCTCCTATCTTATTTCTCTTTTAAAGGAGTGCTTTGCTTATTCAGGGCTTTTTTCCATTCCAAATGAAATTGGAGATTGCTTTTTTCATCTCGTTGAAGAATGGAATTGGTATTTGAGATGGCCAACAAATACATGAAGAAATGCTCAAAATCCCTAGCTCTTAGAGAGATGAAAATCAAAACAACTATGAAATATTGTCTCATCCCAGTAAGAATAGCAAAATTTAACAGATCAGCAAACAACAAATGCTGGCAAGGTTGCGGAGAAACTGGAATCCTTATTCACTGTTGGTAGGAGTGTAAAATGGTGCAAACACTATGGAAGGCTGTATGGAGCTTTCTCAAAAAGGTGCAAATAGAAATGCCACATTTGACCCAGCAATTTCTCTACTGGGAATATATCCTAATAAAACTATAACTGCCACACAGGCAGATATATGCACACCCATGTTTATTATGACTTTGTTCACAAAAGGAAGGAGTTGAAAACAACCTAAGTGCCCATTAACAAATGACTGGATAGAGAAGCTGGGGTATATTCCCACAATGGAATACTATGCTGCACTGAAAAACAAGGAACTCATACAATATTATTCAAGATAGGTGACCCTGGAGAGCATTATGCTGAGTGAAATATCTCATTCACAAAAGGACAAATACTGCATAGTGTCACTGTTGTAGAACAGAACTGACATCAGGGTTGGAGTGAGACTGAGAAAAATTGGATAAATTATGTATACCGCATTGAAACAGATGAGGGAGAGAACAGTTTAAAAGCGATATACGATTGGGTATTATGGTTATGACAAGAGTCCAGAATGAAGGTTGCATAGTGGAGTGTAGAG
>NW_006399861.1:11918980-11920736 GCF_000299155.1 Elephantulus edwardii
CCATCCATCCTGATGCTACCAATTGGTCCAGTGGTGAGAATCTTTGTCATCTTGACATTGAGCCTCAGTCCGTACTGAAGGCTGCAGTCCTTGACCCTCTGCAGCAAGTACATGGGTCCTCCTCAGTTTCAGCAAGCAGGGTTGTGTCGTCTGCATAACGCAGATTGTTAATAAATCTTCCACCAATCCTGAGGCCACACTTCTCCTCATAGAGTCCAGCCTCTCGGATGATCTTCTCTGCATACAGGTTGAAAAGGTATGGAGATAGGATATATCCCTGGCATACACCCTTCCCAAATTTGAACCATGCAGTATTACCCTGCTCTGTCCTGACGACTGCCTCTTGGTCCAAATACAGGTTTCGCATTACCACGATTAAATGTTCTGGGATTCCCATTCTTCTCAGAGTGAGCCACAGTTTGTTATGATCCGCACAGTCAAATGCCTTTGCATAATCAATGCCTCGGGAGGCGCAGAGGGGAGACAGAGGGATACGCCACTGAGCAGAACTAGGGAGACTGGAAGCCATGCAGGCAGAATCAGGGGCCAGCCAATAGAGAAGCAACTCATGGCAAAAGCTTTTGCCACCCCCACAGGTACAAAAGCCCCAAGACTGAGCCAAGATAGGTCTGGCCAAGAAGAAAAATACAATCTATAGGACACATCGCCTTCCCTTCGGAGACAGTACAACTAAACCTAAGAGACAGTGGTCACAGCATAAGCAATTGTCAGCAGTTTACATGTTTGGAATCACAGAAGCCAAGAAAGCTTCAGATACAAGCTGTCAGATCAAGGGCTGGACAATGGAAGATAAATTCTGAAGGGATTTGGTAGAAGTGAAGGGGTATCCTGGTGGAGGGTGGAGCTGAGAAATAAGTGGGTCAAGGCACTGGGCTAAGGGCAGGGACAACACTGTTACTAATGGTTAACTCCACAATGAGGGATTTAACTTTCACTGCTCCATAAATTGCTTGTCTGTCAGATACTCCTCTAAATCTGAACATTCAGATTAAGACAGACTAGGAAGAAGGATTAGCCATCCATTTCTGAAATAGCAGGCCTCTGAAAACCCCATGTACAACAGAACACACATAGACTAAAGAAAGGGCAACCTAGGTAGAACTTTCAAGTATGGAAATACAAAGGAAGAGGAACAGTTGTAAGCAAACACTAGTGATTGGAACATGGAATGTGAGAACCATGAATGCAGGAAAATTAGAAATTGTTAAGAAAGAAATGAAACGCATAAATATTGACATACTAGGCATTGGAGAGATGAGATGGATCGGCATGGGGAATTTTGAGTCAGATGATCATATGATATATTACTCTGGAGATGAAAAGGTGAGAAAAAAATGGGGTTGCTTTCATAGTTAAAAAAGTAATTTCTAGATCCATCTTGAATTATAACATTGTGAGTGACAGGATTATATCCGTTCAGTCTCTTTCTTCGGTTAAACTATTATACTAATTACTTACGTTTTTAAGGTTATGTTGTTGTTGTTGTTATGTGCCGTCTAGTCGCTTGTGACTATGCACAACAGCCCTAAACCCTGCTCTATCCTGTGCTGTTCCTCCACCCTACAAAGCGTGATGTCCCTCTCCAAGGACATGTCTCTCCTTACAACATGTCCAAAGTATGTTAGATGAAGCCCCAGGATCCTTGCCTCCAAGGAGTAGCCTGGTTTAACCCTCTCTAGGATGAATCTATTTTCTTGGCAGTCCATGGTACATTCAATACTCTTCTCCAGCACCA
>NW_006399861.1:11920836-11924319 GCF_000299155.1 Elephantulus edwardii
ATTGTCCAACTCTCTGATGCATAACAAGTGATTGCAAAAACCATGGCCTGTATCAGGCGGACCTTTGTCTCCAGAGAGACACCGTTGCTCTTGAGTACTTTAGAGAGGTCCCTAACAGCAGACTTTCCCATCACAATAATACATTTTTTGATTTCCTGACTGCTGGTGCCAAGAGTGTTGACCATGGAGCATAAAGGAAAAACAGTCACTTTGTTATAATTTAAATTAAAACGGGGGAAGGCGACGGCGGCACCTACGAGCGGAGGCCGAGGCAGGGCATGGCAGCGCCCTCGGCTCTGTGAGAGAGCAGCGGCCTGGGGGCCCGCCATGAGTGGTGGCCCTGACATGGGCTCCAGTGGTTTCAAAGCTCAAGCCTGTGGCTCTTCCCCTCAGCGGCGGGGGGCGGG
The DNA here is from genome assembly GCF_000299155.1 of Elephantulus edwardii. Classification (NCBI taxonomy): domain Eukaryota; kingdom Metazoa; phylum Chordata; class Mammalia; order Macroscelidea; family Macroscelididae; genus Elephantulus; species Elephantulus edwardii. The sequence goes on from NW_006399861.1 coordinate 11,921,244, forward strand.
GCCCTGGAGGCTTCTGGCGGGGCGGGAGCCAAGCAAGCTCTGGTGAGGCAGTGAGGTCGCCCCCTGCCCCCTTTCGTCTTCACGCGCCGCAGCTCCATGTTTTATGACGAAGATGGGGATCTGGCTCATGAGTTCTACGAGGAGACAATCGTCACCATGAATGGGCAGAAGCGGGCCAAGCTGAGGCGAATGCATAAGAACCTGATTCCTCAGGGCATCGTGAAGCTGGATACCCCCCGCATCCATGTGGATTTTCCTGTGATCCTCTATGAAATGAACTCAGACTGGGGCCACAACCCTGAATAAACTCTGTTGGCCTGAAACCTTCAGCTGTGATCAGGACAATACTGCAGTGTTGGTCAGGCTTTGATTTGTAAATGGACAAGAAGCAAGACAGGACTACCCTGGTCAGGAATGCCTGGTTCCAGTGCACTTGCCTGCTTTCTTCCAAACTTGCCCAGGGCCCAGCCCTGATAGAGGCTACAGCACTTTACAAGCAAGGTCTGCCTTCTTCCAGGCCCTGGGCTGTGGGGGCGATAGACAAGTGGTAACTTCCTTTCCTTCAGTTCCCTTATACCCTTGTTAGAGCATTTCAGCCGTTTGCTACCTCGATTCCTCCTGTGTTGGACAGAGGCTGGAGGTACCACCACCCTAATGCTTCCTGCCTACCTGTCCATCTGTTCCCACCCTCAAACTGATGAACACTTTGCTGGCACTTGATAGTAAAGGCTTCCCCTTTTGTCCACGGCTGGGCTGACTTCTCCCCACTGCAGCTAGTCCTTACATTGGCCCCCCAATTGAGTTAGTACAGACCAGGGTTGAGAAGGAACTTGGATGCCTGTGCCGGCAGGGAGTTACCCTAACCCACTTACTTTGTTTAATGCCCCTTGCCTTTGTACCAGCCTACTCTCCATCTTGGGAGGTGACCATCCACTACCCTGTGATAAGGGACAGTACCCCAGGGCTGGTGCCAGTAGCTCTGAGGAGCCCACCAATACTCTTCCTATAGTATCCCCTCCTTTTCAGGATCAGTCAAGGGAAAGTACTGGAGTCCCTGCCTTTTGTGTCCTAAATAAGGACAAAAAAAGGAGGGAACAACAATAAAAAGATTTAAAAATGTGAAAACACACAAAAATGGGGGTTTTGTTATGTTTTGTTGTAAGGGTATCTTTACACTTCTTTGAGCACAGGAAAATATATTGTTTAGAAACACTATTCTCTTGACTAGAGGATGTTAGAGTATATTATTACTCTCGGAGCTGTACTTTAGGAGAGACGGTTTTATTTTCCAACCTGATCACAAACTTTCACTTTCAGCCAAGATGGAGTAAATGTGCCGAGTTGGAGTAAAGACTCCAGATTTATTCTTTTTTCTCTCTCTCTCTTTTTTTTTTAAATTATACTAGTTTACTTACAAAATATGAATACACTGTTTTCCAGAAGAGATTCTTCCAATTTCTCTCACCCTCCCATCTATCACACTGTACAACTTTATTATTAATCCTCCCTGCCCATACACATCCTCATCCCTCTGCTTCCACCCTCTCCCACCCTCCTTGGGTCCTCATATGCATTCTACAAGAATGGTATTGTAATGGTGATAGATGTTGAAGGGAGTGGATAGAAATTGATGGACATCCTGGTGGAGTAGGGAAATAAGTGGATCAAGACACTTTTGCCAAGGGCAGGACAACACTGAAACAACAATATTGTGTTAAATTCCACAATAAGGGATATAACTTTCACTTTTTCTGTAAAATGCTTATCTGTCAGATAGTTTTCTAAATCTGAATAGTCAGATTAACACAGACTAGGAAGAAGTATTGGCCATCGACTTCTGAAATAGCGGGTCTCTGAAAACCCTATGTACAACAGAACACATGTAGACTAACAGAAAGGGCAACTGAAGTGGAGCTTTCAAATATGGAAATACAAAGGAAAAGGAAAAAATTGTAAGCAGACACTAATGATTGGAACATGGAATGTGAGAACCATGAATGTAGGAAAATTAGATATTGTTAAGAAAGAAATGGAACGCATAAATATTGACATATTAGGCATTGGAGAGATGAGATGGACTGGCATGGGGCATTTTGAGTCTGATGACCATATGGTGTATTACTCCGGAGATGAAAGGGTGAGGAAAAACGGGGTTGCATTGATAGTTAAAAAAGTAACTTCTAGATCTCTTTTGAAGTATAATATTGTGAGCGACAGGATAATATCCACACACATACAAAGAAGCCCAGTGAATACCATTATCATTCAGATATATGCACCAACAGTCAGAACCAAAGAAGAGGAAATAGAAGATTTCTACCAACTTTAACAGTCGGAGATCGATTGAACACGCAATCAAGATGCATTGATAATAATGGGTGACTCAAATGCAAAAGTTGGGAAAAGAGAAGAAGAATCAATGATTGGAAAACATGGACTGGGTGACAGAAATGAAACTAGAGCTAGAATGATTGACTTTTGTACAATCAATGACTTTTTCATTACAAATTCGTTTTTAAGAGACATAAATGCAGATTATCCACATGGCTTTCACCTGATAGTATGCGTAGGAATCAGATTGATTACATCTGTAGAAAGAACTGCTGGAGAGAAGCTCAATATCAGCTGTGAAAACTAGGCCAGCAGCTGATTGTGGAACTATCAATTACTCATATGCAAGTTCAAGCTGAAGCTGAGGAGAATTAGACCGAATCCACAGAAACCAAAATATGACTTTGAGTCTGTCCCACATGAATTTCAGAACAATCTCAGGAACAGGTTTGAGGCCTTGCACACTAATGAGTGAAGACCAGATGAGTTGTGGGAGGATATCAAGGGTATCGTCCAGGAAGAGTGCAAACGGTCATTACAAAGAGAGAGGAGGAAGAAAAGATGAAAATGGATATCAGAAGACACTCGGAATATTGCACTGGAGTGCCGAGACGCCAAAGCACAAGGAAGAATTCACGATACTAAAGAGCTGAAGAGAAGATTTCAAAAGGCAGCCCAGGAAGACAAAGTAAAATATTACAATGAAGTGTGCAAGGAGCTGGAGTCAGAAAATCAAAAGGGCCAA
>NW_006399861.1:11924419-11927104 GCF_000299155.1 Elephantulus edwardii
CATTCAATACTCTTCTCCAGCACCACAGCTCAAAGGCGTCAATTCTCCTTGTATCCTCCCTAGTCATTGTCCAACTCTCTGATGCATAACAAGTGGAGTTAAAGAGTTCTTCTATGGATGGAGGGAGGGAGCGAAAAACAAAGTACATAAATAATAAAGAAATTATTTTAAAAATTAAAATAATAGATAGTGAAAGAGAAAATAGGAGAAAAATTAAACCTAGACTGTGTCAAATGTAACTTGATCTCATCTATGTGTATCGTAGATGTCAGATCAACAAGGCAAGTTTATATTACATCAGGCCAAACTGATGACATGGTAGAGACAGAATAAGGATGGCCTCAGTTCTGAAGTCAGATTTTCTACTCATGACCTCCATTGGGAGACACTTGGATGTTTGTTTAATGATTTGTCCTTAAATCTAGAAAGATGAGGGCTTATAAAGATCAATTGTTGTTCATTTCCGTTATGCCAAATAGACTCATTCTGACTCCAGTTGGTTTTCAGAGACTCTAATCACACAGGAGGATATTGGTCATCTTTCTCCCACGGAGCAGCTGGTGGATTTCAACTACCAGAGAGGTGCCTTTGGGTTAGCAGTGAAACAACCTATCAATGCCATCAGGGCTCTGAGCAGCACACATTGTTAGTCACTTTTGTTGTCACTGTTAAATGCTGTTGAGTTGTAGGCGATTCATAGTGACCCTATGAACGAAAGACCTGGACACTTGTATAACTTTCTTCCTTTCTCCAGGTTCATAGGGTTTCTGAGGCAAGCTCTTTCAGAAGTGGATGCCACTCCTGCTTCCAAGCTTGTTTTGATCAGGGAGCTCTACAAAACACTGTCCACCATGAGTAATCATTATCACATTTGACACATCAGTTTCACAGTGTTCTAAACTACTTAAAAAAAGGCTAGCAGTTTAAAACCTAAAATAAATGCCTAGGAAGAAAGGTCTGGTGATCAGCTTCTCAAAGGTTAAAAACATTAAACATCCTATGATACACAGTTCCATTCTGCACACATGTCATATGAGTAAAAATAAACTGACTGGCAACAGGTCAACATCCTTAGGTCACCCCAAAATAGGGTACAACCAAAATGAGTTACAGATGAGTAAATGTGGATGGAAAAAAAACCTGGGTGTGTGGGAAAGCTAGAATCAGAGGCTGGGCCCAATGGGGAAGTTGCAGTGCCAGCAAGAAATTAAATCACTTGGAGGTTTTTAAGGAGCTGAGTTAAATCATGGGATGAAGGCAGAATCTGGTAAAGTTTAATTGCTGCTGAGTTCTTTTGTGGATACTAAGAAAGTGAAGACACAGAGCAGACGGGAAAGAAGAAAGGAAGAAATGAAAAAGTAAGAACATAACAAATAGGAAAAAGGGAGAGAAAATCAAACGATATCTTAGGCATACTAGAAAATCTTAATAATTTCTCATGTAGAAATGAAGACACAGAAACTATGTTCCTGTAAGAGGCCGTGTCAGGGCGCCACATGGTTAATCTGTTAAATTGTTAAGTATTACTATTTGTGGCAGGACCAATAATCAAGTAGAAAAGCAGTCTGAAAGTTTACCAGAACTGAAGCAAAAACCAATTATGAAATTGTAAGAAGAAAAAGCTATGGATTCAGAAATACCACACGGTCAGAAATGTGACATGAGAGCTCAGTGCGGTACCTGTTTGTCCTTACCACTCACGGCATTTCTGCCGCAACTAACTCCAAGTACTTCTCAGTCAACATGCTTTCTTTCTGATTATCAGAGAAGTTCTACAGATCTTGGCATCACAAAGCATTTTTCAGGGACCTCCAAAAAGTTTTACCAGTTGTCATCAACTTAATTGACTATGGGACCCCATGTGTCTCAGAGTAGAATTGTACTACGTGGAGTTTTCAAAACCTGATTTTTCTTAATTAGATAATCAGGCCTTTATTTCAAGGCCCAACTATGTAGACTTGAATCTCCAATGTCTTGGTTAGCAGCTATGCATGCTAAATATTTGAGCCATCCTGTGACAGATTCTTACCAATATATGGTCCGTTCTTCACCTTATATAATGCTTCTGAAGCAGACTAAATATCATTAAGAAGTAGTGAAAATTTGTAACACTAAAAATGACAGCTACATATTTGATATACTGGAAAACTGAAACCTAAGCACTAATACCAGTCAATTTGTTTAACTTTATTGGCGTCTTTATTTTCTAGCTGTTCCCTCATGAAGAGAATAATATTAAACATACTTTAAAAATCAGGAAATATGAACTTCACTCCAATTCTCATTATTATAAACATTTTTGTACATTGGATATTAAACCCTCTGCCCAATACAAACTCTATTTGTTTCTATTTTGTAATGCAGAGTATGTTTTACTATTGCTACACAATTACTTCTCAGAGTCAGCCACAGTTTGTTATGATCCACACAGTCAAATGCCTTTGCATAATCAATGAAACACAGATCAGATAGACATTCTTCTGGTATTCCCTGCTTTCAGCCAAGATCCATCTAACATCAGCAGCACAACCCCTTCTAAACCCAGCCTGGACTTCCGGCAGTTCTCTGCAGATGTGCTGTTCTAATCATTTTTGGATGATCTTCAGTAGAATCTTGCTTGCATGTGAAATCAATGACACTGTTCTGTAGTTTCCACACTCAGTTGGGTCACCTTTCTTTGGAATG
>NW_006399861.1:11932584-11938470 GCF_000299155.1 Elephantulus edwardii
GAAGAGATTGAGATTGTACACAGCTTTAGTTTGCTTTGCTCCACAGTCAACACTCTTGGCACCAGCAGCCAGGAAATTAAGACGTATTGCAATGGAAAAGTCTACAGTTAGGGACCTCTTCAAAGTACTGAAGAGCAATGGTTTCTCCTTGGAGACTAAGGTGCATCTGATACAGGCCATGGTCTTTGCAATCAAGGCCATGTTCTTTGCAATCACTTGCTATGCATCAGAGAGTAGATCAATGACTTGGAAGGATAGAAGGAGAATTGATGCCTTTTAGCTGTGGTGCTGGAGAACAGGATTGAGGGTAGCATGGACTGCTAAGAAGATAAATAGATTAATCTGGAGCGGGTTAAACAAGGATGCTCCTTGGAGGCAAGGATTTGGAGGCTTCCTGTGACATACTTTGGGCATTCTGTAAGGAGGGGCCCGTCCTTGGAGAGGGACACCATGCTTGAGAGGGTGGAGGGACAGCGCAGGAGGGGAAGAACCTCTGTGAGGTGAATTGATTCAGTGACTGTGGTAATCGGGATAGGCGTATCAGAGACAGTGAGATTGGCACATGGCAGAGCAGAGTTTAGGGTTGTTGTACATCAGGTCGCTATGAGTCACAAGTGACTCGATGGCATATAACAACAACAACATGGAACTGAGTTAGTTCACTCAGCCTAATGCTTTTTAGTCCCTCCCATGTTAGGTAATAATTTACATTGTGTGAATGTACCATAATTTCTTAATCCATTTGCATGTGATCAGACATTTGGGCTGTTTCCATGTTCTTGTGATGGTGAATAATGTTGCTATGAACATTGGTGCACAAATTTCAGTTTGTGCCTCAGTTCTCATATTCTCAGGGTATATTCCCAGTGGTAGAGTAGCTGGGTCATGTGGAATTTCTATGTTCAGCTTTTTGAGGAAACACCAAATTGCCTTCTAGAATGGTTGCACCATTATACAATCCCACCAACAATGTATAAGAGTTCCTTTCTCACCACATCCTCTCCAATATCTATTACTTGCTGTCTTATTAAACTTTGCCACTGTTAGTGAACTGAGATGGTACTTCATTGTGGTTTTGATTTGCATCTCTCTTATTGCCAGTTATTTAATGCATTTCTTCAAATGTCTGTTGGCCATTTGAATATCTTCCTCTGTGAAAGTTCTTTCCATGTCTTTTGCCCATTTTGTAATTATGTTATCACATTTTTTCTTGTGGAGGCCCAGAGTATTCTATCAACTTTTGTTATGAATCTCTTGTCTGAGATGTTGCCACAAATTTGTTCCCAGTCAATAGGTTTTCTTTTCACCCTGTAGGAGAAAGTTTTTTATGAACACAGGGATTTAATCTTTAGAAGATCTCATTCATCAGTTTTATCCTCTTTAGATTACATATTTCTGGCTGTATTTGCCAAACTCTTTATACTATACACTAGGGCTTCTAAGCTTGATCCTAGTTTGTCTCTTATGAACTTTATGGTTTTAGACTTTACTCTCAAGTCTCTTATCCACTTTGAGGTGATTTTTCCATATAGTGTGAGATATGGATCCTGTTTCAGCTTCCTGGAGGTAGCAGTCCATTTTTGCCAGCACCATTTGTTGAAGAGGTTATCATTTCCCCATTTGATAGCATTTATAGCTGGGTCTATTTCTAGGTTCTCAATTCTGTTCCACTGATCTCTGTGCCTGTCATTGTATCAGTAGCATGCCGTGTAGTAGATTTTGAGGTCAGGGAGTGCTATACCTCCCACTTCATTTTTGTTTCTCAGAAGTGTTTGGCTTATTCAGGGTCTCTTGCCTCTCCAAATAAACTTGACAATTTCCCTTTCTATCTCCTTGAAAATGAATTCAGCAACAGATGAATTCAGAAGGAGTGCACAGAGTCACCACTGTACTAAAAAAATGATGACACAGAAGAATTTCATGTAACAACATATGATCAAGAGGCAATAAAAATGATGAAGAAGGAAGTTCAAGCTTCTCTGAAGGAATTAGCAAAAAACAAGGCCCCAGGAATTGATGCATACCAATTAACATTTTTCAACAAAAAATGCCGTCCTGGATGTGCTCACCAGCTTATGCCAAGAAATCTGGAGGATTCCTACCTGGCCAACTGACTAGGAAAGATCCATATTTAGTCTTACTCCAAAAAAGGTGATCCAACTGAGTATGGAATTTACTGAACATTATCACTAATATCACACACAAGCAAAATGCTGTTGAAGAGAATCCAAAACTGTTTGCAACAGTACATTAATAGATAACTACCAGAAATACAAGCTGGGTTTAGAAAAGGCTGTGGCACTAGAGACATTATTGCTAATGTTAGATGGATCTTGGCTGAAAGCAAAGAGTAACAGAGGAATGTCTATCTGTGCTTCATTGACTATGCAAAGGCATTTGACTGGTGGATCACAACAATTTGTGGCTAGCCTTGAGGAGAATGGGAATCCCAGGACACTTGATTGCGCTCATGCGAAACCTATGCTTGTACCAGGAGGCAGTCATCAGAACAAAGCAAGGAAACACTTCAAAATTAGGAAGAAAGTTTCAAGGATTTCTCTATAACAGAACTGATCATTTGAGAGGCTGGACTTTACGAGGAGGAGTGTGGCATCAAGATTAGAGAAAGACTTATCATCAGCCCATGTTATGCACATGATACAACCTTGTTTGCTGAAACTGAGAAGGATCTGAAATGTTTGCTGTCGACAGTCAAGCACTGTAGTCTTTAATATGGATTGAAGCTTAACATCAAGAAGACAAAAATTCTTACCACTAGACCAATTAGCAACACTATGATGGATGGAGATAAGATTGAGGTTGTTAACAATTTCAGCTTGTTTGGCTCCACAATCAACATTGTTGGGACTACCAGTCAGGAAATCAAAAGATGAACTGCACTGAAAAATATCTTCTTTCAGGGACCTCTCTAGAGTAATGAGAAGCAATGCTGTGAGTCTAGAGACTAAGATGTGCCAAATCCAGGCTATGGTCTTTGCAATTACTTGCTATGAATCAGAGAGCTGAACAATGACTAAGGATGACAGAAGAAGAATCCATGCCTTTGAGTTATGGTGCTGGAGCAGAATATTAGGCTGCCAAGAGAACAAACAGGTCTTGGAGAGGGTGAAACAAGTTTCTCCTAGGAGGCTAGATTTTGTATTTCCATCTAACACATTTCAGGCATGGCCAGGAGGGACTGGTCCTTGGAGAAGGTCATAAATCTTGGAAGGATGGAGAGACAGTGCAGGAGAGGAAGACCCCAGATGAGATGAACTGACACAGCGATTGGTTTAATGGAGTAGATGTGACGGAGTCAGTGAGACAAGCTCAGGATTGGCAGGCTTTAGAGCTGTTGTTGCTATGATTTGCAGTCAACTTGACAGCACATAGCAACAACATACCATTGGAAATACAATTTTTGTAGCATTTTTCAGAAAAGTCACTAAACACATCAACAACAACAAAACTTGACAGAGAGGAGAAAAACTAATTTCCAGATTTGCCACATTAAATCACCTATAATGTTTAAAATTATGAGACATATAAACAGGAAACACACGTTTAGAGGTAAAGGAACAGCCTATAAAAACTACCTACTAGGCAAAAACATGACACAAATTATTATAAATAAAGAAATAAAGTGAACTATTTCCAAAAAAGTAAAGTACAAAAACAAAGTCTCACCAAATTTTAATTATAATAAAAACATAGAAACTATACACAAAGAACAGAAATTTATAAACAGAAATTTGAGTATTAGAATGTATGCAAACTAAAATTGAAACTTTACTAAAAATCTAAAGAAAGAATGTTGGCTAATGTTATTTTAGTTGGACAAGAAATAAGGAAAATTGAAGAAGAATTGACACCTTTAAATTGTAGTTTTTGTAAAGAGTATTGAATGGACAGTCAAATCTGCCTGGGAGGACGTACAACCTGGTGCTCCTTACAGGTAAGGATGGTGAAATTCTGTCTCTCATACTTTGGGGATGTGTTAGGAGGGCCTAGTCCATGTTGGGAAAGGTAAGAAAAGGAGAGGAAGATTCACAAGGAGATGGATTGACATGATGAAGGATGGCTTCAATATAATCGAGATTAAGATAATGGTACAGCATAGGGCACGGTCCCAGTTTGTTGTTCACAGATTAGCTGTGAGTTGTAGTTAGCTGAAAGGCACCTAATGACAACAAAAACAACAACAATAGTATGAGAAGAAGAAAGAAAAAAATAATAAAAAAATATGAACAAAGCTTCGAAGACTTATGACACACTATTAAATAAACCAATGTACAAATAATGGTAGTTCTAGACTGTATATAAAGAAGCAATTAGCAGTATCAACAATACAAAAACATCATAAAATCAATTCTATAGGACAAATCACTCAGTTTCTTAAAAATAAGATATATTAAAATATATAAAAAGAGAAAGGAGGTGTAAGGGGATATTGGATGGATTAAAGGAAACTTAAAAGATTTGTTTTTAGTTTTTGCATTTTTTTAAAAATTATTGTGACTGGCAGAAAGCTGGGCAGCTTAAGGGTAAATCACAGTCCCCGCCCATCTTCTCAGGTAATCTGAAGACGCCAAAACCACACGGCATTCGTTCCGGCCCTCGGGCCAAGAAAAACCTATCTACACACCAGTTCTACAGGAGGCATCACTTTTGCTTGGGAAACATTATGACTAAACTTCAGAGACATTAGTCCCAACATAAGGAACTACCAGAAGCTGATGTGTTTGGAATCACAGAAGCCAAGGAAGCTTCATATATAAGTTATTAGATGAAGGGCTGATCAATGGGAGATAGATGTGAAGGGAGTGGATAGAAGTGGATGGGTATCCTGGTAGATGGTGGAGCAGGGAAATAAGTGGGTAAAGACAAGTGTGACAAAGGCAGGGACAACACTGACACTAAAGGTTAACTCCACAATAAGGGATATACCTTTAACTTGCTGGTCTGTCTGATATTTCTCTAAATCTGAACATTTACAGTAAGACAGACTAGGAAGAAGGATTTGCCATTCCCTTCTGAAATAGCAGGGCTCTGAAAACCCTATGTACAACAGAACACATGTAGATACCAGAAAGGGCAAAGGAGGTTGAGTTTTCAAGGATGGAAATACAAAGGAAGAGGAACAATTGTAAGCAGACACTAGTGATTGGGACATGGATTGTGAGAACCATGAATGTAGGAAAATTAGATATTGTTAAGGAAGAAATGGAACGCATAAATATTGACATACTAGGCATTGGTAAAATGAGATGGACTGGCATGGGGCATTTTGAGTCGGATGATCATTAGATATATTACTCTGGAGATGAAAAGGTGAGGAAAAATGGAGTTGCTTTCATAGTTAAAAAAGTCATTGCTAGATCCACCTTAAAGTACAATATTGTCAGTGACAGGATAATATCTATACGCATACAAGGAAGTCAAGTGAATACCACTATCATTCAAATATATGCACCAAAAACCAGAGACAAGGAAGAGGAGATAGAAGATTTTTACCAACTTTTACAATCAGAGATTGATTGAACATGCATTGATAATAATGGGTGACTGGAATGCAAAAGTTGGAAACAAAGAAGAAGATTTAGTAGTTGGAAAACATGGACTCGGTGACAGAAATGGAGCTGGAGAGAGAATGATTGAATTTTGCACAGTGACTTATTCATAGCAAATACATTTTTAAGAGACATAAACGCAGGTTATGTACTTGGATTTCACCTGATGGTATGCATACGAATCAGATCAATTACATCTGTGGAAAGAACTGCTGGAGAAGCTCAGTATCAGCTGTGAAAACTAGGCCAGGAGCTGATTGTGGAACAGACCACCAACTACTCATATGCAAGTTCAAGCTGAAGTTGAGGAAAATTA
>NW_006399861.1:11943368-11962512 GCF_000299155.1 Elephantulus edwardii
TTGTTGTTATGTGCTGTAGAGTCGTCTCCAACTCAGCGTCCCTAACACCTGCTCTATCCTGTGCCAATCACACTGTCTCTGACACACCTACCCCAATTACGCCAGTCACTGAATTAATCCACCTCATAGAAAGTCCTTCTCTCCTGTGCTGTCCCTCTACCCTCGCAATCATAACATCCCTCTCCAAGGATTGGTCCCTCTTTGCAACATGTCCAAAGTATGTCAGATGAAGCTTCAGAAACCTTGACTCCTAGGAGCAGCCTGGTTTAACACCCTCTGGGATGAACCTATTAGTTTTCTTAGGAGTCCACGGTATATTCAATACTCTTCTCCAACACCATAGCTCAAAGACATCAATTCTCCTTCCATCATCCCTAGTCATTGTCCAGCTCTCTGATGTACAGAAAGTAATTACAAAGATCATGGACTGTATCAGGTGCACCTTAGTCCCCAGAGTGACATCATTGTTCTTTAGTCCTTTGGAGAGGTCTCTAATAACAGACTTTCCCATCACAATATGTCTTTTGATTTGCTGGTTTCTGGTGCCAAGAGTGTTGACTGTGGAGCCAAACAAACTAAAGCTGTGACCAATCTCAATGTCTTCATCATCCATCATGATGCTGCCAATTGGCCCAGTGGTAAGAATTTTTGTTTTCTTGATATTGAGCCTCAATCCACAATCGACACTTTTAATGCCAGCAGTCAGGAAATAAGAGATGAATTGCATTGGGAAAATCTGTTGTTATGGACCTTTCCAGAGTGCTGAAGAGCAACGATGTCAGTCTAGGTACAAAGGTGCGCCTTATCCAGGGCATGGTCTTCTCAATTACTTGTTATGCTTCAGAGAGTTGGGCAATGACTAAGGAGGACAGAAGAAGACTTGATGCCTTCAAGTTGTGGTGGTGGAGAAGAGTCTTGAAAATACCATGGACTCCAAGAAAACAAATAGGTCTGTCTTGGAGAGGGTGAAACCAAGTCTTTCTGTGGAAGCTACAATTTTGAAGCTCTACCTCACTTACTTTGGGCACATGGCCAGGAGTCATCAGTCCTTGGAGAAGGACATCATACTTGAAAGGGTGGACGGACAGCGCCAAAGAGGGAGATCCCAGAGGAGATGGATTGATACCTTAACTGGAGCAATAGGAGTTGTTGTGTTGGAATTAACGGGACTGTCTCAGGATAGGGAAGAGGTCAGAGCTGCTGTACATAGGATCTCTATACATTGAAGGTGACTCAATGGCACATAACAAAAATAACATACTATGACAGGTTTGGAAGCAGGAGTGGCATCCACTTCCTAAATAACATACCTGTGTAAACTCTATGAACTTTGATAAATGTCGATAGTTTTATAGGGACTTTGGCCTTTTGTTCATAAGGTCGCTATGCGTCATGCTCAGCTCAAAGGCAATCAACAAACAACAATATATAATTATATCCTATGGAAGTTATGTAATAATTACCTATGGTCTGTTAACCAGAGTTGTATGTAGGATGCTTAAGGTAGTTCTACGTATTTGGTCATTTTCATTAACAATCAAATGTAAGCTGGATTTAGTTAAAAGTAAGCTGTGGGATGGAGACCTCTTATTTATATCAATCAGGACTTGGTGGCCAAGCCTTTTAATTTAAAAGTCTGTCTGAAGACTAAGTCTCCAGTATGGAGGCTCCTGTGTGAAGCAGATGGATTGTGATGGGTAGGTTGTTTTTATTTAAATGAAAATCAGATGTTAATTGTGTTTGGGAAGAACATTGTTCTGAGTGGTGCAACACTTGTCTGTCAGTTTGTTGTACTGAGATAACGTGTGGATACTGTGATACAGCTTTCAGTTCCTGTTATATCGAAAGCTGTGTCACCGGTGTGTTAGATGCCATAAGGGTTACCTATGGTGGACAAGGATTGGTAGAGCTCCCAGATTAAGACAAACTTGGAAGTAGGGTTGATATCCACTTCTTTTTTTTATTATTAAATTTTATTAGTTTTAATGAACATTTACAGGGATTTTGGGTTTTCATTCCTTCATTGCTGCGCCATTCTCTATACCCTCCTCCCCAGTTTGTTCTTCTTCCCCCGCCATCCGAATGTCTATTTTAATTGTCCAATTGCCACAGCGCTTGTCAAAGTCAGTTCTGATTAATCTCCTTTGTCAGTGTGTCCTTTGCCATTCCCTATCACTCCTCCCTGAGAGAGACTTCACCCTGATTCATACTTCTTAAATAACAGGCCTTTGAAAAACTTATGAACACTAGAGAAATGATAGATGTGAACAAGGTTCAACTCTTTTGTTCTTAGGGTCACTATGAGTCTTACTCAACTTGATGGCACCTAACAAAAACAACAACTGAATGTAAGAAGAGCTCCTGTAGGGTGGGCTTTCAATATCTTTTCTATCTCATTAGAGATAAAATTAGAGGAAAGCAAACTTAGATTTGGTGTTTTGTACACTAGAGAAGGACCTGATCCATAGCTGACCCTCCAGGTGGATTTCAGATACATAGGAATTGATTGCCCATATTTCTCCCATTAAAGCAACTGGCAAATTCAAACTGCATACCTTCGTGTTGGCAGTACGATTCCTTACCAGAAAGCTACTAGAGAGCTCCCTAGAGATAGAACGAGAGGAAAGCAAAGACTGAGAGTAGTGACCCTTAGTATTACCAAGAAATAATCAGCAGGGCTGGACAGCAATTTATGGGCCCAGGTTCCTGCATGACAAAACTCTTTGGCACCAGGAATGACCAGAGAATACAAGTGCACAGATACGGAAAGAAACAAGGACTTCTTTCTTTTACAAAAACTGCAGGTCCAAGTTTAGGATACAAGCACTACCAGAAAGTACTCCCTCTGTGTTGAGAGTCCCTGTAAAGGACTGGTCCCTCCTTGCAAAATTCCAAGAGTATGTCAGATGGAGTTTCAAAACCCTTGCTTCTTAGAAAGCGAGATGCATGGCAGGAAGCAGTACTGTGCTGCCGGCTCTGCTCTCACAGTTATTTGGGGAGGGAGAACTGCTGTCTAGCTTGACCGCACAAAACTCCTTAATTCAAGCAACAGGGAGGTCCAGTGCACCTCTTACAGAGGTGAGAAGGAACTTCCATAAAGGAACAACAGGTTTCCTCCTCGGTCATTCAGGTACTCCGGGGGAAAAAATTACTCTCTGGCCCGCAGCTCCGGAAGGGAGCACAAATATATAGGTGGTTCACAAAACATTGTCATATTCTGGGTAATTTTATAGTTATAACAGTCTAATATCCACTAAGAAAAGATTCCCATAATGTCAAGAAAGCAGTAATCCACATGAGCCATTATGAAAAAACAAATAACCCTTCTCTTAAAAAAAGCAGACCAAATGAATACTCCAGATAGAGAGAACCAGAAGAAATACGTTGATGTAGAGTTACTTGATCAGCTACAGAAGTGGGAAAAAGCAATGGAAGTCAATAACAGAGCAAATACTTCAGAGACAACAATACAGAAGAAATATAAGGAGAAACTTGAACAGATTTTGACAAAAATAAAAAAGGTGGAAAAAATTGATAGAATAGACAAAGAGATACGAAAATTTTAAAAAATCATCACAAGGCAGAGAAAGTACCGTCAACACAGTACTGGAAAAAACACGAAAAGCATGAAAATGCAATTCAGAATTTTAAGACTGAAATGAGAGAAGTGTCCAACACCCTGGTAGGACAAAAAAGTAGAGTTGAAGAGATGGAACAGAGTCAATGAATTGGAAGAGAAGAGCCTCACTAGAAACATACTTGAAAATCCGAGATAAGACATAAAGAAAGTGAAGAAAACATTAGAATTATGTGGGATGACATGAAACAGAATAATATGTGCATGATTGGAATTCCAGAACAAGGAAGTGACAGGGAAATCACTGAGAAGATTGTGGAAGAAGTAATAGAAGAAAACTTCCCAGGTATTTTGAAGAATGGGGAAATCCACATTCAACAAACTCAGAGAACAGCAAATAGACAAGACTCAAAAAGAAAAACACCAAGACATATCATAGTCAAATTCTCCAAATTAAAAGGTAAAGATAGAAGTCTAAAGCAGCATGAGAAAAAGAAAGAGTTACCCACAAAGGGGAAATAATTAGATAAAGTTCTGATTTCTCAGCAGAAACTATGCAAGCCAACGGGATACCATATACAGAAGGCTGAAAGATAACAATTGCCAGTCAAGGAACCTATATCACACAAAGCTCTCTATCAAATTTGAAGGGGAAATTAGATTCTTTGCTGAAAAGAAGGACATTAAGGAATTTGTGAAAACAAGACAAAAACTACAAGAAATTTTAAGTGAAGTCCTAGACACAGAGATGCCAAAGGAAAGTGAATGGACCACAGTAACCAGAACCAACAGAAAAAGAAACACAGCAAAATGGCAAAAGTAAAACTTGGCCTGATAATAATCACACTAATTGTGAATGAACTAAATGCAGCAATGAAGAGAAAAAGAGTAGCAGAATGGATTAAAAAAAAAACAAAAACAAACAAAAAAACAAAAACCCAAAACAAAGCCCATCAGTATGTTGCCTACAAGAGACACATATAAAAAAATAAAAAGATAGGCTCAAAATCAAAGGCTGTACAACTATAGATCAAGCAAATGGATACCTCAAAAAGTAGGAGTAACAATACTAATTAATCTCTGATAAAACAGATTTCAGAATGAAAATCACCATGGAAGATAAAGAAGGGCATTACATACTGGTTAAAGGCGCAATAGGTAAAGAAGACATAACATTCACTGGTCAATATTTATGCATCAAATGATATACCTGCAAAATATATAAAACAACGGTTAACAAAATTGAAGAGAGAAATAGACAGCACCACAATAGCGGTAGGAAATTTCAAAACGCCACTGTCTCCAAAGGATAGGTCAACTCAAAAGAAACTCAACAGGCTCTCTGCTCCTCGTCGATCCAGATTTCCCTCTCTTCTTGTGCAGCCTCAGCCGCATCCCTGAGACACGATGGTGAAGGTCGGTGTAAACGGATTTGGGCACATTGGGCGCCTGGTCACCAGGACTGCTTTTAACTCTGGCAAAGTGAAAGTTGTCGCCGTCAATGATCCCTTCATTGACCTCAACTACATGGTCTATATGTTCCAATATGATTCCACCCATGACAAATTCAATGGCACTGCCAAGGCTGAGAATGGGAAGCTGGTCATCAATGGGAAAGCCATCACCATCTTCCAGGAGAGAGTTCCCGCCAACATCAAGTGGGGTGATGCTGGTGCTGAGTATGTTGTGAAGTCCACTGGTGTCTTCACAACCTTGGAAAAGGCTGGGGCTCACTTGAAGTTTGGTGCCAAACGGGTATCATCTCTTCTCCTTCTGCCGATGCACCCATGTTTGTGACGGGCGTGAACCATGAAAAGTATGACAACTCTCTCAAGATTGTCAGCAATGCCTCCTGCACCACCAACTGCTTGGTTCCCCTGGCCAAGGTCATCCATGAAAACTGCGGCATTGTAGAGGAACTCATGACCACAGTCCATGCCATGACTGCCACCCTGAAGACTATGGATGGCCCCTCTGGAAAGCTGTGGCGTGATGGCCATGGAGCTGCCCAGAACATTATCCCTGCATCTACTGGCACTGCCAAGGCCATGGGCAAGGTCATCCCTGAACTGGATGGGAAACTTACCGGCATGGCTTTCCATGTCCCCACCACCAATATGTCAGTTGTGGACCTAACCTGCCATCTGGAGAAAGCTGCCAAATATGATGACATCAAGAAAGTAGTAAAGCAGGCCTCAGAAAGGCCCCTTAAGGCATCCTGGGATACAATGAAGACCAGGTTGTCTCCTGTGACTTCAACCGTGACACACACTCTTCCACCTTTGATGCTAGGGCTGGCATTGTTCTGAACAATCACTTTGTCAAACTCATTTCCTGGTATGACAGTGAATTTGGCTACAGCAACTGGGTGGTTGACCTGATGGTTCACATGGCCTCCAAAGAATAAGAGCCCCTTGGTCCACCAGCCTCAGCAATAGCACTAGGAGAGAGAGAGAGAGAGAGACCCAGCTCCTGCTGGGGAGTCCTTGCCCCAACTTGATCCTCCCATACACTGAGAATCTCACATCCTTGACACAAGTTTCCACCAAATCCCCCTGAGAAAAGGGAGGGGCTTGGAGAGCCCATCTTGTCATGTACCATCAATAAAGTACACTGTACTCAGAGAAAAGAAAGAAAGAAAGAAAGAAAGAAAGAAAGAAAGAAAGAAAGAAAGAAAGAAAGAAAGGAAGGAAGGAAGGAAGGAAGGAAGGAAGGAAGGAAGGAAGGAAGGAAGGACTCAACAAAGATGCAAAAGATCTAAACTATACAATCAGTCAACTCAAACTTATGGATTTATTCAGAGTACTGCACCCAACTAAAACTCAATTTCATTTCTTCTCAAGTGCACATGGTATATACATTCTCCAGAATTAATCATATATTAGGACACAAAGCAAGCCTTAACAAAATCAAAAACACTGAAATAATACAAAGTATTTTCTCAGACTACAATGCCATAAAACTAGGAGAGTAAAGTTTACAAAATCATCCGTGTAGAAACTAAATAACTCTACTAGAGTATGATTAGGTTATAAAAGAAATAAAGAATAAAATAAAAAGTTCCTTGAAACAAATGATAATGAAAATACAACCTACGAAAATCTCTGGGACACAACTAAGGCAGTCCCCAGGGGGCAGTTCATAGCAATAAGCACACACACAAAAAAGGAAGAAACAAAGAATCAATGATCTGACTCAACACCTTCATCAAATAGAAAAAGATCAATGACTTAATCCTACAACCACTAGAAGAAAAGAAATTATAAGGACAAGAATTGCAATCAATGAGATAGAAAACCAGTTAAAACCTTCAATAAGACCAGGAGCTAGTTTTTTGAAATGATCAATAAAATTGACAAACTACTGGCAAATTTAACAAATGGGAAAAAAGAAAAGACATAGTAACTCAATTAAGAAATTAGAAAGGTGACATCACAACAGATCTAGAGGAAATTAAATAATATAAAAATACTATGAAAAACTGTACTCCGATAAATTCAAAATCCTAGAGGAAATGGACGATGACTAGGGATGATAGAAGGAGAATTGATGCCTTTGAGCTGTGGTGTTGGAGAAGAGTACTGAATATACCATGGACTGCTAGGAAAATGAACAGGTTTCTCCTGGAGAGGGTGAAGCTGGGCTGCTCCTTCGAGGCAAGGATTCTGAAGTCTGACATACTTTGGACATGTTGTAAGGAGGGACCAGTCCTTGGAGAGGGACGTCATGCTTGGGAGGGCGGAGAGACAGCGCAGGAAAGGAAGACCCTCGATGAGATGGATTGACTCGGTGACTGGGGTAATAATGGGGCAGGTATGTCAGAAATGGTGAGGCCGGCACAAGATAGGGCAGAGTTTAGGGCTGTTGTACATAGGGGCACTATGAGTCGCAGGCGACTCGACGGCACATAACAAGAGGATATACACACATTCCTTGAAACACATCCCCTGACCAGATTGACAAGGACAGATATAGAACACTTGAACAGATGAATAACAAGAGAAGAACTCGAAAAGGTCATAAAATGACTTCCCCATAAGTAAAGTTCTGGACCAGATGGCTTCACAGCTGAATTCTACCAAACATTCAGAGAGAATTTAGCATCCATTCTACTTAAATATTTCAAAAAATTGAAAAAGAAGGAACACTTTCAGAATCATTCTATGAAGCAAGCATGAACCTAATACCAAAACCAAGCAAAGATATTATCAAGAAAGAAATCTACAGGCCAATATCTGTCATGAGTATATATGCAAAAATCCTTCACAAAATGTTAGCCAATAGGATCCAAAAGTACATCAAAAAATGAGGGACTGAATAATTTAAAAGCGATGTATAATAGGGTATTATGGTTATCACAAGAGTCCACAATTAAGGTTGCATAGTGGAATGTACTTGGGGTGGTGGGAGGGGTGCGGGGAGATTGTGTACCAGGGAGGGAGTCTTTTACTTTTGAAAGAGAGGAGCGAACTGGGGGGTGAGGGGAGAGAGCTGGGCGGGTAGAGAAGTGCAGCAATGAATGAATGGAAATCCAAATTCTCTGTAAATGTTCATTAAAATTATTAAAAAAAATTCACCAT
This sequence comes from Elephantulus edwardii, assembly GCF_000299155.1. Classification (NCBI taxonomy): domain Eukaryota; kingdom Metazoa; phylum Chordata; class Mammalia; order Macroscelidea; family Macroscelididae; genus Elephantulus; species Elephantulus edwardii. The sequence goes on from NW_006399861.1 coordinate 11,951,526, forward strand.
GATCAATTGGGATTTATAACAAGTATTCAAGGATGGTTCAGCATCAGAAAAACAATCAACATAATTCACTATATTCACAAAGTAAATAACAAGAACCATATGATCGTAGCAATTGATGCAGAAAAGGCATTTGAAAAAAATCCAACATCCCTTCCTGAAAAAGACACTTAGCAAAATTGGAATAGAAGGGAAACTGCTCAAGATAATGAAAAGTATGTATGCAAAACCAAGAGCCAACATGATTATCAATGGAGTAAGACTAAAAATATTTTCCTTGCAAACAGGGACCAGACGAGGATGCTCACTGTCACCGCTTCTTTTCAATATTGTATTCGAAGTGCTTGCTAAGGCAATACAACAAGAGAAAGAAGTAAAAGGCATCCAGATTGACAAAGAGATGTTTAAATTGTTGCTATATGCAGATGATATACACAGAAAACTCCAGACTCAAGAAAAAGACTGTTAGAGTTAATTGGCCAATTTAGTAGAGTGGCAGGATATAAGATCAATATTAAAAAAAAAATCAATAGGGATGGATAGTCTTCCACTTCTCCAGGTCTCTTTTTGTTTCTTGTAGTAATGTTTTGTAATTTTCTTTGAATAGATCCTTTGTTCCTCTAGTTATACTTACTCCCAAATATTTTATCTTGTGATTAGCTGTTGTGAAGGGTATCATTTTTCTTAGCTCCGGCTCTGTATTCTCTTTGCCACTGTAGAGAAATCCAACTGATTTTTTTGTATGTTGATCTTGTATCCTGCTACTTTGCTGAATTGGTCAACTATATCCAATAGTTTTCTTGCTGAGTCTTCAGGGTTTTCTAAATATACTATCATATCATCTACAAAGAGAGATAATTTTACCACCTCTTTGCCAGTTTTTCTTTCTCTTGTCTTATTAACTATCGCTAAGACTTCCAGTACAATATTGAATAAGAGAGGTGATAAAGGGCATCCTTGACTAGTTCCTGTTCTTAAAGAGAATGTCTTTAACCTCTCTTCATTGAGAACAATGTTGGCTCTTGGGTTTTCATAAATATTTTTTCCATATTGAAGAATTCCCCTCTAATCCTATTTTGTTGAGTGTTTTAACCAGAAAAGGTTGTTGGATTTTGTCAAAGGCCTTTTCTGCATCAATTGATAGGATCATGTGCTTCTTGTTCTTTGCTTTGTTAATATGACGAATTACATTAATTTTTTTCTTATTAATGAGATACCATCTCACCCCAGTAAGACTAGCAAAATTTAACAGAACAGCAAGCAACAAATGCTGGCGAGGTTGTGGAGAGACTGAAATCCTTATTCACTGTTGGTGGAAGTGTAAAATGGTGCAACCACTGTGAAAATCGGTGTGGCACTTTCTCAAAAACTTACAAAAATAGAGATACCATTTGACCCAGCAATTCCACTACTGGGAATATACCCCAAAAGACCATAACTGACATCCAAGCAGATATATGCACACCCATGTTTATCGTCACTTTGTTCACAATAGCAAGGAGTTGGAAACAACCCAAGTGCCCACCAACAAACTAATGGATAGAGAAGCTGTGGTATATTCACACAATGCAATACTATGCTGCATTGAAAAACAAGGAGCTCATGCAATATTATTCAAAATGGGTGAGCCTGGAGGACATTATGCTGAGTGAAAACCTCAGTCACAAAAGGACAAATACTGCCTGGTGCCACTGTTGTAGAATGAGGCTGACACCAGGGTGGGGTTAAGACTGAGAAAAACTGGATAATTATGTATACTGCATTGAAGTCGATGAGGGAGAGAACAGTTTAAAAGTAATATATTTTGGGGCATTATGATTATCATAAGAGTTCAGAATGAGGGTTTCAGAGTGGAGTATACTCGGGGTGGGGGTAGGGGGTGCCGGGGAATTGTATACCAATCAAGGAGTTTTTCTTTTGCTTTTCAAGGAGAAGAGCGAACTGAAGGGGGGGGGGTGGGCGGGGAGAAAAGTGCAACAATGAATGAATAGAAATTTAAAAATCTCTGTAAATGTTCATGGAAATAAAAAAAATCAAATCCTCTACAATAACAAAGAGAAGTCAGAGAAGGAAATCAAGAAACCAATACCATACAAAACAGCCAACCACAATTTGAGATACTTGGGAGTGAACCTAACTAGAGACATAAAAGACCTAAACAAAGAAAACTACAGAGCATTTCTTCAAGATACAATAAAAAAACATAAAGAAATGGAAAAATGTGCCCTATTCAATAATGTGAAAATGACAATCCTACCAAAAGCAATCCACATGTTTAATGCAATCACAATCTAGATACCAAATTAATTTTTCAAGGAGATTAAAAGGAAAATGATCAAATTTATTTTGAGAGATACCCCACAGTAAAACACTTCTGAGAAACAAAAATGAGGTTGCAGGCATAGCACTCCCTGACCTTAAAACCTACTCCACAGCAGTAGTAACCAAAACAGCATGGTACTGGTACAATTACAGGCAAATAGACCAATAGAACAGAATTGAGAACCCAGAAATAGACCTAACTATCTATGGTCAACTGATATTCGACAAGGAAATCAACGCTATCAAATGGAGAAATGATAACCTCTTCAACAAATGGTGCTGGCAACAGTGGACTATCACCTGCAGAAAGGTGGATCAGAGACCTGGGAATAAAGTTCAAAACCATAACATTCATAAGATACAAACTAGGATGAAGCTTAGAAGCACTAGTCCAAGGTATAACGAGAGTGCCAAATACAGCCAGAACTACACAATCTGAAAACTAGAAAAATGAGGAATGGAACCATCTAAAGATTAAATCCATGTGTGCATCAATAACTTTTTTCCAACAGAGTAAAAAGAAAACCTACAGATTTGGAACAGACATTCGGTAATTCCATCTCAGACAAGAGTCTTATAACAAAAATTTACAGAATACCTCTAGGCCTCCACAAGAAAAAAACCTGCTAACCCAATTACAAAATGGGGAAAAGACATGGAAAGAATTTTTACAGAGGAAGGTATTCAAATGGCAAAGAAATACATGAAGAAATGCTCCAAACCACTGGCAATAAGAAAGATACAAATAAAAACCACAATGAGGTCCACTAATAGTGTCTAAGTTTACCAGGGCAGCAAGTAATAAATGTTGGAGAGGATGCATCAAGAAAGCAACTCTTATACATTGCTGGTGGGATTTTAAAATGGTGCAACCATTCTGAAAGGCTGTTTGGCACATTCTCAAAAAGCTGAAATTAGAAATTTCATATGACCCAGCTATTCCACTACTTGTAATATGTTGTTGTTGTTGCTGTTATGTGCCATCGAGTTGCTTGCGACTCATAGCCACCCTATGTACAACAGCCCTGAACTCTGTTCTGTCCTGTGCCAATCGCACCATCTCTGATAGACCCAGCCTGATTACCCACGTAACTGAATCAATCCACCTTGTAGAGGGCCTCCCTTTCCTGCGCTGTCCCTCCACCCTACCAAGCATGATGTCCCTCTCCAAGGACCAGTCGGTCCCTCCTTACAACGTGTCCAAAGTATGTTAGATGGAGCCTCAGAATCCTTGCCTCCAAGGAGCCGCCCGGTTTGACCCTTTCCAGGGTGAATCTGTTTGTTTTCCTAGCAGTACACGGTACCCTCAATACCCTTTTCCAGCACCACAGCTCAAAGGCATCAATTTTCTTTCTATCCTCCTTAGTCATTGTTCCACTCTCTGATGCATAACAAGTGATAGCAAAGACCATGGCCTGTAACAGATGCACCTTAGTCTCCAGAGAGACACCATTGCTCTTCAGTACTTTGGAGAGGTCCTAACAGCAGACTTTCCCATCGTAATACATCTTTTAATTTTCTGGCTACTTGGAATATACCCTGAGAAAATGAGAACTGAGGCACAAATGGAGCTTTGTACACCAATGTTCAAAGCGGCATTATTCACCATGACAAGAACATGGAAACAGCCAAAATGTCCAACCACAAACAAATGGACTGAAAAATTATGGGATATTCACACAATGGAATACAGCAGCATGCAGGACCAATGATTTTGCAAATTTTTACTTTACTTGGGAGGGACTGGAGAGCAAGAACTATGCTGAGTGAACTCAGTCCCACAAGGAAATATATTGCACCAAACCATTATTGTCGAATGAGTATAATGATCCAAGAGGCATGGATGGGAGAGAGTGGAAGCAGAGGGAGGAGGATGTCCAGGGGGAGGGCGGATTAATCATGAAGTTGTACAATTTTATGGGGGTGGGAAATTTATGGGAAATGGAAAGAATTTGTTCTTAAAAACCATTGTATTTGAATGTTGTAAATACATAAGTAGAATTTTTTTTAAATCCTTGCTTCTAAAGATAAGCCTGGTTTCACCCTACCTGGGATGTACCTGTTTTGTTTCCTTAGCAGTCCAAGGTATATTTAACACTCCATCACTACAACTCAAAGGAATAAATTCTTTTTCTATCATCTTTAGTCTTTGTTCAGCTCTTTGACGAATAGCAAGTAATTGTGAAGACCATGGCCCAGATCATTTTCAGATACTCTGGTTGCATTATTTGGAAGCACAGAAGCTTTACAGTGCCACAAACACACGAGTGATTTTTTTTTCCTCATGGAGAGAAGACATAAGGCTTGCTTATTAAGAAATTCTATATGAAGACAGGTATCTACCAATAAATGACTCTGCCAATTGTACTTTAAGGAGAAATTCCCCTCCATTCTATGATTCACTTCCCACACATTTACATCGCACTTGTGCACATTCTGTGCACAAATTAACATATTTTTGTATTATTTTTTTCTGGGTATGTATTAGGGATAGGATGGCCTTCAAAGCATACAATAGGTTATGAATTTCTTCTTCTCTTGTTATTGTTATGTGCTGTCAAGTTGTGCATGATTAATAGCAACCCTATGTACAACAGCTTTGAACTCTCCTCTATTCTGAGTCAAATTCTCTGACTCTGAAATACTTACCCTCATTACCCCAATGATTGTGTCTATCCATCTCATACAAGGTCTGCCTCTCCTGTACAGTCCATCCACCCTTCCAAGTATGATGTCCTTCTCCAGGAACTGGTTCCTCCTGGGGGATGGACCTTCAAAATACTTCCCTCCAAGGAGTAGCTTGGCTTCACCCTCTCTAGGACATACCTGCTAGTTCTCTTGGGAGTCTGGTATGTTCAATACTCTTCTCTACCACTCCAACTCACCTATGGTCATTATTCAGATCTTTGATGTATAGCAAGTAATTACAAAGACCATGGCCTGGATTAGGCACATCTTAGTCTCTAGACTAACATCATTTTTCTTTAGAAGTCTGGAGAGGTCCCTAACAGCAGACTTTTCCTAATAAAATTAGTCTTTTGTTTTCCTGACTGCTGGTGGCAAGAGTGTTGGTCGTGTGAATGAGCAAGCCAAAATTGTTAACAATCTTAATCTCTTCTCCATCTATCATGACAATGCCAAATGGATCAATGGAGAATCTTCATTTTCTTGGTACTGAGCTTCAATCCATACTTCTAATATTTCTTGTAGTATCCAAAGGCACAGGACTGGAGTCTGAAAATCAAAAGGGCTATACTCACTAGGCATTTCTTAAGCTGAAGGAACTAAAGGATAAGTTCAAGCCACAAGTTGGATGCTATGGATAGAATATTGAATGATTAAAGAAAAATAAAAAGAAGATGGAAGGAGTATACAGACTTACTGTACCAAAATGAATTGGCTGACACAGAAGAATTTCAAGAAACAGCATATGATCAAGAGGCAATGGTGATGAAGGAGGAAGTTGAGGCTGAACGACTAGGCAAAACATAAAGCCTTAAGACTTGATGTATAGGGTGCTGGCCTGGCCTGGCCTGGCTCAGGGGAGGCGGCGGGAGGGTGAGATGGCAGAGGTAGGGCCCCAGGCACCGCAGGTCCCGGGCATGCCAAGCTGGCATGAGAAGAGTGTAAGACTTCTCACTACCAAGTTCATGTCACTTCTGCAAGAGGCCAAGGACAGTGTGCTTGACCTCAAGCTGGCAGCTGACACCCTAGCTGTGCATCAGAAGCGGCATTACAACATTACTAATGTACCGGAAGGCATCGGGCTGATAGAAAAGAAATTCAAGAACAGTATCCAGTGGAAGGGTGTGGGACCTGGCTGCAATAAGTTGATTGAACTCAAGGTGGAGATCGAGTTGCTGCAGCAACTGGAACAAGAACTGGACCAGAACAAGGTGTGGGTGCAGCAGAGCATCTGAAATGTCACAGAGGACGTTCAGAACACCTGCTTGGCCTACGTAACTCATGAGGATATCTGACAATGCTTTGCTCCTGGCCATCCGGGCCCCATCAGGCATCAGACTAGAGGTGCCCATCCCAGAGGGCAGAAGTAACAGATTCATTTGAAGAGTCTGAGTGGTCCCATCGATGTGCTACTGGTGAACAAGGAGGGCTGGAGCTCACCACCTGTGGCTGTGTCTGTCCCATCACCTGAAGATCTGTTCCAGGGCCCACCTACGGTCTCTCCCCCTCCACCTCTGCCTACACCTGCCCAGCCTCAGGAAGCCTCACGGCCAACCAGTCTCCAGCCATCCACCCCTGCACCTGTCTGCAGCAGCAGCGAGGCCCATGGGGCGGCTGGTCCAGTAGCCGAAAGCACAGTGAGTTTCAGCCCTGGAATGGACAGCAAGGACAGTGGTGAGCTCAGCTCACTTCCTCTGGGCCAAACTGCACTGGACACTCAGCCTCTGCAGTCTTCTGCCCTGCTGGATAGCAGCGGCAGCAACAGTTCATCAGGAGTCAGCCCTTCTACCTCCTTTGAGCCAATAAAAGGGGACTCCACAGGTGATCTGGACTTCACTAAAGAGCTCTCAGAAATCTTGGAACCCACAAAAGAGTGCATGAGCTCAGAGCTGCTAGAGGAGCTGATGTCATCAGAAGTGTTTGTCCCCCTCCTCCGGCTCTCTCCACCCCCTGGAGACCATGACTATATCTACAATCTGGAAGATAGAAAAGGTGTCTGTGGACTCTTTGATGTGCCTGTTTTTAACCTCTGACTGACAGGACTTGGCCCTGTATGGCTGAGACACAGACTGTTCTGGGGGACCTCGCCCCACCTCAATTCAACACAGCCACAGGTTCCTGGTGTCCCCAGCCTTCCCACAACTGCGTCCTGTGTATGCTAGAGGAGCCAAACGTTTGATTCTTTCCTGGAGCTCGCTCCCACCTTGTGTCCTCCTCACCCTCTGCTGCCACCTAGTGGCACAGAACCCATGACTCACCCACCCCGACAGCCCCACGTCCCTGCTGCCAGTCCGCACCTCCAAGGAGGGCAGTGCAGGTGGCGCCTGGGCCTTTGCTGCTGCCTGCTCCTGACCCTCCAGATCCTCCAGATCTCTGGTGTGCACCCCCCCCAAGCTGTGAGAACCTGTAGGTGATGAGGGGTGCTATCCAGAAGGAACAGAAATCTAGATGGTAATCTAGATGGGCCATCCTGTTCATTTCCCCTCAAGTTAGCAGAGTTTTAGAAAGATTTACGGTAAAGAATGGATTCCTATATAAAGATTATTTTTATACTTTTTTGCAGCAAAAGTAAATTGTAATATTTTTACAGTGTCCAAGTTAATAAAGACCATGCCTAAGGCTGTAAAAAAAATTGTGCATACTAATTGACATATTTCAACAAGCACATGCTGCCCTGGATGTACTTACCAGGTTGTGCCAAGAAATATGGAGGACACCTACTTGGCAAACGGACTGGAAGAGATCCATATTTATTCCCATTCCAAAAAAAGGTGACACAACAAAGTGTGGAAATTATTGTACAATATCGCTCATATCACACACAAGCAAAATCCAGCTGAAGATTATCCAGAAATTACAAGAACAGTACTTTGATAGAGAACTAGCAGAAATACAAGCTGGGTTTAGAAGAGGCCATGGCACTAGAGACATTATTGCCAGTATTAAATGAATCTTGGCAGAAAGCAAAGAGTACCAGAAGGATATCTGTATTTCATTGACTATGCAGACATTTGACTCTGTGGATTATAACAAATTATAGTTAACTTGGAGGAGAATGTGAATCCAAGAACCCTTGACTGTGCTTATGGGGAAACTATACTTGGACCAGGAAGCAGTCCTCATAACAGAACAAGAAAATACTGCATGGTGCAAAATAAGGAAAGGAGTGCATCAGGGATGTGTCCTGTCTCCATACATTTTCAATCTATATGCAGAACAGATAATTCAAGAGGCTGGGCTTTATGAGGAGGAATGTGGTATTGAGTTTGGAGGAAGATTCATTAACAACGTACATTATGCAGATGATACAACATTGCTTGCTGAAACTGAGGCAGACCTGAATCACTTGGTGCAGAAGGTCAAGGACTGTAGTCTTCCATATGGATTGAAGCTCAACATCAAGAAGACAAAGATTCTCACCACTGGGCCAGTTGGCAGCACCATGATGGATGGAGAAGAGATTGAGGTTGTTAACAGTTATGGCTTGCTTAACTCTATAATCAACACTACTAGCACTAGCTGTCAGGAAATCAAAGATGAATTGCATTAGATAAATCTACTGTCAGCAACCTTTCCAGAATACTGAGAAGCAATGATGTCAGTCTAGAGACGACAGTGTGCCCTATTCAAGCCATGGTCTTTGCAATTACTTGCTATGCATCAGAGAGCTAGACAATGACTAAGGATGACAGAAGAATTGATGCCTTTGAGTTGTAGAACTGGAGAAGAGTCTTGAACATACCATGAGACTGCCAAGAAAACAAATAGGTCTGTCTTGGAGAGGGTGAAATCAAGTTTCTCCTTAGAGGTTAGGATTTTGAAGCTCTGCCTCACATACTTTGGGCATGTGGCCAGGAGGGACCAATCCTTTCAGAAGGACATCATACTTGGAAGGGTAGTAGGAGAGCACAGGATCCCAGATGAGAAGGATAGATACAGTAACTGGGGCAATAGGGTTAGGTTTGTTGAAGTCAGTGAGACTGGCTCAGGATAGGACAGGCTTCATAGCTGTTGTACATAGAGTAGCTGTGAGTCATAGGCAATTCGATGGCATATAACAACAACAATATCCACAAGAACCTAGCAAACTTATTGGTCAAATATAAAACAAACTTTGCTTCTCCAGGACTCTTGACTGATAGGCCCATCCACTGTAAGTTTCATATAACTTTTCTAGCTCTCTGCCTCCATGCACTCCCTGGTCATACTCTTGAAGTCATACAACTGCCTTCAAGTCTCCATATCCTGGACTACTTCTTCTGCAACCCTTTCCCTACCTGCCCACATCTGACCGTATTCTTCTTGATCTTCCATTGCAGTCCCGCAGTTCTGTGTGCTGTGGGAGGCATCTGCCTATGTGGCACACTTGCATAAGAAATCCTCCAAACACCTTGCTTTGCACAAAAGGACTCAACCCATAGAGTGAAGAGCTCTCTTAGTCAACTCAAGAGGGCTCAGATTTCTCCTTTATTCATTTTGTGGGCCCAACTCAGGCTAGCTCAGACAGGATCAGCTCATGACTATGAGCCATATGAGTGGGTGGACCAGAGAAGTCAGGCATAGCAGCTGGCTCCACACAAGGTTGAAAAACCATTGATGGGTGCCTAAGCTGCTCACACTTTCAAGGGCACAGAAGGGATTAGATAGCCACAGGATAATAGCCTAGTCTAACAAATCTCCACCTCCAATCTCTAGACTAGAGGTATTTTATCTGGATTTCTGGGATGTCTGCATAGAAGTGGGCACCGAGGCATCTGTCCTAGAGGTGGCTGGTGAATAAGAGTTCTGACACTCTACAAAAGGTGTTTATAGTAGGTAAGTTAAAAAGAAGGTCTAAGCAGGAGGTAAGCAGCTATGAGGCAAGCCCCACTTTTACTTTCCGTATGAGTCACTTTACTCACAGACCCTCCAGACTTCTCCCCAATAAAACACGCACACAATTTGTCTTGAAGGTTCTCTCATCCCTTAAAATACTGTTGTAAGCAGTCCAAGTTGAGACAGAGGCAAAGGCAGGTGGACCACAACAAATGTGGTACATATAGAAGCTGAATGTGTAAAAATTCCATGATGCCTTTTAAAATCCTAGCGTCCAAACTCAAGTTGACTGTTTTGGGTCCCAACTTCAGATGAGGTTAACAAAAGATGGGAGTAATAGTCTCTCTAATATATGACTAAGGGAGTTCTTTCTGGTGGCCTAGTAGTAAGTTGTACTACCAACCCAAAAGTACACAATTTGAATCCACCAGCTGCTCCATGGAAGAAAAAAGTGGCAGTCTCACGTCATGCTATTTACTGTCTCTAAAAATCTGCTGGAGGGTCAGCTATGGGTCAATTCTGACTCAATGATACACAACAACAACATAACATATGATTATTATAAGATTAAATTATAGTTAGTTGAAAGCATTTTTCTCAACTGAAAAGAAACTATTATTTTTTGAGGCCTGATTATTTCTAAAAAAGGAAGTCACAGGAGTTAATCCTTAAGAATGTAGGATGTTCAAAGACCAAAGCTCTTAAGATTCATTGACTTCTGCATGCACAGGGCAGACAGAGGGCTGCAGAAGCTTGCAAACCTATAACTGTGAAAGTGTCTGTAAGGTACACCCCATGCCCGTTTTCCAGGCTCAGGTGAGCAGGAACCAATACATCTAGAATTCTTCCTCAATATCCTGTGTGCTAAAAGGACAATGAGGCCTTTGACTGAAACCATGGCATTAGCATCAAAAGGGTGGGTTATGTAAAAATCAGCTCCATATTTAATCAAATACAAAATTAAGAGTCCAAACTCTGATCTGATAATTCAGAAACTTTGGGCTTGGAATCTGAAGATTTTTAACAAAATCCTCAAGTAAGTCTTCTTTAACAAAATTCAAGTGTGAGAAACATAGAAGCATAGAAACAGTGGAAAAGTTTAGGAGTAAGGAATATTTGAGTCAAATTTCAGTTTCATTACATTATTGTTGTTGTTGTTGTTGTTGTT
>NW_006399861.1:11964032-11967909 GCF_000299155.1 Elephantulus edwardii
CTTTCGATACAATGATTCAGTATATTCCTTCCATCTTCTTTTGGTACCTCCTGGATCATTTAACATTCTGCCTAAAGCATCCTTGATTGTAGCAACTCGAGGTTTGAATTTGCTCTTAAGTTCCTTGAGCTTAAGAAGCATCATTGATTATAGCAACTCTAGGTTTGAGTTTGTTCTTCAGTTCCTTGAGCTTAAGAAATGCTGAGCGGGTTCGGCCCTTTTGATTTTCTGACTCCAACTCCTTGCACATTTCATTGTATTTTACTTTGTCATCCCATGCTGCCTTTTGGAATCTTCTGTTCAGCTCTTTAGTATCTTGAATGCTTCTTTGTGCTTTGGCTTCTCTGAGCTCCAGTGCAATCTTCAGAGCTTCTTCTGACATCCATTTTGGTCTTTTCTTCCTCTTTGGTCTTTGTAGTGACTGTTTGCACTCTTCCTGGATCATACATTTGACATCCTCCCACAACTCATCTGGTTTTTGCTCAACAGTGTTCAAGGCCTCAAACCTGTTCCTGAGATGATTCTGAAATTCAGGTGGGATGAAATCAGTCATATTTTGGTTCCTGTGGATTCAGTTTAATTTTCCTTAGCTTCAGCTTGAACTTGCATATGAGTAGTTGGTGGTCTGTTCCACAATCAGCTCATGGCCTAGTTTTCACAGCTGATATTGAGCTTCTCCAGCGGTTTTTTCCACAGATGTAATCGATCTGATGCCTATGCATACCATCAGGTGAAATCCATGTGTATAACCTGCATTTATGTTTCTTATAAAACGTATTTGCAATGAATAAGTCATTGATTGTACAAAATTCAATCATTCTATCTCCAGCTTCATTTCTGTCACCAAGTCCATGCTTTCCATCTACTGATTCTTCTTCTCTGCTCCCAACTTTTGCATTCTAGTCACCCATTTTTATCAATGCATCTTGATTGCATGTTCGATCAATCTCCTATTGTAAAAGTTGGTAGAAATAATATATTTCCTCTTCTTTGGCTCTGGTTGTTGGTGCATATGTCTGAATGATAGTGGTATTCACTGGACTTCCTTGTAAGCATATGGATGTATTCCTATCACTCACAATGTTATACTTCAAGGTGGATCTAGAAATTACTTTTTTAACTATGAAAACAACCCCATTTTTCCTCACCTTTTCATCTCTAGAGTAATATATCATATGATCATCTGACTCAAAATGCCCCATGCCAGTCCAGCTCATCTCTCCAATGCCTAGTATGTCAATATTTATGTGTTCCATTTCTTTCTTAACAATTTCTAATTTTCCTACATTCATGCTTCTCACATTTCATGTTCCAATCACTAGTATCTGCTTACAACTGTTCCTCTTCCTTTGTATTTCCATACTTGAAAGTTCTACCTAGGTTGCCCTTTCTGTTAGTCTACGTGTGTTCTGTTGTACATGGGGTTTTCAGAGTCCTGCTATTTCAGAAGTGGATGGCCAATCCTTCTTCTTGACCAAATTAATTAACCTCTCTGTACTGTGTTTACTGATATGGAGAGAGGGTCAAGTACAGGTTACATGCATTGGAAGCCTTCAGCTGCACTATCCTAAGAGTTAGGGGCAACTATGGCTTTCATGTTATTCTTGGTAAGTGCCGTTGAGTCACTTACAACTCCTAGCAACTTTATGTACAACATCTCTGAACCCTGATCTTTCCTGATTCAACCTCCTGGTCTCCAACACACCCACCCTCCTTACCCCAGTCACTGAGTCAATCTATCTCATGAAGGGGAACAATATTACACCAAGAGTGCAGGGAAGCTTTTTCAAAGAGACAACCTCTGTGATAGGAAGACTTGGCTAATGCTCTCCAACTTGGAGTCCCCTCTCAGCTGCTGTGTCTGGAGTCCAGGAAGGTGAATCAGGAGGGCAAGGTGAATTAAGCTATGCTGTTGTTATTATGTGCCATTGAGTCGCCTGCAACTCATAGCGACCCTCTGTACAACAGTCCTAAACTCCACCCTATTCTCTGCCAATCTCACCATCTTCGACCCACTTGCCCCCATTATTACCCCAGTCACCGAATCAGTCCATCTCATCGAAGGTCTTCCTCTCCTGCACTGCCCCTCCACCATCCCAAGCATAACGTCCCTCTCCAAAGACTGGTCCCTCCTTGCAACATGTCCAAAATATGTCAGACTTCAGAATCCTTGCCTCCAAGGAGCAGCCCGGCTTCACCCTCCAGGACAAACCTGTTTATTTTCTAAGCAGAACATGGTATATTCAGTACTCTTCTCCAACACCACAGCTCAAAGGCATCAATTGTCCTTCTATCATCCCTAGTCATTGTCCTGCTCTCCGATGTATAGCAAGTGATTGCAAAGACCATGGCATGTATCAGGTGCACCTTAGTCTCCAGACTGACATCTTTGCAATTCAGCACTTTAGAGAGGTCTCTAACCGCAGACTTTCCTATCGCAATACATCTTTTAATTTCCTGGCTGCTGGTGCGAAGAGTGTTGACTGTGGAGCCAAGCAAACCAAAACTGTGAACAATCTCAATCAATCTCTTCACCTTACATTATGATGCTGCCAATTGGCCCAGTGGTGAGAATCTTTGTTTTCTTGATATTGAGTCTCAGTCCATACTGAAGACTGCAGTCTCTGACCTTCCACAGCAAGTACTTTAGGTCCTCTTTAGTTTCAGCAAGCAAGGTTGTGTCATCTGTATAATGCAGATTGTTGATGATTCTTCCTCAAATCCTGATGCCACATTTCTCCTCATAGAGCCCAGCCTCCCAGACAACCTGTTCTGCATAAAGATTGAAAAGGTATGGAGACAGGATACAGCCCTGGCATACACCCTTCCCAATTTTGAACCATGCACTGTTTCCTGGCTCTGTTCTGATGACTGTCTCCTGGTGCAAGTATAGGTTTTTCATTAGCACAATCAAGTGTTCTGGCATTCCCATTCTTCTTAGAGTTAGGCACAGTTTGTTATGATCCACACAGTCAAATGCCTTTGCATAATCAATGAAACAAAGATAGACATTCTTCTGGTACTCTGTGGTTTCCCCAGCACAGTGACAGCAGAGCCACAGCTGAGGTCAGAGTCCAGACAAGGACTGAGCACCCTCTGCAAACAGAGAATTCTGCCCAGCCCCCCGGAGGAGATACTGGATGCCCTCTGCAAACAGATATTTCCACCCAGCCTCCCACCCGAGGGGACACCATGTCTGAGCTTTGGTGTTAGTTTAAAGATTAAGCTTACCCATTGTTAGGTTGGCAGAACTTAAGTTTAAGGAAAGATAAAGTCTCCGGAGATTGAGCCTTTTTGAGGATGATTGGCTTAAACTAAATAAAAACCACAGAGAGACTAAGAAAGGAACTTTTCACAATGCCATGCTGTGAGAGGACCTCTCCCTTAGCATATCCCTAGTACCACGGCCCCGTCTAAATCCTGCCTGCACTTCTGGTAGTTCTTTGTTAACGTCCTGTTCCAGTTGTTTTTGCATAATCTTCAGCAAAATCTTGCTTGCACATGATATTAATGATATTGTTCGATAATTTCCACAGTCTGTGGGAACACCTTTCCTTGGAATGGGAACAAATATAGATCTCCTCCAGTCAGTTTGCCAGCTGGCTCTCCTCCAGATTTCTTGGCACAACTTAATGAGCACATCTAAGGCAGCATCTGTTAGTTGAAAGATGTCATTTGGTATAACATCAGTTCCTGGGGCCTTATTCTTAGCCAATTCTTTCAAAGCAGTCTGAACTTCTTTCATCACCACAGGCTCTTGCTCATATGTTGTTTCATTAAATTCTTCTGTGTCTGCCAATTCTTTTTGGTATAATGACTCTGTATACTCTTTTCATCTTCCTTTAATACTTGCAAGATCACTCAATATTCTGCCCAA
>NW_006399861.1:11968674-11969835 GCF_000299155.1 Elephantulus edwardii
TTCCCAACTTTTGCATTCCAGTCACCCATTATTATCAATGCATCTTGATTGCATGTTCGATCAATCTCCTATTGTAAAAGTTGGTAGAAATAATATATTTCCTCTTCTTTGGCTCTGGTTGTTGGTGCATATATCTGAATGATAGTGGTATTACTGGGCTTCCTTGTATGCATATGGATATTATCCTGACACTCACAATATTATACTTCAAGACGGATCTAGAAATGACTCTTTTACCTATGAAAGCAACCCCATTTTTTCTCACCTTTTTCATCTCCAGAGTAATATATCATATGATCATCCAACTCAAAATGTCCCATGCCATTCCATCTCATCTCACCAATGCCTAGTATGTCAATATTTATGCATTCCATTTCTTCCTTAACAATATCTAATTTTCCTACATTCATGGTTCTCATATTCCATGTTCCAACCACCAGTGTCTGCTTCCTTTGTATTTCCATACTTGGAAGTTCCACATCAATTTCCCTATCTACTAGTCTACGTGTGTTCTGTTGTACATAGGGTTTTCGAAGGCCTGCTATTTAGGAAGTGGATGGTCGATCCTTCTTCCTAGTCTGTCTTAATCTGAATGCTCAGATTTAGAAAAGTCTCTAATAGACAAGCATTTTACAGAACAATGCAAATAAAATATCTTTCCCAATTGGAGAAATAGCCAGTAGTTTTAGTTTTGTCTCTTTTCTTGACATGAGTATCTTGACCCACCCCTTTCCCTGCTCCACCAGTATTCACTTCTATTCCCACCGACTCCCTTTAACACCTATCGCCTGCTATACGACCCTTGATCTGACAGCTTATGTTTCAAACATTGTGGGTTTCTGTGATTCCAAATTCATCAAGATTTTGCCAATTTCTTATGCTATGATCAGTGTCCCTTGAGTTTAGGGGCCTATAAGTCCAAATATAAAGCTCTAATGTTAGGGAAACCTTCTTATTTCAGATGGTTCTGAAGAAAAGTCCTTTCCCTTTAATTTCTGCTCCAGGTTTAACTTCTTGAGGCTTGGGCATCTTCCCTTCCATTTACAGCACAATGTGGTCACATTAAGCTATTGTTGTTGTTGTTGTTATGTGCCATCGAGTCTTTCCGACTCATAGCGTCCCTATGCACAACAGCCCTAAACCCTGCTCTATCCTGCGCCA
>NW_006399861.1:11970755-11977322 GCF_000299155.1 Elephantulus edwardii
TCCAAGTATAGGTTTCGTATTAGCACAATTAAATGTTCTGGGATTCCCATTCTTCTCAGAGTCAGCCACAGTTTGTTATGATCCACACAGTCAATAGGTGGTGTTTAATTACTGCCTCCCACTGTTGACCCAAAAGGTGCATGTCTCTGGTTGTTCAAATCTACAGGGCTCTATAAGAGAAGTTGGTAGTCTCCTCACATGTAATTCACAGCTGCAAAATCCCACCAGAAGCTTAGATAGGAATCAGAAGCTACTAGATGGTGATCAGTAAGGAGATGTTCCAGTGGCGTGGCCTTGATATAGTCTTAGAAAACTCCAATACCCATTTGCAGCCAGTACCATTCTTGGGGTAAGGGCATAAAGGGAGCAATGGCAGTAAGCATTTGGGGAAGGCACTGCCTATGGCCTCAATCCTCCTGGGAAGGGCAGATATAGAGGGTCGGCAGGTACCCATCAAACTACACATCCAGTTGTTGACTGTGGGCAGAGCCTCTTCAAAGTTTTAATATTTCCCTTTGAAAACTGGGGTTCATTTTAAGAAAATCAGTCAGGAAAGTACAGGTTAATACTTGCTCAGTGCTCACCCAGGGGCTGGCACTATTGCTGTCAATCCGCTGACCTCTGTGATCTGAACATGGTAGAAGTTTAAAGCCACTGTCTGTAGTGTTGGCTGTGTGTTATCTCAGGCTTAACTTTGTGTCTCAGGCCTAGGTTTTAAACATTCTGGTCCAGGGGCCCTCCCCAGGGACTGCAGCAGGAGCTTTAGGGTGACAGTACCTTATGAGTTGACTTGCTAAACCAAAGTTTAGCAGACTGAATTCAATAGCCACTCTGTGGGAAAAAGATGAATGGTACCCTCTAGTGTCAGAGATGATGAAGATGGTACAGGATAGAGTAGGGTTCAGGTTTGTTGTTCTTGAACTCCACTCAAGGGCACGTAACAACAACAACAACAACAAATAACAACCCTGGACACTGAGGCAGGGTACACGTGATTGAAGATTGATTAAGTGGCTGTGTATTTTTTTATTGTGGTGCCCAAGAAGCATTTACCTGCTTGTTACTTGTAAGACGAGGCTTTTTAGATGAGGACACCCAGCTACCGGGGTGCTCTTATTACAGTTCAGACATGCACATGCGAGCTCACCTGCTGTAGACAAGGCACTCCAGGTGGTTGATCTCATGGTCAGAGCGGTGGCGGCTGTAGTCTTCCCACAGGTCCTTGAAAGCTGTGACTGCCAGAATGAAGAGCACAGGAAGCAGTGCCAGGACTGGCTGGAAGGCGTTGACTGCCGGCACAAAGTTCAACAGAGAGATAAAGACGAAGTACACGTTGGCCAGACGGTGGAATTGCTCGAACAGGTTCTTGGGCAGAAAGGACAGCAGAGTATATTTGGTGGTCTTTAGTCTGTTGTCTGCCAGGTGCCGCTGGCCCTTGGCAGACTCTTCCGCTTCTGGAGAAAGTAGTAAATTGGAGCTCACGACGCGAGTCTGGCCCTCCCGCCTCCACCTAGGCCGCGGGCGCCTCCTCCGCACTTTCTTGAGGTTCTCCAGAGCCGCCTGCTGCTCCCGCTCCATGGCTTGTGGTCCCGCACTCTAGGTGATCATTGCCAGCTGTCCGCAACGCAGGCTCCACGCCTACAGGACGCATAGGGATGGCGGTCAGCAAGGGGCTGGACTAGCCTAGCCCAGACTTCCTGCCTAGACTGCCCAGGGTCACCTCCTGCCCACCCACTGCCCGACCCTCTCTGCCTGCACTCCTCCAGCCAGAACGCGGCTGCAAACTCCAAAAGGCCTAGACTGGCAATAGGCGACTGGCAACAGGACTAAGTTAGTTTCACTTCCAAGAGTGAGCAGTGTAGACACAGTGCGACTGTTGGAAAGTGTAGGAGGAAAAACTGAAGTCCCTTTACAGTACAGAGCTTTTCTCAAGGTGAGCCTGGCTTGGACCCTGGAGCCAGGAAGTGGTGCTGTTGTTGCACCGGTCCAGAAGGTTTTCAGTGGCAGTAAGTAGCACTGAAGGAAATTCCCTTTCTTTCTCCTGCAGAGCAGTTGGTGGATTAGAACCATATGCCTTTGGGATTGCAACCACACTTTTCTGGAAACCCTTCTGACGGCCTTTAGTCTGAAGCTCCTCCTATTTTCAGATTCAAGTCTTGAGGTAACTAGACTTTTTCTCTTTTCCATGACTTTCACTCCCTTACCTACTCACCTACCTGGGAATTTTTAATGAAGAAGGAGTAGGAAGCAGAATCACTCAGTATTTTGTTCTGTTCTACAAAGGGTCTCTGTGAATTGGACCTGACAGGAGAGCCCCTAACAACATACGCTACTGTGGCAAAGATGGCTTTGATTTTAAGGCAGTTTTGTCTTTTTGTTTCCGTGGTAACTCACAGGGCCATGCCATCTACTATACTCTGAGGGGTGGTTGTGATTCAGAGGAGGGATGAGGAAAGGATACCAGGAGGGTGAGGCAGAAGTGTCTGGGCTACTTTTCTTCTTATTTGTAGTGGAGTAATGAGAAAGGAGAGCAGTTGAAAATGAAGAGTTGAAAACATACTTGGGGAGGCAAAGGGAATTAGAGAGCCCTCTATTCTGCAGATGTGCCTAGCTCTGGTGACTTGGTGTCTGTGCTCATTTAAGAAGAATTTTTTCTTTTACTTTTCAAAAAGAAAAGCAAATAGTGGGAGGGGTGGGCAGGGAGAAAAGTGCAATAATGAATGAATGGAAATCCAAAGTCTCTGTAAACTTTCATTAAAATAAATTTGAAATAAAAAAAGAAGTATAGAGGTAAGCAGGGAGGGCAGAAAAATCTATTTTCTTAGGAAACCTTTGACTTGAGAGTGTTATAGACTCCTGTCTGGAGTAAGAAAAGTATGTGCAACCTTCTGTCTTTCAGGCCAGCTTGCCTGGCCTTATTACTTTTCCTGCATGAAGATACACTGAATATCCTTGTACTCTCCTAGGCCCTCAAACAGCCCTGCTAGCTGCATATGTTCTTCCTTCAGGTACCTATGGTTCTACACTAGCTGACTGTGCAAATGATCCCATCTAAGTCCCTCTCTATGTTTAATCTCCCCCCGCCCCTTCTTGTGGTTGTATAGCCCTCAGTTAAACTGAGCTGTTATAACCCTGTAGTGAGCTTTGTCAAATTCAGCACAACAATGGAATAGAATATCCAACACTGAGGAAATAACACCTACTGTAGACCAAATTTTAGAGAGATACGAGCACAATTTTGAGAGATAGAGGCCAGAAAACGTTCTGGTGGAATATCTACACTCTTAAAAAAAGGTGTTCACATGAACTAGTGACCTCTCAATTGAGGATAAACACCAGTGAGAAATAGCTTGGTTTCTATAACTTGATGTCTTTTGGCTCAAGAGTTTTCTTTCTTATCAAACCCAGTTGGGCCACAATGCCTGCTGATTTTCTCTGTTGCCACAGCCAACTCCCAGGTTCTGACTGGTATCTTCAGGTAATCTCACAAAACTCCCGGTGGGCATCCCAGACACCTAGATGTCTTGCTTTCATCATTATACACACATAGCCAAAATAATTACTCTGTCCCTTCTTTTAATTTCCTTACCCCAGAGCCTACAGAATTCCCCAGCTGCTGACAATATCAAGTTCTGATGCTTCTAGCCACAGTGTGAGGCTCTGGGGAAAGCTGAGCACCAGTTGCTGAATTGACTTCACTCCTTGAACTCCCAGCATGGGCCTGGGAAAATGGTCATCCCTCTCAGAACAGGCTTTGTTTGAGCACACCTACATTCCGCTCTCAGGTTCCAAGATTCTGTGAGTCACACTGCCTTGTATGGCTGGACTCTCCTCATCTGCTCTTCAATCAAAATTCAGTAATTTAGTAAAATTCTTTTCTGTTCTCATTATGTATAGTATGTACCTTTGTATACAAAATTTCTTTAGAGGACAACCATTAGATGTTCTGTGCCAACTAAACTTTCAAGCTGTTTACTGCCAAGACAAGGGTGGTGACAGTCTAGATAACTGAACTCTAATGACTATCATCTTGCTCAAAAACAAACAAAATTAATTCACTGCCATAGAATTTGTTTTGACTTATAGCAACCCTCCACTGGGTTTCAAGGCTATAAATCTTAATAGAATGAAACTGCCCATTTTATTCCCTTGGAGGACTAGTGGATTCAGGCAAAGTCACACAGTCTTTTGATTAGGGGTATAACATGGTACAAACTACACTACCAGAGCTCCATCTGCCCTGCTTAGCATGTGCTTAGTAGCAACTCACAGTGAACAAGCACTGTTTGAGGTCTTGATAACAGAGTGGAGAATCATGGAAGACAATAGATGATATTGTTGTGTATTTCATATTCTAGGTGAGGGCACGGTAACTAAACAAGGAATAGTTTGCAGAGTGGTTAGTGGAGGTTTGGTGATGTGAAGAGGGAATTAGGGAGAACCTCCCTGGGAAGAGATTATAAATTAAAGTTGGAATGAGAGGGAAATGAGTAAACATTAAAATAAATGGTTCTGAGAAAACTGGATTTCCACAAAATAAGAATCAATCTTGACCTCATGTTACTGCTATTTTAACTACCATCCACTTGGATCCAACCCCTTGCATAACAGAAAACATTGCCTGAGCTGTGATGTTAAAGAGTAATGAATATGCCATGGACTGCCCAAAGAACAAACAGATATGTCTTGGAGAAAGTGAAAACAGAACCCTCATTGGAGGTAAAATGAATTTCATCTTATATTCTTGGGTCGGTGAAAGAGAAGAAAACCCTCGGCAAAATGGATTGATAAAAATGACTGCTGCTGTGTGCTCAAGGGTGTAATTTGTATCTTTTTTTAGATTTATTACTAAATAGCTAATTTCTTGGATGCTAATTTCCTTCTTTTCTTTATAGAGGTTTCTTTTTCACTAAAGAGGAATCTGAGCGTTAATTGTGAATTTTTTCCTCTATAGTCTCTCTCTTGTTAAGAATATTCTTAAGAACCATTTAAATGTAGAAAATTATTTTTCTATGATTTTATGATAATTACAAGTAGATAGGAGAGATCCACTTAAGTAGTCAATAGGGAGTAGTGCTATTAATACAACCTCTCTCTCTCTCTCTGCTGTTGGTGGTGGTGTTGTGGTTAAGTGCCGTCAACATAGCGACCCTATGAACAAAAGTGAGAGAGAGCAAGAGAGTGTTCTGTTGGCCTAGTGGACAGAAAGCCATGCGCCCAAGCCAAAGATGGGTGACTCTACTCCGCAGCCCTCAGGCCTGCCTTTACAGGGGTAAGTCATGGTTGTTGTGAAGCCAAACACTGTGACACTGAGGAGTCAAATGTGAGAATGGTTACCCATGGTGGACAGTGTTTGGTGAAACTATCAGATTAAAACAAGCTTGGAAGCAGGAGTGGCATCCACTTTCACAATAGCTTGCCTCAGGAAACTCTATGAACCTGGAGAAAGGATGAAAGTTATACAAGAGGTGTCCAGGACTTTTGTTCCTAGGGTCGCTATGAGTCGCCTGCGACTTGACGGCACTTAACAACAACCACCACCATAGATTCAGAATTTAGCCATAGCTGACCCTTCAGTTGGTTTTCAGAGGCAGTTAGTCACACTGGAGGAGATATTGCCCATCTTCTGGTGGAGGAGCTGGTGACCTTGAACCACATGATTTTGGGATTGTAGTTGAATTGCTTGCTGGAATTGCAGTTCAAGCTGCAATATATGGGCTTGGTGATAGAAATGAAACTGAAAGCAGAATGATTTAATTTTTGTATTTACAATGATTTATTCATTGCAAATACCTTTTAAAAATTAATGTTAATGAAAATTTGCAGAGAATTTGGATTTCCATTCATTTGTTGTTGCTGCAAATACCTTTATTAAAGATACTAATGACAGCTTTACATATGGATCTCTTGATGAGCTGCATAAGAATCAGATTGACTAAATTTGTGGAAGAAATCATTGGAGAAGCTCAATATCGGCAGTCAAAACTAGGTTAGGGTTGGACTGTGGGTCAGATCATCAATTACTCATATACAAGTTCAAATTGAGGCCAAGGGAAATTAAAATAAGTCCATAGGAACAAAGATATGATTTTGAATCAATTACATATGAATTTCAAGGTCATCTTGAGAATAGGTTTGATTTGGAGCATTTGTTCATGTGTCTGTTGGCCATCCTAATGTTCCAAATCACTGTTAATAAGAGTAATGTAGATCAAATCACAAGGAAATACCCTCTTATCCTAGTACTAGTGGCAAAGTTTAGCAGGGCATCTAATAATAAATATGTGGCGAGATAGGAACTCTTATACATGCTTGGTGAGATTGTAAAATGTTACAATGACTCTGGAAGGAAGCTTATCATTTCCTCAAAAAAAGCTGAACATAGAAATTCTATATGACCCAGCTATTCCACTGCTTGGAATATACCCTGAAAAAATGAGAACCAAGGCATAGAGACTTGTACACCAATGTTCATAGCAGGATTATTCACTATCGCAAGAACACTTATCTGTGTTTACTGGGGCTGATTATCTGGGAGAGCACCTAAGGGCGTGCCCACAGGTGGGG
>NW_006399861.1:11982687-12000823 GCF_000299155.1 Elephantulus edwardii
CGGGGGAAAGAAGAACGAACTGGGGAGGAGGGTGGAGAAAACCGTGCATCAATGAATGAATGAAAACCCCAAATCTCTGTAAATGTTCATTAAAACTAATAAAATTTAATTAAAAAAACAAAACAAAACAAAAGAAAAAATGAACACAAAAACAGCCTAAATGCCCAACTACAATGGGATGGCTTGAGAAATCTTTTGCACAGTCAAATTCCATGCAGCATTCAGGAGCAATGATTTTGTAAATTACCACTTAACGTGGAATGGATGGGACAGTATTATAATAAGTGAAGTAACCCAGTCTCATAAAGACAAATACAGTATAGGAACATTATTACAGAGTATGTATGAAGATCCAACAGGGGGATTAAATATAGGGCCACACAATTTGATGGATGGATGGAGGGATTGGTAAAGGAAAGGTGAAAAATCCAGTGTGGGAAAAAATGTATATGAACTTTATATGTAAACCAGTATAAATTAATTAACACCCCCCCCATTTGACGCATTAAACACCAATGATTGAAGAATAGATGAATTGTGGGATGACATCAAGGATATCATTTGTAAAGAGAGCCAAAGGTTATTACAAAAACAGAGGTGAAAGAAAAATATTGAATTGAATATCAGAAAAGACTATAAAGATGGCACTGGAGCATTAAGAAGTTAGAACAAAAGGAAAACATGTCAAAGTAAAAGAGCTGAACAGAATATTTCAAAGGGCAGCTCTGGAGGACACAATAAATATTATAATGGAATATGCAGAGAGCTGGAATTGGAGAATAAAAAGGAAAGAACTCACTCTTCATTTATCAAGCTGAGAGAAATGAAAAACAAATGTAAACACTTAGAATCGCAACATTGAAATATGCTATGGGTAATATATTGAACGACTCTGAAAGCATCAACAGGAGATGGAGGGAACACACAGAATCACTGTACTGGAAAGAAATGATTGACATTGAAAAATTTCAGGAAGTACCATATGAACAGGAGCCAATTGTAATGAAGGAAGTAGCATAAGGTCCATTAAAGGCATCAGCAAAAAAAAAAAAAAAATAAGGCCCCAGCAATTGATGGAATACCAACTGACTTGTTTCAATTAGCAGATATAGCCTTGGATGTGCTCATCAGTCTAAACCAGTAAATTTTGAGGACAGTTGTCTGGCCAACATATTGGAAAGGGTCCATTTTGTTTTTCATTCCTAAGAAAGGGGATCCAACTGAATGTGGCAACTATAGAACAATATAATTAATATCACATGCATACAATATACTGCTGAAGATAATTTTAAAAAGGCTAGAATAGTACATATACAGGGAATTGCCAGAAGTTCATGCAGGACTTAGAAGAGGACATGACACCAGGGAGGTCACTGATGATGTCAGATGCATCCTGGCTAAAAGTAAGGAATACCAAAATAATGTCTATTTGTGCTTTATTGAGTATGAAAAGGCATTTGATTATGTGGATCATAACAAGTTGTGGCTTACATTGAGAAGAAGGGGAATATCAGAGAGTTTAATGGTGCTCATGCAGAACCTATACCTGGACCAGAAACCTGTTGTACAAACAGAACAGGGAAACACCACATTGATTAAAAGTGAGAAGGGAGTGTGTCAGGGTTAAATTCTCTCTCCATACCTATGCAATCAGTATACTGAAAAAAAGATCTGAGAAACTGGACTATATGTGGCATTAAGATTGGACGGAGACTCATCAATAACCTGCCTTATGACGATGATACAACCTTGCTTGCTGAAAGTGAGGCATTTGTTACAGAGGATCAAGGAATGCAGCCTTCGGTATTGATTGCATCTCAATGTCAAGAAAACAAAGATTCTTACCACTGAACAGATAGGCAGTGTTATGATGGATGGAGAAGAGACTGAAATTGTCATCAGCTTCATCTTGCTTGGATCCACAATTAATAAGGAGATGCATTGCACTGGGAAAATCTGCAGTTAGGGACCTTCCCAAATTATTGAGGAGTAATCTTGTCAGATTGAGGACTAAGGTGCATCTGATTTAAGTCATAGTCTTTCCAATCACTTGCTATGTACCTGAGAGCTGGACAATGAATAGAATGACAGAAAAAAAAAATGTACACCTTTGAGTTGTGGTGTTGGAGAGGAGCAATGAACATCCCATGGATGGCCAAGAGAATAAACAGACAGGTTTTGGAGAGGATACAGCTGGAGTGCTCTTTGGAGGCAAGAATGATGAGGCTTCACCTCACATATTTTAGGTATGTTGCTAGGAGGTGCTATTTCTTGGCGAAGGACATGATGCTGGCAAGGCTCGAGGGTTGGTGAAGGAAAGAAAGACTCTCAACAAGGTGGATGGACAAGGTGACTGCTACAATGGAATGCCGCAATGCTTGTGTGTCAGGAAGTTTGAGGATGGCACTGGATAGAACAGGATTCAGATCTTTTGTTTATAGGGTTGCTATAAGTCTTACTCAACTTGAAGGCTTCTAAAAACAACAACAACAACGGATCACCTTTCTTGGGAAAGGGAACAAGTATGAGTCTCTTCCAGTCAGTTGGTGAGGTAGCTGTCTTCCAAATTTCCTGGCACAGACTGAAGAGCATGTCTAGGGCTGCATCTGTGAGCTAAAACCTGTCAGTTGGTATTCCATCAATACCTGGCTGTTTTGCCAATGTCTTCAGTGAAGCTTATCTTCTTCCTTCATTGTCATTGACTCTTGATTAAATGCTGTTGCTGTTGTTGTTGAGGGGCCTGTGACTCATAGTGATCTATGTACAACAGCTCTGAATTACTCTGCCCTATCCTGAGCCAGTCTCACTGACACCAACACACCTAATCCCATAACCCCAGTTACTGTTCCTCAAAAAGCTGACCATAGAAATTCCAAATGACCCAGCTATTACACTGCTTGGAATATACCCTGAGAAAAAGAGAACTGAGGCACAGAGACTTATACACCAAAGTTCATAGCAGCATTATTTATAATAGCAATAACATGGAAATAGCCCAAATGCCCAACTACAAATAATGGATTGAGAAATTATGGTACATTCACATAATGAAATACTATGCAGCACGCAGGAGCAATTTTGTAAATTATTATCTAACATGGAAGGGACTGCAGAGCATTATGCTAAGTGAAATACTTCAGTGTCATTAGCACAAATACTGTATAAAACCATTATTGTGACATTAATATGAGCTTCCAAAGAGGGGACGGTGGGGCTTACTCATAGGGCCATCCAATATGATGGGTGGAGGGAGGGATGAGTAAAGGAAAGGTGAAATATCTGATAAGAAAAACAATATATACAAATTTTATTAACTTTTTATGTAAACCAGTATAAAGTTTTTAAAAAACTAAGATTCATCTGATTCAGGCCATTATCTTTTCTACTATTTGTTATATATATATAAAAAAAATCCTTGCCTCCAAGGCTACTTCCAGAATTATTTTGGTATCAGTCAATTCTTTGCTGTATAGTAACTCTGCATATTCCTCCACTATCTTTTGATGATTTCTGAATCTTATCATATTTTATTCGTAACATCTTTCAGTGTTGCAATTCAAGGCGTCAATTTGTTTTTCAGTTCTTCCAGCTTGAGAAATGTCAAGTGAGTTCTTTCCCTTTTGTTCTCGAACTCCAGCTCTTTGCATATTTCATTATATTTTGCTTTATCTTTCAAGCTGCTTGGAAATATTTTGTTCATCTCTTTTACTTGTGCATCTCTCCTCTGTTTTGGACAGGGCTTGGATTTCTAGTTCATAGACTAGTTCATGCTAATTCATGAGTTGTAGTCCTCTTGATAGGCCCTAACATCAACAACAACAACAACAACCACTACCCAAAGGTGATACCTCTGTGATTATTTCAATCCACTTCTGGCTTCTTGGGAGAAAGATGAGCAATATCCTCGTAAGATATTTACAGCTACTGAAAACCCACTGAAGTGTCAACTATAAGTCAGTTTTTACTCAAGGACAATGAGTTGAGTTGAAAGATTTACTAACAAGACATTTGTATACTAGAGAGTGAGGAATTGGCAAAAATTCAAGTGCATTTCCCCTCAGTGAAATTTCTAGTAGTTAAGTTGGGTGTGGAATGTCACGATATTCTATCCACCTACAACTAAAAAGTATACACAATGCCTGGTGGGTATATTTGAATATTAGTGACAGCACATTCCTTATTTAGGTGTGCTAATTCAATCTATTTATCCACTAACTTATACAGCTGCTAGAAAGGCTCTCTCTAGCAGGTTCAAGCTACTGTGCAAATTGCTCTGCCACCTGAATAATAGAATTCACTGAAATATCATTGGCAGATAAAAATACTGTTTGGAGTCTTTGATAGGCTTCTACTGATAAATAACAGTGACCCCTTTGTATTTCCGAGAAAAACCCTGCTAACCAATTAAGATAACTATTCTCCTTTTAAGTAACAGCTTTTGTCTTGTTACTTCATCTCAGTAGAGATTGAATGCCTAAGTGACCATGTGGCTGCCCAATTAGGGACTGCATATTGCCTGATACCTAACTTCATAAGGACAAAGAAGAATTAAGATCTGCATCATCCCAAGGGTGGTTTTGCTTAAGCAGATATCAGACATTCCTCCACCCTCCAAGTTTTTTATTAATTCTGACTCAAATTGTTCCTCTTAAACATTTTCTACTTTACTGACATCAATAATTCATTTCTATGGCCTCCTCAAGTCAAGATGAGAAATTTCTCAATAAAGAGTTTTCCAGTCAAGGCAAACAACTACTCAACCATAATTACAGAGAGATACCTCTGGCCTTCAACCTTGTTACCTGGACTCTATCACATTTGGGGCAACCCTTTTATATCTGCTAATTAAAGGTTTATTTGACCAGAGGCACCTTCCATTAGGAAGCCTCCTGCACAAAGGTACTCAGCTTTCTCACTCAGTAAGCCAGGAAGTCCACCACTCTGTCTCATGCTAGTCTGCTTCTGCTGCTTTTACAGCTACCGTTTCCTGCCATTGCTTCTCTGTCTGCATCTTTTGGGTCAAGAAGGTTCAGTTCACAGATATTGGGTCTAAAGACACTTTCTACTTCTGATTCTTTTTTCTTGTCAGTAGTAAGATTCCCTCTTACACCACTGGTATTGTCTCATTTTAAGCACAAGAGATCTGAACATTGTCCTATCTTGTGCCATCCTCATGATCACACCTCCCTGCGAGTAACTGTGTCAATTCGTCTGGTCAAGGCATTTCTTCTATTTCTCTAATCTTCCACTTTTCCCAGCATGATGTCCCTCTCCAAAGAATAGCTTTTCCTAACAGCATGCCAAGTATGTGAGATGAAATTTTGTCATCCTTGCCTCCAAGGACCATTCTGGCGGCACATTTTTCAAGACATATTTCTTTGTTCTTTTGGCAGTTCATGGGATATTATCATGGGCTGATTCCTTCTCGAATATACATCTCAAAGACATCAATTTTTTCTTGTGTCATCTTTATTCATTGTCCTCTCAGATACATAACAAGAGATTTAAAGGATGATAGCTTGAATCAGGTGTACCTTCTCATTGCTTCTTAGTAATTTGAAGAGATCTCTGACAGCACACTTGTCCAAGCAATACATCTCCTGATATCCTGACTGATGATAACAAGATGTTTGTAGCTCCTAGTAAGCTGAAATTGTAGACAACTTCAATCTTTCCCCCACCCTCCATCCCTCATGATATTGCTTATAGGTCCAATTGTGAGGACTTTTGTCTTTTTGATGTTGAGATGCAATCCATACTGAAGGTCCTAGCTTTGATCTTCTGTAGTAAGCATTTCAAATTCTCCTCATTTTTAGCAAGAACAAGCAAGATTGTGTCATGTACATAATGTAGGTTGTTAGTAATTCTTCCTCAAATCTTGATTTCACATTCTTCTTCATAGACTCCAGCTTCTCAAATGATTTGCTGAGCATACAGATTGGATAGATACATTGAAAGGATGTAACCCCGATGCACGTCTTTCCTGATTTTCAACCATGCAGTGTTTCTTTACTCTGTTCAGACAACAGCTTCTTGGTCAAGATATAGGTTTCATAGGTCAAGATATAGGTTTCATATGAGAACTTTTTTCAAATTTGTTTTATTTTATTTTATTATTTGTGTGTGTGTGTGTGTGTATGCACACCGTCGAATTGGATCTGACTGGTACAGAAGGAGATTGTCCCTTCTTCTCCATCTGGTGGATTTAAACCGTACGCCTTCCTATGAACACATTTATGTGTTTCAGGATTCCCATTCTTCTCAATGTTGTGATATTTTGTTATGACAGTCAAACACCTTTGTCTAGTCAATAAAACAGAAATAGACATTCCTCCTAGTATTCTCTGCTTTCAGCCAGGATCCATCTGACATCAGTAATGATGTTCTTAATTTTAAGCCTGCAAACCATAGCAACCCTATGTGCAACAGTTCTGAAGTCTGTCCTGCCCCAAGCCAGACTCACCGATTCTGACATACCAACTCCCATTGCCCCTGTTACTGTATCAGTCCATATCATCCAGGTTCTTCCTCCATTGTGCCATCACTCCACCCTTCTGGGCATGATGTCCTTCTCTAGGAACAAGTTCCTCTTGGCCACATGCCCAGATTATGTGAGATGGAGCTTCAAACTTCTAGTCTTCCAGGAGAAACTTGGTTTCTTCCTCTCCAAGATAGACCTATTTGTTTTCTTGGAATTCTTCGGCAGCACCACAACTCAAAGGTATCAATTCTTTTTCTGTCATCCTTAGTCATTGTCCAGATGCATAGCAAGTAATTGCAAAGATCATGTTCTGAGTTAGACACAACTTAATCTCTAGACATTTCAGTACTCTAGAGAGGTCCCAGAAAGCAGATTTTCCTAGTGCAATTCATCTTTTGATTTCCTGACTGCTGGTGCCAAGAGTGTTTATTGTGGAGCTGAACAAGCTGTATATAATTATTAACAACCTCAATCTATTCTCCATCTATCATGGTGCTGCCAATTGGCGCAGTGCTGACCATCTTTTTGTCTTCTTGATGTTGAGCTTAATCCATATTGAAGACTACTGACCTTAACCTTCTGCAGCAAGGACTTCAGGTCCTTCTCACTTTCAGCAATCAAGGTTGTGTCACCTGCTTAATATAGATTGATGTTGAGTCTTCCTTCAATCCTGATGCCACATTCCTTCTCATAAAGCTCAGGAATGATCCATTCTACATATAGATTGAGAAAGTATGGAGACTGGATGCATCCCTAATGCACACATTTCCTGATTTTGAATCATGCAGTGTTTCCTTGTTCTGTTCTGAGGACTGCTTCCTGGTCCAAGTATAGGATTTTGCCAGCTTGTGATACTGTTCGATAATTTCCACACTCTGTCGGGTCATTTTTTTTTTAATGGGAATAAAAATGGATCTTTTCCAGTCATTTGGCCAGGTAGTTGTCCTCCAGATTTTTTGGCACAACCTAGTGAGCACATCCAGGGTGGCATCTGTTGGTTGAAGTACGTCTACTGGTAGTCCATCAATTCCTGGGGCTTTATTTTTTTGCCAATTTCTTCAGAGAAGCTTGAACTTCCTCCTTCATTATCATTGCTTCTTGATCATATGTAGTTTCATGAAATTTTTCTGTGTCAGCCAATTCTTTTTGGTGCAGTGACTCCATATACTCCTTCCATCTTTTAATACTTCCTGGATCATTCAATATTCTGCCCTTAAGCATTGCAACTCGTGACTTGAAGTTGTCCTTTAGTTCCTTTAGCTTAAGAAATACTGAGCGAGTTTGGCCCTTTTGATTTTCTGACTCCAGGTCTTTGCACATTTCATTATAATACTTTGTCTTCTCTTCCCAAGCTGCCCTTTGAAATCTTTTATTCAGCTCCTTAACTTAATTTTAAGCATAGTGGGATGAAAAAAAATTGACCAATCTATGTATCAGTGCTCCACATTCCTTATTTATATGATGTCATATATGTTATGTTCTTATTTGCAAGCTATTCAAACCCTTTAGTAGTGAGATGCTGATCTCACATTTCCAAAATCCTATCTAGTCATAATGTAACAGTTGCAAAGATCATACCTAGAAGGGCTATGCTAAGTAATTCACTGCATACACTGCAACTAACAATGCCTAGATCTTAAATCAGGAAGATAAAAATCTTCATTTTGGGGTCAATATGAAGTATCATGATGGATGGAGATAGGATTGGAATTATCAAGGACTTCATTTTACTTGAATCAACTTCATCTTACTGGGATCCACAATCAACACTCTTGGTACCAGCAGTTAAGAACTCAACAGATGAAAAGTGCATGGGCACAATTGGCACAGGTAGGGGCCCAAGGCATCGCCTTGTTGCTTTGCCTCCAGCCCACTCCCCTGCCCTTTGCCTACCGCCCTGGTGTGACCCCGGTGGAGGAATGTCATACCAGCCAAACTTGAACTCACACATTCCCGCAGCAACCCTCAACGTGGCTTGGAGTATCCACTCTCCTTCCACCAGCATGGTTATGTTCTCCCAATACTGCCAGCTGCTGTGCAACTATGGGCCACCATTCCTAGGTGGATGGTGAACTGGGAACAGTGAACTGGGAACAGCCAGGTGCCACAGAGCAAGTGCCACGGATCCGCTGGTCCTCATCGAGGAGCTGGGAAAGATGATAAGGCCCACCTATGCTAGGAGCAAGAGCACCATGGAGCAACTGAAGCAAGGCATCATTCACACCAGGGATCTGATCCGAGAGTGCTTGGCCTAGAAGAATGCAATGCTAGATCTTAGCACCTCACCAACATTCGGGATTGTCTGTCTCTTCCTAGCGTAAGAAGTACTCACTTATCTCCCTTGTTTTCTTTATTTTCAAAGCAGCAACTTTTCCTTTTCCTCCATTCTCTGGTTAATGGGCTGTGAATCTCCCATCTCTAAGGTTTAAAAGAGCTTAGAAGAAGCACTGGGGATATTATTGCTGATATCAGATAGATCTTGACTGAAAGTAGAGCATGTCAGAAGAATATCTACTTGTGCTTTATTGTCTATGCAAAAATATTTGACTG
The DNA here is from genome assembly GCF_000299155.1 of Elephantulus edwardii. NCBI lineage: Eukaryota > Metazoa > Chordata > Mammalia > Macroscelidea > Macroscelididae > Elephantulus > Elephantulus edwardii. The sequence continues at coordinate 11,991,719 of NW_006399861.1, forward strand.
TGTAGATCATCAAAAATTATGGATAACCTTGAGAAGAATAGGAATTCCAGAACACGTAATTGTTCTTATATGAAACCTATACCTAGACAAGGGTTATGGTCTTTTTTTCATACCTATTAAATCTGTTATTGTTTTTATGTGCCGTTGAGTCACTTGTGACTCATAGTGATCCTATGTACAACAGCTCTAAAGCCTGCCCTGTCCTGAGCCAGTCTCACTGACTCTGACACACCAACCTCTATTGCTCCAGTTACAGTATCAATCCATATCATCTGAGGTCTTCCTCTCCTACACTTGTCCCTCCATGCTTCCAAGCATTATGTCCTTTTCCAAGGAGCAGTCCACTGGGGCCATGTGCCCAAAGTATTTGAGATGAAGCTTCAAAATCCTACACTCCGAGGAGAAACTTTGTTTCACCTTCTCAAAGACAGGCCTATTTGTTTTCTTAGAAATCCATAGTATGTTCAAGACTCTTCTCCAGCTCCAAAATTCAAAGGCCTCAATTCTTCTTCTGTCATACTTAGTCATTACCCAGCTCTCTGGTGCATAGAAAGTAATTGTGAAGAACACGAGTTGGATTAGGCACACCTTAAACTCTAGATTTACATCATTGCTTCTCAGTACTTTGGAGAGGTTGCTGACAGAAGATTTTTTCCAATGCCATTTACCTTTTTATTTCCTGAGTGCTGGCTTCAAGACTGTTGATTGTGAAGCTGAGTAAACTGTAATTGTCAACAGCCTCAATCTCTTCTCTATCTATCATTGTGCTGACAATTGGCCCGGTGGTGAGAATCTTTGTCATCTTGATATTGAGCTTCAAATCATATAGAAGAGTACAGTGTTTCAGGTTCTCTTCAGTTTCAGCAAGCAAGGTTGTGTCATCTACATAACATGGTTTGTTGATGAGTCTTTCACAAATTCTGATTCCACATTCCTCCTCATAAAGCCCAACCTCCCAACTGATCTTTTCTACAAATAGTTTGAATAGGTATGGAGACAGGATGAAACACTTCTTTCCTGAATTTGAACCATGCAGTGTTTCCTTGCTCTTTTCTGAGGACTGCTTCCTGGTTCAAGTATAGGTTTCTCAAAGGCACAATCAAGTGTTCTGGGAATACCATTCTCCTCAAGGTTAGTCACAATTTTTTGTGATCCACACAGTCAGATGCTTTTGCAGATGCTATTCATCTGCTCCTTTTATAAAATGCTTGTCTGACAGATATTATTCTAAATCAGTTGTTGTTGTTATTGTTATGTGCTGTCAAGTCACTTGCGACTCATAGCAACACTTTATACAACAGCCCTAAACCCTGCTCTATCCTGTGCCAATCTTACTGTCTCTGATATACCTACCCCCATTCCCCTAGTCACTGAATCAATCCATCTCATTAAAAGTCTTCCTGTCTTGCACTGTCCCTCCACCTCCCCCATGCATGATATCCCTCTCCAAGGACAAGTCCCTCCTTGTAACCTGTCCAAAGTATGTCAGATGAAGCTTCAGAATCCTTGCCTCCAAGGAGCACCTGGTTTCACCCTCTCTAGGACAAGCCTATTTGTTTTCCTGGCAGTCCATGATATATTCAACACCATTCTCAGCACTGCAGCTCAAAGGCATCAGTTCTTTTTCTATCATCCCTAGTCATTGTCCAGCTTTCTGACACATAGCAAGCAATTGTGAAGACCATAGCCTGTATCAGGCACATCTTAGTCTACAGACTGACACCATTGTTCTTCAAGTACTCTGGAGAGCCCCTAGCAGCTGACTTGCCCAATGCAATTCACCTCTTGATTTCCTGGCTGCTCGTACCAAGTTTGTGGAGCCAAGCAAACTAAAGATGTTAACAATCTCAATCTCCTCACTATCCATCATAATGTTGCCAATTGGCTCAGTAGTGAGAATCTTTGTTTTCTTGATGTCGATCTTCAACCCATATTAAAGGCTGTAGTTCTTGATGTTCTACAGCAACTACTCAAGGTTTCCATGAGTTTCAGGAAGCAGGGTTGAGTCATTTGCATATCACAAGTTGTTGATGAATCTTCCTCCAATCTTGATGTCACATTTCTCCTCAAACAAACCAGCCTCCCAGATATGTTTTCATATAGATTGAAAAGGTATGGTAACAGAAAACATCCCTGGCATACACTCTTCCTGAATGTCTCCTTGCTCTGTTCTGATGACTGCCTCCTCCTCCAAGTATAAGTTTTGCATAAGCACACTCAAATATTCTGAGATTCCCATTCTTCTTAGAGTCAGCCACAGTTTGTTGTGATCCACAGAGTCAAACGTCTTTGCATAGTCAGTGATACACAGATATAAATTCCTTTGGTCCTCTCTGCTTTCAGCCATGAGCCATCTAACATTAGCTATAATATCCCTAGTAATACGACTTCTTCTAAACCCAGCTTGCACATCTGGCAGTTCTCTGTTGACATGCTGATCCAGTCATTTTGTTATAATTTTCAGCAAAATTTTGCTTGCATGTGATATTAGTGATATTGTCCAATAATTTCCTCACTCTCTCAGGTCACCTTTGCATCCAAATTAAGATAGACTAGGAAGAAAGTTTGGATGTCTATTAAATCTGCATGCTAAGGAAATTATTTGAGTCTCTACATATATAAACTCTAAATACAGACTCTACAAAGAAGAAAGTAGTATCAGGATCAGAGGAAGACTCATCAATAACCCATGTTATGTAGATGATATAACCTTGCTTATTATCTCAAAACCACAAGGAGAGGCTATAAGGCTGCAACACATCTTAATCCCATCAGGACCCTAATCTTCTGTAAGGGAAGTTTCTGTAGGTCTATAATACCGTGGATCTCACAAGAGATAAAAGGGGAGGAAAGCAAGGTAAGAAAGGGTACCTCTGAATCACCAAGAAATAATCACTAGGACATGAGTCCTGTCATTTTGAAGTCAGGTTTCTATACTTAACATCAGGGAAGACCAAGACCTGTGTAGATAGCCAAGGAATGGCAGGCCCGTAGATGCTGAGAAAAGAAGAACTTTCTTTCACACCTGACAATAGGCTGCATGGTGGAGAGGAAATAATATACAGTTAAAATATCTGAACTTGTTAAGGAAGTCTTCCTCTATATTGTCCTTCTATACTTAAAGGTAACTGCTTTCTTTTAAAATATTATTAAAGAAATGTTAGTTTTCTATTGCTTTCTTGCCTGTTGCAATTGTAAGGAGAATAATTTTCTGCTCTTAAAATCTTCTTTACCTTTGTGTGCAGTAAGGAAAATGTGATCGCCCATGAAAGCATTTATTCTCTCCCTCTTGAGTGTAAAACAATCCAAAAACATTCAGTTGTGCTAGTCTTATTAACTGCTTATTATGGCCCTAATAGATATCAACATTTTAATTGAATTATTACTTAATTGAGATGAATTTTCATTGAATGTAATTCATTATTATTAAATGAATTATTAATTAACTTTGCTGTAATTAAAAAATGGCTGAAACAGTACATGGACAGAGAACTACTGCATTTAGAAGTGATGGTAGCACCAGGAATATCCAGAGGGATACCTCGTTATGTTTTATTGGATATTCAAAGATATTTTACTGTGTGGATTATAACAAATTATGGCAATTTAGAGAAGAATAGGAATCCTAGAACTTTTAGTTATGTAAAATCTATGTCTAGAACAAGAGGCTGATGTCTGACTGTGTAAAGAACACTACAAAGTTTAAAAATCCAGAAAGTTGTGAATCAAGGCTGCATCATTTCTCTATACCTATTGAATCTACATGTTGAGAAAATCACTTGAGAGGCTAGACTTTATGAAGAGCAATGTGACATCAGGATTGGAGGAAGTCTCTTTAACAACTTATATTACAGGAAAGACCCAACTTGCTGCAGAAGACAAGCGACTTCAACATCAATTGCATTTTTTTCTCTTGAAGAGAGAAATCATATCCGGAAAGTTGGAGGGTCAGTAGAGGAGAGGAAGCCCCTTAACCAGACGGACTGACACACTGACTGTAGAAATGGGCTAGAGTGTATCAGAGATAATGAGGATGGAGCAGGACAGGATAGATTTCAGCTATGCTGTTCATAGGGTCAGCACCTAACAACAAAAATACCATCCCCAGATTGTAATACAGGCCCTTGCCACTAGGCCACTAGGCCACCGGTTACTGCAGGAAGTAGGGAGCTCTGTGGCCTAGTAGTAAGAAGCTGCACTGCAATCTCCAAGGCATGCAGTTAAAATACACCAGCTGCTCCACAGAAGAAAGATGGTCAATTTCCTCCTGTGTGATTTACTGCTTCTGAAAACCCACTGGAGGGTCAGCTATGATTCAGTTCTGACTCAACAGCATACAACAGACAGTGATTGTCTCTTCCATTTCAACTGAAAGGAGAAAATGTCCCATATTTTCCCATCAGGAATGTAGTTGTTGACTGCCTTCAAGTCGAGCATGACTCATAGTAACCCTACGAACAAAAGGCTTGAAGGTCCTCTACAACTATCGACATTTATCAAAGTCCCTAGAGTTTCTGAAGACATGTTATTTACGAAGTGAATGCCACTCCTGCATCAGGAATAAGGAGTCTAATTCTCTTAAATGGCTTGGGGAGGAAGTTAAGCCAGGCAAGTTTCCACTTTAATTTTATTTATCATTAGCAGGAACTTCATTGCTGTTTTACTTCATGTAAACTGGATAAGTTTAGATACCATCTTAAAACATTTTCCTTGATTTTTTTTTTCAAGTTAACAAAGTCAATAATCAGCGGGTTTTCTTCAGTACCTCCAGTTGTGGTTGTTATTATGTGCCATTGAGTTATTTGAAACTCATAGTGACTCGATGAACAAAAAACCTGAATCTAGCTATATTCTGTGCCATCATCACCATTTCTGATATACTTAATCTCATTGTTAGACTCACCATATCAATCAATTTTGTCGATAATTTTCCTCTTCTATGATGACCCTCCACTTTTCTAAGCATCATGTAACACTCCTCAAAGAATTGGCCCCTCCAAACATGTTCAAAGTATGTAAGATGAAACTTCACCATTCTCGTCTCCAAGGAACACCCTGGGTGGGCACACTTTCTCCAAGACATACTTATTTGTTCTTTTGGTAGTCATAGTATGTTCAGCACTCTACTCCAGCACTACAACTCAAAGACACTGGCTCTTCTTCTACCATCATTAGTCACTGTACAACTCTCAGGAACATAGCAAGCAATCTAAAAGATCATGACGTGGATAAGTCACATCTTAAGGTTTTAAATTGACATCTTTGCTCTTCAGTACTTTAGAGAGGTCTCTGACAGAAGATTTTCTATAAGCAATATGTATTTTGATTCCTTGACAGAATGTACAAAAAATGTTAATTGTGAATCCAAGAAAGAGAAAATTGTTGACGACTTCAATGTTTCCTCCATCTATCATGATAACAGTGAGGAAAGATGGCTTGAAGATCAACATCAAGAAAACAAAGATTCTCACCAATGGGCCGATTGGCAGCATCATGATAGATGGTAAAGGAATTGAAATTGTCAACAGCTTTAGTTTGCTTGGCTCTACAATCAACACTCTTGGTACCAGCAGCCAAGAAATTAAAACACAAGTTGCACTGGGAAAGTCTGCTGTCAGAGACTGCCACGGGCCAGCCGAGGGAAGGGGAGAGCCGAGGATGAAGAACACAGAGAGGCTAAGACTGATAGTCAGTAGCCCCGGTTTATTCCAGAAATTCTAAGATATATTCTCTTGCAGAGTACAGAAAAACCGCTCAGTCTCAAGGCTAACAACATGCTTGTTTTGAGATCCCCGCCACCTGCAAGATTGCTTCCAATTAGCAAGCAAGGCCATCAGAACAGAGTCTTTAGGGAGGGACATACCATTCCACACATCTCTGCTTGGCCTTGGAGTTCAAGGAACGGTTAAACTTGTTTTTGCTCTCTTTAAACAACTGCACATTTGAACCTAGCATAAAATGGCTACTTGCATAAAATGGCTGCAGTATGGCTCACTTTTGGCATCCTGCTTCCTTGAGTTGTTTTCTGTCAAGCAGATACTATAGCCGAGATAGAATTAGTCTTGCTGGTCTTTTGGTACAGGGCTAATCTTGCTTTACAAGTCAGCCAGGCCCCAACAGTTCCCCCTAATTTATTTATTTTATAATGGGACGCTGCCTGTCTTAGGTTGCCCTGGACCTGTTTTCCTTGCTTATCCGTCATGGAGAAACTCACATCTTGGCATGAGCCCTCTGTCTTAGGTTGCTAAGGAACAGCCAAGGTCTTACCCCTCATTGGCTACACATCCTTCATTCATCTGGGGACGGCCTTAAGTTGCATTTCATGTACCTTTCCCAGCAATTCTTGATATCACTTGGCTAATATATGACCATCACAGGGAAGGATCCATAGTATATATATGACAACAATACCAAGAGCAACTATCATAAAAAGCAGACTTTTAAATGAAGTGGCTGAAGGAACCCAGTTTTTGAGATTTTCAAATATTTGACTAGCTTGTTCTGCCAGAGAAACATCTATATCTTGGGTATTTTGCATTTGTAGTATTCTTTGGTGGTGTTGTTGTTGTTATGTGCCGTCGAGTCACTTGCGACTCATAGCGACCCTTTGTACAACAGCCCTAAACTCCGCTCTATCCTGTGCCAATCGCACTGTCTCTGACACTCCCATCCCAATTATCCCAGTCTCTGAATCAATCCACCTCATAGAGGGCCTTCCTCTCCTGCGCTGTCCCTCCACCCTCCCAAGCATGATGTCCTTCTCCAAGGACCTGTCTCTCCTCACAACATGTCCAAAGTGTGTTAGACGGAGCCTCAGAATTATTATTTGACATCCAAATTCCTTTTAAATGAGACACTATTTTTATCTAATCATTATCTGAGCTATTATATTTTAGTTTTGTAACACCAATAGAATCATAGGCTGCATGACATTTTAATTTTTCTATTACTCTAATTTGTTATACCATATTACCTAATAAATTTACTGTGTCATATAAGGCATTTAACTTTTGCTTCATAATTTCATCTACATTTTCTTGTTCTATCCAATTTTTGTTACATTACGCATTAATCCATTTACAAATTCAACAGTTTGCACTTTTTGCGTTAAAGCAACAACAGAAGTAGATACAACAGCTATTATAGCTATTAATGACATTATTCCTTCAATTATTAATCTTACAGCTCTTTTAGTTCTTATAGTCAAAGCGTTCAATTCTTTCAAAATTTGTAAACTGGTATTAGAATACTATGTTGCATTGATTCTTACAAGGATAATAATAAGTGAAGGTTTCTTTAAAATGATTGTTGTTGTTGTTGTTATGTGCCGTCGAGTCGCCTGTGACTCATAGCGACCCTATGTACAACAGCCCTATCGATGAAAATAATTCTGTAATCATTTTAATATACACTATCCGGGAGGCTGGGCTCTATGAGGAGAAATGTGGGGTCAGGATTGGTGGACGATTTATCAACAATCTGCGTTATGCGGATGACACAACCCTGCTTGCTGAAACTGAGGAGGACCTGAAGTACCTGCTGCAGAGTGTCAAGGACTGCAGCCTGCAATATGGATTGAGGCTCAATGTCAAGAAGACAAAGATTCTCACCACTGGACCAATCGGCAGCATCAGGATGAATGGTGAAGAGATTGAGATTGTACACAGCTTTAGTTTGCTTGGCTCCATAGTCAACAGTCTTGGCACCAGCAGCCAGGAAATTAAAAGGCACATTGCCATGGGAAAGTCTGCTGTTAGGGGCCTCTCCAAAGTGCTGAAGAGCAGTGGTGTCTCTCTGGAGACTAAGGTGCGTCTGATACAGGCCATGGTCTTCGCAATCACCTGTTATGCATCAGAGAGTTGGACAATGACCAAGGAGGATAGAAGGAGAACGGATGCCTTTGAGCTGTGGTGCTGGAGAAGAGTACTGAGAATACCATGGACTGCTAGGAAAACAAATAGATTTGTCCTGGAGAGGGTTAAACCAGGTGGCTCCTTGGAGGCAAGGATTCTGAGGCTCCGTCTAACTTACTTCGGACATGTAGTGAGGAGAGACCGGTCCTTGGAGAGGGACATCATGCTTGGGAGGGCGGCGGCACATAACAACAACAACAACAACAACAACAATTGTAAGATTTGTATTTTTACAACCCTTTTGGCAACATAAGTTGACATTAGCAAACACAACTACTAATTTCCATAACTCAGGTTGATAATTACGGTGATTAACAGTTCAAATTTCTTCTACTAATTCTTCAGCTTTGACTATATTTGATGGGTCCCAGTCGTACAAGTTCAAATCTGCAGTAACATTTTCCTCCAGCTCACAGGATGAAGTAAGGGTGGATCTGGAACATATGTCCACTAAGATTCAACTTGAATCCTCATTGTCAGAGTCAGCCATATCACCATCCTTATTTCTGTTAGGTGAGACGTATTCTGAAAAAGTGTACCAGCCTTTCAGGAAGCCCCTTTACACTTTTAGCGTCCTGTGGAAAAACACAAACACAGCCTTGACCCCATATTAACATAGGGTCGGGTCTTTTTCATTGTTTTGTTAATGCATCTTTCCATTTCATTTCCGCATACTTTCGTTGTATATTTTCCCATTGTCTGTCTGAGGCAGACCTTTCATTACCATTCAAAATTAAAAAATTTAAAATAAATTTTAAATGATAAAAATTTAAATAATTTTTGATAGTAGCATGAGCATGTTTTACAATACCTTGTTTTTGAGGATTGTAAGGAATTCCAGTTTTATGACAAATACTAAAATACAAAAAATTTGACAACTTTTACTGGTATAGCCAGGAACATTATCCGTTTTGATTATTTTAGGAATTTCTAATATAGAAAAAGCTAATAAACAGTGTTTTATAACATATTTAGTTGCTTTATTCAGATCAACAAGATAATACCACAAAACCAGAGCTGGTATTAATAATAACACGGACAAATTACAATTTTCCAAATTTAGGAATATGAGCTACAAATATGATTTGGCAATAATCCTTTAGGATTTACTTTAAAATGTGGAAGAGATAATAAACACTTTTCACATGATTTTACAATATTTTTAGCAGGGTGTTTTGTTGTTGTTTGTTTG
>NW_006399861.1:12001538-12003753 GCF_000299155.1 Elephantulus edwardii
TTCTTGACTGTGCTATTGAGATACAGCCTGTGGATAAGTCCACAAAACCTTTTTAGGTGAATGGGATAAATGAATCCATTTTAAAGGAGCATTTTGCCATAGTATAGCAGTAGGAGTTCTTTTAGTATTTAGAATACAGAGCAATAACTTTTTACTACAATCTATACAAGTTAGAGTACAGGGAGAGACAGAATCGTGAACTTTCTCCAAAAACTTTATGAGCTTCTATAGTTAATTTTCTTTTAGAATTAGGATTATTATCTTCAATTAAAATATTAAACAAAGGTTTAAGGTTTTGCATAGTTAGTTTTAAATATGGCCTAATTTAATTAATATCTCCTATTAATTTTTGGTAATCATTTAGTGTTTTTAGATTATTAACATGAATTTGAATTTTTTGAGGTTTAACACAATTCTTTTCTAATTTTGTTTCTAAATATATACATTAAAGTTCACTTTTCTTTAAGCCTTCTACAACTTACTACACACCTTTAATTTAGCTTTTATTATCTTTATATTTTGGCACAACCAGACATTTTACTTTAAAGCAAAACTACTTTTTATTTTTTCTTTTAAACAACAGCAACAATAAAAAATACAAAAAACCACCTTATTATCAGTTATTTTGCTTTTCCTCTTGAATCTTATACCATGCTAAAACTTTTAAACTTTATTCTTAAGGTGATATTTCGTTCAGTAGTTTAGATATACTAAGTTATTTCATGTGTGTTTACCACCTTAAAATGGTACAGTTTAATAACTGCAATTTTTAAATACTGCATAAGAAGAATTATTAATAATATTAACATTTTTAGACCATTCTTTTAAAACAAAAAAATAGCATATTTTTGTACTGATTTATAGCATACCTTTTTGTACTGATTTATAAGGAGATTATTTAACATAGAATTCGTTAATACTTCAATATTCCAATTTTCCATTAAAAGAAACATCTGTAGAAACATTAGGACCTTTAAGGGGAACAGAGGATACCTTCCTGAATAAATGAAAAAAGTTTATTAGAAGGAAAGTGATTATCAAACTATGCAGCTTTTACTCATACAATCAGATTTAATACAGGCAGGAATTAATTAAGGGACTACAAAGAACAAAGAGTGGAGAGTTTCTATTTTCACTCTACAGGTTTCCATTTAAAGTACAGCAACTAACATAGGCACCACTCACACAGATTTGGAGTGCCGGCCACAGGCATGTGTATTTTTCAAGACTGGATAAAACAGATAGAAATTTTTGCTTAAACATGTAGATACCAGATGAAGTGCATTAATTTGTGAAGGTGATAGAAAATGCCAAGAGCTGATTTCTCAAAGAGGTTTTGAGATAAAATATCTCGGTGGTGCAGTCAGACATTTGAGACACCTGCTCCCGAGGTCTCCCCACTTATGAGATTTAGGATTTTTATGTATATAAACTTTAAATTTGTGTTTATCAATTTTTATTTTTCACAGGAACTTTCAAATTGTATTAGCTCTTAAGTATTGCTACATTAAACACAAGACAAAAAAAAACAAACACGGAGACAATGACAATAAATTCAGACAAAACCAACACATTTTGAGGCCTCTGTTTTAAGTTATAACACTTTTATTCTCCTTATTTTCAACTATTCTTCATATTTCTGTGTTAACACATTTTTTCTCCTTATTCTTAACTATGTTTTATATTCTTTTTCTTTATCAACTTTTTCTTCTTAATATCCTAAATTATATTTTATACTCTTCTTTTTCTTTATTCTTAACTTCTTTATATTTTTCTTAATTATGTTTTATACTTCAGAGTTTTAATGCTTTTCTTATTAATAACAAAGACAGGAGAATTCCAAAGGAAAGTTGTAGGTTCTATATGAGCTTTATATAACTGTTTTTCAACTAATAAGTGCAAGGTTTTAGAGTTAAGCAGCCGTTGTTTAGTCCATACAAGAGTTTTAATTAATTAGACAAGAAGTAACGCTTTAGGCTGCTGAAGAGTGGCTGTTAGTTTAAAGAATTGTAATTCATGTTTAACATGGTTGTTTTTTTTTTTACAGCATCTGAGGGATTGTTTGTTGTTGCTATGTGCCGTCGAGTCGCTTGCGACTCATAGCGACCCTATGTACAACAGACCTAAACCGTGCTCTATCCTGTGCCAATCTCATTGCCTCTGACACAACCATCAAGATTACCCCAGTCACTGAATCAATCCACCTCATAGAGGG
>NW_006399861.1:12003853-12008378 GCF_000299155.1 Elephantulus edwardii
CTTCCTTGTGTTTTGGCTTCTCTACGTTCCGGTGCAATTTTCAGAGTTTCTTCTGACATCCATTTTGGTCTTTTCTTCCTCCTCTGTCTTTGTAATGACCGTTTGCACTCTTCCTGGATGATACATTTAATATCCTCCCACAACTCATCTGGTCTTCGCTCATTAGTGTTCAAGGCCTCAAACCTGTTCCTGAGATGATTCTAAAATTTAAGTGGTATGAAATTAAAGTCATATTTTGGCTCCCGTGGATTCATTTTAATTTTCCTCAGCTTCAGCTTGAACTTGCATATGAGTAGTTGGTGGTCTGTTCCACAATCAGCTCATGGCCTAGTTTTCACAGCTGATAGTGAGCTTCTCCAGTGTTTTTTTTTCCACAGATGTAATCGATCTGATTCATATGCATACCATCAGGTGAAATATATGTGTATAATCTATGTTTTTGTCTCTTAAAAAACATATTTGCAATGAATAAGTCATTGTGCAAAATTCAGATTAAAAAAACCCTCCAAATTGTTTTAATAAATCTCTTTTCCATAAATTAGCAGTGATGTTTAGCACATAAAATTGCATCTGAGCCTTTTGTCCATCATCAGGTCCTGTACAATCATAAATATTCTTAGGCTGCCAAACATCGTGAGAGGTTCCTAGTCCAGAAAGAGCTAATGTTAATTTTTTGCAAAGGCCAATTAAGAGGCTAATTATTTTTACCAATAATAGACACATTAGCTCCTATATCCACAAAACCTGTAAAAGAAATTTGATTAACAGAAAACATAAGAGAGGACCTTAATGATGGTTTTTCAAGACAAATATTATCCGGTGCTTTCAAATCCTCCTGCTTTTGCTTTATTAATAGTAGGAAATGCATGAAACGGAAGAAGCAAAAGGTGAGCAATTATTTAACTAGTTTGTAGGAAAAGGAACAAGAATTTCATTAGTAAACTCTTAATTTTTACGTCTAATATGAACCTGGAAACTTTGACTAATAAAACTATTACATTCAATAATTATTCTCACAGTTCCTTGAGGTAAAGGACCAAAGACACGAGTTACAAATAAATCAGCTGCAGCACTGCCTTTAAATCTGACACTTTTAGTTTTGCTTGGGACTCTCCTGTTGATGAAGGAAGAGAGCTGGTTAGTAGCTGCGCAGACAGAGTGCATGGGAGATGGAGAAAGTATACAAAATACACAAAGGCAGACTTTATCTACAAAATTAAGAAATTTACACAGCTGCTGTGGATCTAACTTTACACCCCGGGTTTTTAACATATTTCATTGGTACTTTCATTTTGTTCTTCTAAATTAGTTTCGATTCGCTCTTCTGCTGGAAAAACGGATTGTGCCGGCGTGGGAGGAGGAAGCCACTCATCCTCTCCGTTTTTCCCTGATAGGGTTTCATATTCAGGCAAGGTAAGATATAAAGGAGCTCTACTATTCTCATGATTACCAGCAATTTCCTCTTTTAATTTGTCAACTTTATTTCTGATATCCAAAGCATCACTCACTAGCCTCCATAAAGAAAAGGTATCAGCTGGAACTTTAGATGGCCCATTTCCTTCATAATAATCTTGTAAACTCTTTCCTACTATATTCCACAATTCCATATCAACTGTGCCATTCTCTGGAAACCAAGAGCACACCTTTTCTACAAAATCTAAATATCTAGACAATTGCTGGTACTCAACCTTAACTCCTCTGATTCTAAGAATATTCTGTAAAGAATGAATATACAGCATCTTACCTGATTTATTTCCCATCTCTGTGTTCAATGCTTTCAACTCACCTGGCTTCTGGTCAGTTGAAAGTCCATCAGACGTGTCTCTCATACCTTCATGCCCCACGTTTGGGCACCAGTTGCCGTGGGCCAGCCGAGGGAAGGGGAGAGCCGAGGATGAAGAGCACAGAGAGGCTAAGACTGATAGTCAGTAGCCCCGGTTTATTCCAGAAATTCTAGGTTATATTCTTTTGCAGAGTACAGAAAAACAGCTCAGTTTCAAGGCTAACAACATGCTTGTTTTAAGATCCCCGCCACCTGCAAGGTTGCTTCCAATTAGCAAGCAAGGCCATCAGAACAGAGTCTTTAGGGAGGGACATACCATTCCACACATCTCTGCTTGGCCTTGGAGTTCAAGGAACGGTTAAACTTGTTTTTGCTCTCTTTAAACAACTGCACATTTGAACCTAGCATAAAATGGCTACTTGCATAAAATGGCTGCAGTATGGCTCACTTTTGGCATCCTGCTTCCTTGAGTTGTTTTCTGTCAAGCAGATACTATAGCCGAGATAGAATTAGTCTTGCTGGTCTTTTGGTACAGGACTAATCTTGCTTTACAAGTCAGCCAGGCCCCAACAAGAGACCTCTCCAATGTTCTGAAGAGCAACGATGTCAGTATGGAGGCTAAAGTGTGCCTGATGTGGGCCTTAGTCTTTGCAATTACTTGCTAGGCATCAGAAAGCTGGACAATGACTAAGGGTGATAAAGGTTAATTGATGCCTTTGGGCTGAAGAAGAGTATTGAATATACCATGGACTGCAAGTTCGTCCTGGAGAGGGTGAAACCAGGTTGCTCCTTGGAGGCAAGGATTTCGAAGCTTCATTTAACATACTTTGGACATGTTGCAAGGTGAGGATCGATCAGTCCTTGGAGAAGGACATCATGTTTCGAAGGGTAGAGGGGCAGCACAAGTGAGGATGGATTGATTCCGTGACTGGTGTAATGGGGGTAGATGTATTAAAGACAATAAGATTGGCACAGGATGAAACAAGGTTTAGGGCTGTTGTACATAGGGTTGCCATGAGTCACAGGTGACTCTGTGACAATAACAACAACAACTACAACAAGAACAATTATCACAGAAGTGACTTGTGGCCTAAGCCGTAATATCAAATGGTTGCTGAGGGTGAGGGAGGTGCTGGATGATGTAAGAGGCAGTGAAAATTTTGCTAGTATTCAGGGAAAGGGAATGGACAAGACACACATGCAGGGGGAGTGGTTATCTCTGTAAAAGGAAGTGTCTTTAATGTATTCCTTTCAGTAAAATGCTTGTCTGGCAGATGTTCCATAGCTAAGCATTCAAATTAAGGCAAACTAGGAAGAAAAGATTGGCTATCAGCTTCTGTAATATCACAGGCCTTTGAAAATTCTATGTACAATAAAGCACACATAGAATATACATTAATAGAATAATGGATATGGCAACTGAAACTGTCAAATTTGGAAACACAAAAGAGGTGGAACAGTTGTAAACTAGTAATTGGAATGTGTAATGTGAGAAGCATGAGTGTAGAAAACTGGACATCATTAAAAAAGAAATGGAACTCATACATATAGACATATTAGGCATTGGAGACATGAGATGGACTGGCATGGGATATTTTGTATCAGATGATCATATAATTTACTACGCTGGAGATGCAAAGGTGAGGAAAAAAGTAGGGTTACTTTCATAGTTAAAAAGGCCGTTTCTAGATCCATCTTGAAATGCAACATGGCGAGTGACAGGATAATATCCATATGCCTACAAGGAAGACCTATTAATAGTGCTATCATACAAATTTGTACACACACAACGAGAGCCAAAGATGAAAGAAATTATTTCTATCAATATTTTCAGTCAGAAATTGATAGAATACTCAACCAATGTGCGTTAATAATAAAGGGGAAATGGAAGACAAAAGTTGGGAACCATGAAGAAGAATCAGTAATCAGAAAACATGGACTTGGTGACAGAAATGAGGCTGGGGACAGAAAGATAGAATTCTGAACAATCAATGATTTATTCAAGCTAATACCATTTATAGGAAACATAAATGCAGGTTATACACATAGATTTCACCTGATAGTATGCACAGGAATCATATTGATTACATCTGTGGAAGGAATCATTGGAGAAGTTCAATAATAGCAGTGAAAACTAGGTCAGGTGCTGATTGTGGAACAGACCATTAACTACTCATATACAAGTTCCAGTTAAAGCTAAAGAAGGCCAAATCAAATACACAGGAATAAAAATTTGACCTTGAGTCTATCCCACCTGAATTTAAAAACCAACTCAGGAGCTAGTCTGAGGCCTTGAACACTAATGAAAGGAGACTTAGATGAACTGTGAGAGGATATCAAGAATGTCATCCACGAAGAATGCGAAAGGTCATTACAAAGACAGAAGAAGACGACCAAAATGGATGTCAGAAGAGATGCTCAATATTGCTCTAGAACACCAAGAAGCCAAAGCAAAGGGAAGAAATCAAGAAGCTTAGGAGCTGAATAGAAGATTTTAAAGGGCAGCATGGGAAGACAAAGCAAAATATTATAAAGAAACATGCAGAGAACTGAAGTCCGAAAATCCAAAGAGTCGAACTTCCTCAGCATTTCTTAAGCTGAAGAAACTAAAAAACAAATTCAAGCCTCAAGTTGCAATATTTAAGGATGCAGGAGAGGAAGGCCCTCTATGAGGTGGATTGATTCAGTGACTGGGATAATTGGGATGGGAGTGTCAGAGACAGTGCGATTGGCACAGGACAG
>NW_006399861.1:12009718-12016280 GCF_000299155.1 Elephantulus edwardii
CAGTGAGATTGGCACAGGACAGAGCAGAGTTTAGGGCTATTGTACACAGGGTCACTATGAGTCGCAAGTGACTCGATGGCACATAACAACAACAACATACATACATTAGCTTGCTAGTGTTCACAGGGGACTCTATGGCACATAACAACAACAACAACATAGGCAGAATGATCCAGGAAGTATTAAAAGAAGATGGAAAGAGTATACAGACTCACTGTACCAAAAAGAATTGGCTGACACAGAAGAATTTCAAGAAACAACATATGATCAAGAGGCAATGATGATGAAGAAGGAAGAATGAAGAAGTACAGGTTGCTCTGAAGGACTTGGTGAAAAATAAAGCCCTAATAATTTATGTAATACCACGTGACATATTTCAACAAACAAATACTGCCCTGGATGTTCTCATCAGGTTGTGCCAAGAAATCTGGAGGACCACTACCTAGCCAACTGACTGGGAGAGATACATGTTGATGCCCATTTCAAAATAAGGTACCTGACAAAGTGTGAAAATTGGTGTACAGTATCACTCATATTACAGGCAAGCAAAATCCTGCTGAGGATATTCCAAAAATGACTGGAATAGCACTTTGACAGAGAACTAGCAGAAATACAAACTGAGTTTAAAAGAGGCTATGGCACTGGAGACATTATGGCCAATATCAGATGGATCTTAGCTGAAAGCAAAGAGTACCAGAGGGATATCTGTGTTTCATTGACTATGGAAAGGCATTTGACTATAGATCACAACAAAATGTGGTTAACTTTGAGAAGAATGGAAATCCCAGAACACTTGATTTTGCTTATGTGAAACTTCTACTTGGACCAGGAAGCAATCCTCAGGACAGAGCAGGGAAATACTGCATCTTTAAAAATCAGGAAGGGATTGGGTCAGGGATGCAGCCTGTCTCAATACCTTTTCAATTTATACGCAGAACAGATCATTTGGGAGACTGGACTTTATGAGGAGGAATGTGGCGTCAGAATTGGAGGAAGACTCATCAACAACCTGTGTTATGTGGACGACACAATCTTGCTTGCCGAAACTAAGGAGGACTTGAAGCATTTGCTCCAGAAGGTCAAGGATTATAGTATGAAGCTCAACATCAAGAAGACAAATACTCTCAGCACTTGTCCAATTGGTGGCACCATAATAAATGGAGAAGAGATTAAGGTTGTTAACAATTTGAGCTTACTCAGTCCCACAAGCACCACTTTTGGGACCAGCAGTCAGGAAATCAATAGAGGAATGGATTGCATTAGGAAAA
This sequence comes from Elephantulus edwardii, assembly GCF_000299155.1. Taxonomy (NCBI): domain Eukaryota; kingdom Metazoa; phylum Chordata; class Mammalia; order Macroscelidea; family Macroscelididae; genus Elephantulus; species Elephantulus edwardii. The sequence goes on from NW_006399861.1 coordinate 12,010,987, forward strand.
TCTGCTGTAGTCTAAGGTGCTGCAGATCCAGGCCATGGTCTTTGCAATTACTTGCTATGCATTAGAGAGCTAGACAATGACTAAGGATGGCAGAAGAAGAATTAATGCCTTTGAATTGTGGTGTTACAGAAGAATCTTGAACATACCATGGATTTATAAGAAAACAAATAGGTCTGTCTTGGAGAGTGTTAAACTAAGTTTCTCCTTGGATTTTGAAGCTTTGTCTCACACACTTTGGGCATGTGGTGAGGAAAAACTGATCCTTGCAGAAAGACATCATACTCAGAAGGGTGGAGGGACGGCAAAGAAGAGAAAGACCCCAGATTAGATGGATTAATACAGTAACTAGGGCAATGGGTGTAGGTGTGTCGAAATCAGTATTAATGCAGTAGCAAGGATTTTAATTTTCTTTTTTTTTAATTTCCATTCATTCGTTGTTGCATTTTTCTACTGCCCACCTCCCCAGCTTGCTCTTCTCTTTAAAAAGTAAAAGAAAAAATCTATCATTGGTATACAATTCCCCACCCCACCCACCCACCCCAAGAACTCCCTGAGTACACTCCACTATGCAGCCTTCATTCTGGACTCTTGTCATGACCATAACACCCAAGCATATACCACTTTGAAACAGTTCTCTTCACCATCTGTTTCAATGCAGTATACATAATTTAACCAGTCTTTCTCGGTCTCATCCCAGCCCTGATGTCAGTCCTGTTCTATAACGGTGACACTATACAGTATTTGTCCTTTTGTGACAGAGATATTTCATTAAGATATTTCATAATGTCCTACAGGGTTATCCATTTTGAGTAATATTTTATGAGTTCCTCTTTTTTCAATGCAGTGTAGTATTCCACTGCATGAATATATAAGAGCCTCTCTATCCATTTGTTTGTTGATGGTCACTTAGGTTGTTTCTGACACTTTGCTATTGTGAACAAAGCCACAATAAACATGGGTGTGCATATATCTGCCTGGGTAGAAGTGATGGTTTCTTTAGGGTATATTCTCAATAGTGGAATTGCTGGGTCATATGGTATTTCTATTTGCAACTTTCTGAGAGAGCACCATAAAGTCTTCCGTAGTAGTTGCACCATTTTACTCTCCCACCAATAGTGAATAAGGGTTCCAGTTTCTTTGCAACCTCGCCAGAATTTGTTTGCTGCTCTGTTAAATTTTTATATCCTTACTGGGGTGAGATGATATCTCATTGTTTTTTTTATTTACTTCTCTCTTAGGGCTAGGGATTTTGAACATTTTCTCATGTATTTGTTTAACATTTGATTGTCTTCTTTGGTGAAGTGTCTGTTCATATCCTGTGCCCATTTTACAATTGTGTTTTTTACCTTTATATTGTTGTGGTGCTCAAGTATTTTATAAATTCTAGATATAAGGCCCTTATCAAACATGTCATTGCCAAATATTTTTTCCCAATCGGTGTCTTCCCTTTTTACTCTGTTGGAGAAGTTTTTGGATGAGCATAGGGATTAGATTCTTAGAAGGTCCCATTCATCTAGTTTATCCTCTCCTGGTTGCAGATTTTACAGGATGCTTGGAAGACTGTGTTGTGGATTAGGACTTCTAGAGTTCTTCAAAGTGTTTCTTTAATGAAATTTAGAGTCCTTGATTTTAGTCAGATGTCCATGATCCATTTTGAGTTGTTTTTGTGTATGGCGTGAGGTGTGAATCTTGCTTGAATTTCTACAGATAGTTTTCCAATTTTGCCAGCACCATTTGTTAAAAGGCTGTCATTTCCCCACTTACCTGATTTCATCTCTTTGTCAAAATCAATTGACCATAGGTAAACAGGCTGATTTCTGGATTCTCTATTCGGTTCCATTGATCTATATGTCTTTCATTGTACCAGTACCATGCTGTCTTGACTGCCATAGCAGTGTAGTAGGATTTGAAATAAGGAAGTGAGATGCCTCCTACCTTGTTTCTCTTTTTAAGGAGTGCTTTGCTTATTCAGGGTCTCTTTCCATTCCAAATGAAATTGCAGATTACCTTTTCCATCTCGTTGAATAGTGGAAATGGTATTTGTGTTGGGATTGCATTGAACATGTAAATTGTCTTTGGTAGTATGTCATTTTCACAATATTGAGTCTTCCTATCCATGAGCAAGGGATACTTTTCCACTTCTCTAGGTCTCTTTTTGTTTCTTTTTTTCCTTTTTTATTTAAATTTCTTTTTAATTTCAGTAAAAATTTACAGAGACTTTGGCTTTCCATTCATTCACTGTTGCACTTTTCTCCCCTCCAAACCCTCTCCCCTAATACACTACCCTCTTGGGAAAGTAAAAGAAAAATTCTTCAATTGTTTTACAAACCCTCCCCCAGGTCCACTTCACCATGTAGCCTTCACTCTAGACTCCTGTCATGACAAAAATACCTAATCACATATCCCTTTTAAACAGTTTTCTCCCTCATCTGTTCAATGCAGTATACATTATTGAACCCACCTTTCTCAGTCTCTCCCCAACCCCAAGGTCAGTCCTGTTTTACAACAGTGGCACCATGTAGTATTTGTGCTTTTGGGACTGAGATACTTCACTCAGCATAATGGCCTCCAGAGTCACCCATTTTGAATAATATTGCATGAGTTCCTTGTTTTTCAATGCAGCATAGTATTCCATTATGTGACTATACCACAGCTTCTCTACCATTCGTTTGTTGATGGGCACTTAGATTGTTTCCAACTCCTTGCTATTATGAACAAAGCCACGATAAACATGGGCATGCATATCTCTGCATGGATATTGGTTATGGTCTCTTTAGGGTATATTCCCAGGAGTGGAATTGCTGGGTCAAACTTACTACAGATGTAGTAAATCTGATTCTTTTGTAATCTATCAGGTGAGGTGTATGTATATAATCACAGTTTATATTTTTTAAAAAAGATATTTGCTGTAAATGAGTTGTTAATTGTATAAAATTTAATCATTTGGTTTCCAGTCTCATTTTGTGTCCATATTGGTCCTTCTTTGTGTCCAACTTTTGCCATGAGTCACCAGTTATTACTAATGCACCTTAGTTTTATGTTTGATCAATTTGAGACTGTGAAAGTTGGTAGAAGTCCTCCATTATTTTTTCATATTTTTAGTGGTTGGTGAGTATAATTGAATTATAGTTGTATTAACAGATCTTTGTATACATATGCATAGTTTCCTTTCACTCACTTCATTGCACTTCAGAATAGATCTTGAAATGCTATTTTGTCTATGAGTGATACTATTTATTGCTCGGTTTGTCATTCCTGGTATAAGGAGATACATACTCATTCATCTCAGCTCACTAATGGTTAGGCTGTAAGTCAATATGTGTTCCACTGCACTTTTGCACAACTTCCAATTTACGTAGATTTATACTTCATATATGCCATGTTCCAATTATTAACAGATGTGAATAGCTATTCCTCTTAATTTTTTAGTGTCTTCCAACCCAAGGGACTCTACTTCCAGTACTTTATTTATAATATTCCTCTGTTATTCATAGGGTTCTTGAAGAACTCTTTTGAAATGAAGTGGTTTCTTAGACTGTCTTCATCACTAAGCTCCATTGAAACCTACAAACCATGGGTGATGCTGCTGGTATTGACATACTGGTAGCAAAACTTCAAGCATCATATGAACATGCAAGTGATCCAGAAAGGCAAGCTGCAGATAATTACTGTACATAAGCTTTAGTTTGCTTGGCTCCACAATCAACACTCTTGGCACCAGCAGCCGGGACATTAAAAGTCTGCAGTTAGAGACCTCTCCAATGTACCGAAGAGTAACAATGTTATTCTGGAGTCTAAGGTGCACCTCATACATGCCACAGTCTTTGCAATCACTTGCTATGCATCAGAGAGATGGACAATGACTAGGGATGATAGAAGGAGAACTGATGCCTTTGAGCTGTGGTACTGGAGAAGAATATTGAATATACCATGCAAAGAAAAAGAACAGGTTTGTCCTAGAGAGGGTGAAGCCAGGCTGCTCCTTGGAGTAAAAGATTCTGAAGCATTATCTGACATATTTTGAGCATGTTTCAAGGAGGGACCACTCCTTGGAGAGGGATGTCATGCTTGGGAGGACGGAGGGACAGGGCAGGAGAGAAAGACCCTCGATGAGATGGATATTTCAGTGACTGGGATAATGGGAGTAGGTGTGTCAGAGACAATGAGATTGGTACAAGATAGAGATGGGTTTAGGGCTGTTGTACACAGGGTCGTTATGAGTCACAGGCAACTCGATGGCACATAACAACAACAAACAACAACATGTGTTGGCATAATTAAGGAGGCACAAATGGCAATTATGGAACTTTCAAAGGATCTTTTGGAATACAAGCAAGAAAACTGAAAACATAATATTAAATTTGGAAAGAAAGAAAACCATTATGAAAAAAATAGCAGGACTTTTTTCCCTATTAAATTAAAACAAAGGCTTTTTGTGTTTTCCCTTCCTGTTTTCTGGAAGAATTTTTTTCCTTAAAAAATTTAGTTATTATAGAATTGAACTCTAGTTTGTCAAGTTTGAAGACACGCTTAAAGCATCTTTGATCAGATTACTTTGTTTTCTCTTTTTACCAGATCTGTGATTAGCACAAGTAAACATCTTTCTGGTAGTCTCTGCTTTTAGTCAATATCCAAGATCCTTGTTCTATGATGTCTTATTAATTGAGAAATTAGATTGAATTTCTAATAGTATTTGTCTATTTTTGGTAATCTCAGGCATGCTTTCACTTGTGTGTGATACAAATGATACTATTCATTCAACTCTGTAGACAGTAACATTGAAGATAATTATAATTCCAGAGTACATATTTTGTACTCAAGTGAAATTTATAGAGACCAAAAAAAACAGTTATTTGAGTAGAACAAAGGAATAGAAGGTGGTTTAAAATCAAGAAGCTGCACATCAGGATTGTATCCTTTCTACATGTCTATTTACTGAGAAAATAATTTGAGAAAAAGGACTCATGGAAAGAATATGACATCAATATTGGAAGAAAATTAATACATAACTTACAATATGTAGAAGGAACCATCTTGCTTACTAAAATTGAGAGAACTTAAAGCATTTGCTGAAACATGTTTTATATCTAAACGTGAAGAAAATTAAAATCTTTACAACTAGACCAATACATAACATAATGATGTTGTAGTTGTTGTTATGTGCCGTCGAGTTGCTTGCGACTCATAGCGACCCTATGTACAACAACCCTAAACTCTGCTCTGTCCTGTGCCAATCGCACTGTCTCAGACACTCCCATCCGGATTATCCCAGTCACTGAATCAATCCACCTCAT
>NW_006399861.1:12019308-12030382 GCF_000299155.1 Elephantulus edwardii
AACATGCAATCAAGATGCATTGATAATAATGGGTGACTGGAATGCAAAAGTCGGGAATAAAGAAGAAGATTCAGTAGTTGGAAAACATGGACTTGGTGACAGAAATGGAGCTGGAGAGACAATGATCGAATTTTTCACAATCAATTACTTATTCATAGCAAATACATTTTTAAGAGGTATAAACGCAGGTTATATACTTGGATTTCACCTCATGGTATGCATAGGAATCAGACTGATTACATCTGTGGAAAAAACCGCTAGAGAAGCTCAATGTCCACTGTGAAAACCAGGCCACGAGCTGATTGTGGAACAGACCACCAACTATTCATATGCATATTCAAGCTGAAGCTGGGGAAAATTAAACCAAATCCGCAACCAAAATATGACTTTGAGTCCATCCCACCTGAATTTCAGAACCATCTCAGGAACAGGTTTGAGGCTTTGAACACTAATGAGCGAAGGCCAGATGAGTTGTGGGAGGATATCAAGGGTATCATCCAGGAAGAACATAATGATAGATGGAGAAAAGAAGTAAATCAATATCCATGAAAGCAGCAGTTAAGAAATCAAAATATATTACTGCCTAGGCTACTCCTAACAATATTGTTTAAGGGTAGGGCCCATCTGTTAGGTGAGTCTATATGTGTGTACAAAGGCATGGAACACACGTCTCAGTTAGCAAGTGTTTCTGATCTGGGAGCAGGATACTCTGCCATATAAAACTGAAAATCTTATATTGTCTTGCTCAGTCAAACTTCATGGAAAGGCAGGTGAGAAGGATCATAGTCAAGGAAGTCAGTGATTTAGCCCTGCTCTTTCCCCCAGTTCTTCTCGGGGGATGCCATGTTGGGGAGTTTGCTGCTACATGGAATGACCCAGTAAGCTTTCCGAACTCAGGTGGTCCAGAAGGGAGAGATGGGGAGGAAAGCAGGTTTTGACCATCCCAGTCTCTGCATGACTCTTACCTGGGGCAAAATTTGGTAATGTGGACAAGGGCAGAACCCTGAGCCTGCAGTAGGCCTCTGTCCTCCTCTTCTGGTTTGAGGATCTTCTCGGTACATTGGTCCTGGTGCTGATGATAATCCACCAGATTCAAGATAATCCTGGCTGTTTTCTTCTCATAATAATGCTGTCCAAATATTTTATTTGTACTTTCTCACATACATCAATGTCACCAGTACTATGGAACTAAAATGTCTAAAGCCTTTAGGGGGTGGGGTGGGAGAAAGGAGCTCCTTGAATTGACGCAAATGATTAAACTATATGAAACTCACTTTAAGTTTCCTCAGATTACAACATATAGTTTCCTTTTCCAGCTCAAACCAGTGTTACCCCACTATAACCAGTTAGATAGATGTGGTCTCAAGTCTTCATTAAAAGCACTTCAATCACCGAGAAAATCCCAAAGGTCTACATGTTTTCTCCAAGGAACCAAAGGGAAAGACTAAATTGGGTAAAACACTTTGCCTATTTTTATGTCATTTATGTTAAATGGTTTATGTTTCACCCAAATTTACTGTTAATAATGGCTATGTTTTCATGTGAAAATTGCCTTTCTTTAAAAGAATAAATAAATCTATGATTTGGAAAAAATTCAAATATATATATAGCAATGGGAAAATATGCTTTCAAGGACCTCATGAAAATGCTAAAGAACAAGGATATCATTTTAAAAATTAAGGTGTGCCTAATGCAAGATATGAGATTTTTAATTTCTTTTTATACATGTGCTAGCTGGTCAATAAATAAAAAAGACAAAGAGATACCTTTTAATTCTGTTGTTGGCAAAGATACAAAATATACCACAGACTGCCGAAAAAATAAACAAATCTTTCTTGGAAGAAATGCAAACAGAATGCTCCTTAGGGACAAGGATGCTGAGATATCATCTTCCATACTTTAGACGTGTTATCTATGAGTTGTGGAATGGCTGGATTCTGCAGAGGTATGTTTTCTGGTTTGGGGTTGAGACTAGGGTGTGCCTCTGGCTCACAATAGAATGAGAGTTGATTAGATTTGGCCTTGCCTTTAAAAAGGCTTTTGACTGCCAGTCTGGGACTCTTTCCATGCTGGGAAGATGAGAAAAATGTCCAGATTTGGCAAAGGTGTGTTTCTGGTTTGGGGCTGAGACTATGGTGAGGTTCTGGCTCAGAATAGGGTGAGAGTTGATCTGATTTGGTCTTGTCTTTAAAAAGTCTTTTGGCTGCCAGTCTGGGTCTATTTCTAGCCTGGGAAGATGAGCAGAATGGCCAGATTCTGTAAAGGTGTGTTTTCTGGTTCGGGGTTGAGACAAAGTTATGGATAACTCATAACAGGGTGTGTGTTGATCAGATTTGGCCTTGTGTTTATAAAGCCTTTTGGCTGCCAGTCTGGGGCTATTTCCAGGATGGGAAGATGAGCAGAATCGCTGGATTCTGCAAAGGTGTGTTTTCTTGTTTGGAGTTCAGACTAGGGTGTGGCTCTGGCTCCCAATAGGCTGTGAGTTGACTGAATTTGGCCTTGTCTATAAAAAAGGCGTTTGGCTACTAATCTGTGACTATTTCCAGGCTGGAAAGATGAGTAGAATGGCCACATTATACCAAGGTGTGTTTTTTGGTTTGGGGTTGAGACCATGGTGTGGCTCTGGCTCACAACATGGTGTGAGTTGATCACTCAACATTGCCTTTATAAAGGCTTTTAGTTGCCAGTCTGGGGCTATTTCCAGAAAGGGAAGATGAGCGGAATGGCTGAATTCTGCAGTGGTGTGATTTATGGCTGGTGGTTGAGACTAGTGTGTGCCTCTGGTTCACAATAGGGTATGAGTTGATCTGATTTGGCCTTGCCTCTAAAAAGCCCTTTGTCTGCCCAACTGGGGCTGTTTTCAGGATGGGAAGATGAGAAGAACAGCTGCATTTTGCAATGGTGTGTTTTCTGGTTTGGGGTTGAGACTAGGGTATGGATTGGTTCACAATAGTGTGAGTTGATCAGATTTGGCCTTGCCTTTAAAAAGGTTTTTGGGTCCTCAAGCTTATGGCCTTTGGGCCTGATTTTTGTGGATCACCTGAATAAAAATGGCTTGGAAGCAGGAGTGACATTCACTTCCAAAAAAAGCTTGTCTCTGGAACTCTGTGAATTTGGAGCAAAGATGAGAGTTTTACGTTCAAGACTTTCATTCACAGGGTCACCATGGGTCATCTATGACTCTAAGGCATTTAACAACAACATCAGTCTGAGCCAGTCTTTGGAAAAAGATAACACTTTTGGAAAAAAGTCAGTAAAAGAGAGAATGATTCTTAATGTGATGACTTGACACAGTGAGTACAATCTCGGCTTAAGCAGTTGATTTTGTGAGGTTGATACAGGGTTGGAGAATGTTTAGATATGTTGGCTAGAGGATTGCTATGAGTCAGAGTCAAATGGACAGCTTCTAACAACAACATTTTTAGGGAAAAGTAAGAATTAAGAAATATATAGCAATAAAAAACAATTCCAAGTAAACACAATTTTCAGGAAAAGGAAGAAGGGAAAGGGGAAAACGTTCATCAAAACCAAATCCACCTGGCAGCCTTCCAGAAAGATGTTACGTTCAGTCTTGGTCAGTGTGCTTAGATTTCTTTCACATGTTTCCTAACTAAGTACCTGTGATTTAAATCTTCAGGAAAGTGAAAAAAGAAAAAAAATAATCCTAAATTAAAAATTTTAAGAATAAACAAAATGCTCCCAGTATGCTTTGCTATAATATATGGGTATCTATATTGCCCTTAATTACTTTTAAGCCAGCATTTGGAGATGAGAGCACTACATGATTGAAAGGCATTCTGGATATATATTCCCCTATAACTATGTGTGTGTGTGTGTGTGTGTGTGTGTGTGTGTGTGTGCACGCGCGCGCTCATGTGCACGTGTGCAGGCACAGACACACACACACACACACACACGTGCATGCACACATGCATACTTTCTCGTTGTCTCTCTAGTCAATAGAATCCAAAAGCACATAAAAAAATTCATCATGCCCAAATGAGATTCATAAGATGTATGCAAGGATGGTTTAAAATAAAAACAGCCAAAGTAATTCACATTAACAAAGCAAATAATAAGAACCATATGATCTTAGCAGCTAATGCAGTCAAAGCATTTGAAAAAAAGTCAACATCCTTTCCTGATTAAAACATTCAATAAATTAGAATAGAAGAGAATTTTCTCAACATCATAAAAGATATACATGCAAAATCAAGAGCCAATATCATGCTCAAAGGAGAAAGACTAAAAGTATTTTCCTTGCGAACATGGACGAAACAAAGATGCTTGCTATCGCCACTTCTATTCAATATTATATGGGAAATACTTGCAACAAGAGAAGGAACTAAAAGACATACAGATCAACAGAGATGGTTAAACTGTTGCTATATGTAAATGATATGATAATGTACACAGAAATTCCCAAGGACTAAAAAACAAAAACCAAAACAAAACAACAAAACATCTCACCTCCAAAACCCCCCACAAAAAATCAAACACAAACAACAAATGCTGGAGAGGTTGTGGAGAAATTGGAACCCTTATTTACTGTTGATAGGAGTGTAAAATGGTGCAACCACTATGGAAGGCTGTATGGCACTTTCTCAAAAAGTTGCAAATAGAAATACCATTTGACCCAGCAACTCCACTACTGGGAATATACCCCAAAGAAACAAAAACCACCACCCAAGGAGATGGAGGCACACCATGTTTAGGGGTTAGGGTGGGAGACTGAGAAAGATGGGATAAATTATATATACTGCATTGAGACAGGTTTTGGTATGTTTTGTTTTCATACTTTTAAAAATCATTATTTATTTCTTCTATAACCTATTTGTGTTCTAGCAGGGTGTTACTTGGCTTCCACATGGGTGATTTTATAAGGTTTGTCCTCCTGTGGTTAATATCTATTTTTTCTCTTTTTTAAATAGATTTTAATGAAAGTGTATAAAGAACTTGGATTTCCATTCATTCATTGTTGCACCTTTTCCTCCCTCTCCCCGCTTCCCAAGTCACTTTTTTGTTGGACATAAAAGTTCTTTCATTGTTATACAGTGCCTCCCTCCCCTGGACTAATTTACTATGCAACTCTTCTTCTGGACTCTTTTCATGCCAATAATACCTAATCATATATTCCTATTATACAGTTTTCTTTTTGTTTTTAAAGACATTGTGATCTGAGAGCATACTTTGTATTAATTAAATGTGTTTGAATTTGTTGAGGCTTGCTTTGTACCCTGATAGGTGATCAATTCTGGAGAATGTGTCAAGTGTACTTGAGAGGAAAGTGAATTGAGTAGAGTTATTGGGTAGAGTTGGCTAAATACATCCACAAGGTTGAGTGGGCTGATTGTATAGTTTAGGTCTTCTACATCTTTGTTAAATTTATTTCAAGTTGACCTATCCTTTGGTGAGAGTGGTGTGTTAGAGTCTCCTACCACTATTGTGTTGCTGTCTATTTTTCTTTTTTTAAATTTCAATTCTATTAACCATTGTTTTACGTATTTTGCAGGTTTATCATTTGGTGCATATATGTTGACCAAAGTTATGTTTTCTTGATATACTATGCCTTTAATCATTGCATAGCTTTCATCCCAAAGTTTATTTTGTCAGAGATTAGTATTGCCACTCCTTCTTATTTGTCAATGCCATTTGCTTAGCATATTTTTTCCCAAACCTTTGATTTTGAATCTTTCTTTCTCTTAATTTCTTAGATATACCTCTTGTTGCCTAGCATATTGATGGGCTTTGTTTTATTAAATACATCCTTCTACTCTTTTTCTCTTGATTGGTGTATTTGGTTCATTCACATTAAATGTGATTCTTGACAGGTCAGGTTTTGTCTTTGCCATTTTGCTGTGCTGTGGTCTTTTTCCTTTCTATTGTTTTTGATACCATGATCCATCAAATTTCCTTTGGTGTCTCTGTGTGAATGACACCCCTTAAAAGTTCTTGTCTATTTTGTCTTGTTTTCACAAAATCCTTAATTTCCTTTTTTCTGCTAATTTTTCCTCCATATTTTATGGAGAGCTTTGCTGAGTAAACAATCCTTTTTTTGACAATTATTTTCTTTCAAATTTCTGTATATGCCATCCCATTGTCTTCTTGTTTGCAAGTGGGGAAGTGATAGAAACAGAGGGGTGAGGATGAGTTGAGACAAAAATCACAGAGTAGCAAAATGTAAAGGAAATAGGAACGATCTGCTGGGAACCTGAAAATGCAGGGTAATGATGGACATAATTCAATGGTGGTTAATTTTATAAAACATATTGAATGGAAATTATTGTTTGCAACACTATGTGAATGAAGAATAGTGTGAAACACAATGTAAATGAAATTGTAAGGAAATCAATACAAATTTAAAAAAACTTTTTAAAAAGTGGGAGAAAAATAAAAAAGATCAAAATGGATGTCTGACGAGAGTCTAAAAATTGCACTAGAATGTCAAGAAGTCAAACCATAGGGAAGAATTGTTGAAGGAAAAGAGATGAACAAAATTTCAAATGATAACTAAAAAAACAAAGCAAATATTATGAAAGAATATACCAAGAGTTGTATCGGAGGGGAGGGGGAATGGAAGAACTCACTTGATATTTCTCAGACTTAAAGAAATGTCAAACAAATTCAAGACTCAAGTTGCAATATTGAAGGATGCCATGGACAAAATTCTCAATGATCCAAGAAGCATTTAAAAAAATAAAGAAGGAAGGAATACACTGAGTTGTTGTTCTTTCTATTTGCCATAAAGTTGTCTGCTATGCACAGTGGCCCTATGTATGATAGCTCTGAACTCCATTGTATCCTGAGTCAGTCTCACTGTCTCTGATGCACCTATCCCCATGACCCTACTTATTGTGTCAATTCATCTCATTTGGAGGGTTTTTTCTTTTCTGCGCTGTCCCTCTACCCTTGCAAGTATGATGTCTTTCTATAAGGAATGATCCCTCCTGGCCACATGCTCAAAGTATGTGAGATGGAGCTTCAAAATACTTGCCTTCAAGGAGCAGCTTGGTTTCACCTTCTCTAAGATAAATGTTTGTTACCTTGGGAGTCCATGATGTATTCAACACTTTTCTCCAGCACCGTTACACAGAGGCATCAATTCTTCTTATATTATTCTTCATCTTTGTCCAAGTCTCTGATGCATAGCAAGTAATTGTGAAGACCATGACCTGGACCAGACACACTTTCATCTCTAGCGTGACAACATTGAACTTGATCACTTAAGAGAGGTCTCTGACAGTATATTTTCCTAATGCAATTTGTCTTTTACTTTCCTGACTACTGGTGCTTAGAGTACTGATTGTGGAGTCAAACAAGCTGAAATTATTAATAACCTCAATCTCTTTCCCAACTATTCTGATGCTGCAAATTGGTTCAGTGGTGATGTCTTTATCTTCTTGATGTTGAGCTTCAATGCATTTGTAGACTACAGTCCTTGACCTTCTGCTGCAAATGCTTTAGGTATTCTTCATTTTTTATTGCCAGCAAGTTTGCATCATTTGCATAATGCAGGTTGTTTGAGTATTCTTCCAATCCTGATGCCACATTCCTCCTCATAAAGTCCATCATTCCTAATGCTCTTGAAAGATTATAGTGATAAGATACATTCCTGAAACATTCATTTCATTATTTTGAACCAGTGTTTCCTTGCTCGATTCTGAGAACAGCTTTCTGGTCCAAGTATAGATTTCACAAGAGCATAATCGAGTGTTCTGGGATTCTTATTTTCTCAAGGTTAGCCACATTTTGTTGTGATCCACACCATCAAATGCCTTTGCACAAGTACTCCTCTGACATGTTCTGCTTTCAGCCAAGCTTCATCTAGTGCTTCAGTGTCTTCTAAACTCAGCTTGTATTTCTGGTAGTTGTCTGTTAATGTACTGTTCCAGTCATTTTTTTATATAATCTTCAGTAGGATTTTGCTTGTGTCTGATATTAATGTTATTGTTTAATAATATCCACAATCTGATCACTTCCCTTCAAATTTCCACCAGACCTTACTGACAGTCAAGGTATTAGAAACAAGGAAAGACTTCCATCCCAAATTAGTTTCAAGAAGCCCTGAAGTAAATAACACTGGCATACTAGAGCTAGAGGAGACATTATCCTTATCTGGGAAATTATTCTATTGTTACAGCTGTGTGCCACAATGGAAGAGCAAAAAAGACAATCCTACAAATACTATATAAAACAATTGTTATATCGTGGATGATATTCTTGGTATTCTCCCACAGCTCATCCGATCTTCCCTCATTAGTATTCAAAGTCTAAAACCTGTTCCTGAGGAAGGATAGACTCAAGGTCAAACTTTTGTTGTGGTGGATTTGATTATATTTTCTTTAGCTTCAGTTGGAACTTGGATATGAGTAGTTGGTGATCTGATCTATTGTTAGGAAGATGCAAAGACAATATTCAGAGAGATAACACTTCATGACTACTTACTTAATCACAGTGATTTTCCATAGAGTTTCCAGAATTGTGAATCTTGATAGGAAGAGATTGTCTATCTTTTCCCCTCAGAGCCACTGGCTAGAAACACCTGACTTTAGGGTTAGCAGTGTGATTTGCTAAGGATTTTTTTTTTGTATGGAGAAGAGTATGGAGAATACCATGGACTGCTAGGAAAACAAATAGATTCATCCTGGAAAGGTTTAAACTAGGTGGCTCCTTGGAGGCAAGGATTCTGAGGCTCCGTCTAACTTACTTTGGACATGTAGTGAGGAGAGACCGGTCCTTGGAGAAGGACATCATGCTTGGGAGGGTGGAGGGAGAGCGCAGGAGGGGAAGGCCCTCTATGAGGTGGATTGATTCAGTGACTGGGATAATTGGGTGGGAGTATCAGGGACAGTGAGATTGGCACAGGACAGAGAAGAGTATAGGGCTGTTGTACATAGGGTCGCTATGAGTCGCAAGCGACTAGATGGCATATAACAACAACAACAATGATTTATTAATTGTAAATAGTTTTATTTTTTGAAAAAGAAAGTCTTTTATATTTGTTGGCTTACAAAGTCTTAATACATTGTATTTCACACAGCTCTTACTTCAAACTGTACTTGATACAATCTTTCTCATTCATTATATTTTATAAAAATAATCATTATTGGACATACCCACTATTACTATGCCTTTTCAGGTCCCCACCAGATCTTTTACATTTCCTTTACTCTTTCCCTACATTCTCCTAATTGTGCAACTTTACCCAACATAAATTGATAGATATATATTTGTTCTCATTCACAAGTACTCTGATTTTGCCCCTACACATCATCACCTCTCTGCTCCCATGTTTTCCCCCTCTTGGATCCACATGCATGTTTTACTAGTTATCCTCTTATTTTTACAATAATGGCCTTATACAATATTTACCCTTATGAGACTATGTTAGTTCACTCAGCATAATGCTTTCTAGTTTCTCCCAAGTTATGTAGTACCTTTTGAAATTGGTTCTCTTGAGTGTTGCATAGTATTCCATTGTTTGAATGTACCACAATTCTTAATTTGTGGTTGAACAAATTCAATTTCTCAGTTGTGGTTGGACATTTGGGCTGTTTCCATGTTCTTGCAACAATGGTAAATAATGCTGCTATGAACAGTGGTATGCAAGTCATTTGTGTCTCAGTTCACTTTGAGGAATCTATATAATTTTTTTACCAGTGCATGCGTGTATTGTGGAACAATTCTAGTGGCCTAACACACACATATAACTTGTGTCTTTGGAAGGTGAGGAGTTGGAGAAGGGAAGGGAAAGAAGAAAATAGAATACATGATGGCCAAAAATTTTACCATTTGGTGAAACCATAACCCCCAGATCCAATAATCCTAACCAGAAGGAAAACAAGAGTAAAAAAGCCCCCTACACCATGTGCATCATAATGAAATTGCTTAAAATCAATGAAAAACAGAAAACACTACAAGGAGGTAGAGAAAAAAATATACATTTATACACAGAGCAACAAAGTATGGCAATATCTTCTGGCTGAAAAATACCATTTGACATCCACTGCTTTGGTAAAGTTTTACAATAAACAAATGCTGGAAATTATTAAGGTAACAAATTATTGAAACTAGTAATCACATCAGCCATTTTATCTTGTAAAGATGAAGATACTCAGTTTCAAACAATTTCATTACCAGACATTTAATATGCATAGCAGTGTTTGTGACAAGAAAAAAGAAAACAAAACTCCAACTTCATAAAGAGGACAATGAATAAAGAAATCATTATAGTCCCACAAAGCAATCAGATAGTGTGATAATAAAATGACTCAAAAAACATTAAATTGAATAAAATCAGGTAACATACTGTGATTTCATTTATACGAAATTAAGCAAGCAAAACTCAACATTGTTTTATTTATGGATACATACATTATAAAACTATAAATCCAATGGGTAAGAGAATGACAAACACAAAATCCAGAATAATTACTTAAATAGAAAAAGAGGAAACTTCTATAGGGCAATTAATATCCTAGTTCTTAAATTGATTGATGCCTGCACAGATATTTTACTTTATACCTTATGCACACATTTATGCATTTATTATAGATGTGGAATACTTCATAATAAAAAGAAGAGAAGAAAATGTGGTTTGAAAATAAAGACCACCATTTTACATACAACAATAAAATTAGTGTAAAAAAAGACCAGAACAAATACATTGTCTCTACTCATCACAACAGTAGCAAGTGCTCCAATCAAGCACTCAACACACTCTCTTTCAATGCTCCTCTCTTTTTTCTCTCATTTTATTTTTCTGTTGCTTTTTAATTTTTGTTTCCTTGTTCTATTTTTATCTTTCTTTGTTATCATGTGGTTTTGCTGTTACTTTTCCATTTCTTCCATCTGTCTTCATCTCTCATTAACCTTTTTATCTTTCCCTTACTGCAATTCCCTCTTTTTTGACTCTGTTACATTGACTATGCAGATACATTTGATGTGTGAATCATAATAATTCAAAATAAATGAATGAATGAAAAACAAAAATAATCAAAACATTACTGTAAAAAATAATGAAAAGATCTCTGAGCCACGACCCCCATCTCCAGGTATTGCATTGCTCCCCCCC
>NW_006399861.1:12035104-12036344 GCF_000299155.1 Elephantulus edwardii
TAAAAGTATTATATTTTAGGGCATTATTTTTATCGTAGAAGTATGCAATGAGGGTTGTAGAGTGGATTATATTTGGAGCTAGGGGGTGGGGTTTGGGGAGGTGCGAGGGGGGATTGTGTACCAATGAGGGAGTTTTTCTTTTGCTTTTCAAGGAGAGGAGCAAATGGGAGGGAAGGGGGGAGGGGTTTGTGCGGGGAGAAGGGTGCAACAATGAATGAATGGAATCCCAAAATCTCTGTAGATGTTTATTGAAATGAGAAAGAAACAACCTAAATTTTAAAAAAAAATGAAAAAAAGAATGCAAAGAAAATATTAAATTCTTTTGTTATCTTTTCGTGTTCTGTATATATAAATAACAGTCTTTCTAAATTGTTTAGATGTGTAGATTGTTTAGACTACACTCTTACTATGAAAAAAAATAATAACAATCAAAGTCTTTATCTGCTATGACACAAAATCTGAACACCTGTCTTCCTAGTACTCAAACTTAGAGTAAATGATAGCCACTCATTTTAGATTCTTCCTCTTTCACCAGTACATAGTTTTGGGGAATTCTCTGGACTTCTTGTCTGGTCTCACTTTTTGCTTCTTTCTCTCTCATCCATGGTGCATTTGGTCTTGTGACTATCATTATGTTATTGTTGTTGTTGTATTTGATTGCTGGCGAGTTGAGCATGACTCATAGCGACCTTATGAACAGAAGGCCTAAAGCCCTTCTATAACATCATTTATCAAATTTCAGAGTTTCAAGGGGCATATTGTTTAGGAAGTGGATGCCACTCCTGCTTCCAAGACTATCACTATAGTGACCACCATCTTCTTGAGATTGCTTCTGAGGTCTATGTTTTTTCTCCCTCCCAATAGTTTTCTTCAACCTCAAAGTAATCAAATCCCATTTCCCTGTAGATCTCCTGATTAAGGTTTTCTAGTGACATGCAATATTCATCTTTTTTTTCTCAGAACAAATATGGATTTTCTTTTTGTGTTTTATAGTTGTGTGAGAGTGACTTGATTTTGAGTCTTCTGCATTGTCTTCTGACACAAAATCATATTTTGCATCCTGTTTGGGCTCAGTTTTATCTTTCAGAATCAAATTTGGTGGTTTATTCTGTTCCTTTTCATATTCCTTGAAATCACCTTGGTGTATTTCCGATCTTTTCCTATCCATTTGACCTTCACAACCAACTGCCTAAAATCCACATGTATTTTTATGTTATCTATCAGCACACTGTGCATTTTG
>NW_006399861.1:12040479-12045178 GCF_000299155.1 Elephantulus edwardii
TGTGGAAAGCTGGGCCACTTCAGTAGACAGTGTCACAGACGAGAGCCACAGATAGGCAAGGGAATAGAGAGGAAGCTCCCACTCACTTGCTTTAAATGTGGCTCTGAAGGACACTTGGCCAAGGTGGCGCACATCAGGTCCTCATGTCAGACAGGACTGACAGGCCCCAGCTCCCAGCTGGAAACAAAGGAGGACGCTTCAACGATTTAGATCGTTCCTCTTCAAATTTAATGAAAGCGTGACAGAGGGATTCTACTGTCTTCCAATGCCCAGATAACTTCACTTTTGATTGGCCCAAATCTCGAGAATATTATTTCCAGATCCTCATTTGTTGTCATTGGATTTAGCTTGCAAACAAACAACACATTTTCTGGAGGTTTAATGTCTGCATCAAGCTGATCTCCTACCATTTCCAATAGAATAGCTTGTGTTTTAACCTCCTTTTCTGCTTTTATTTCTTCTACTTTGTCACTGACATTCTCTTGAAATCCTCAATTTCTTCATCTGTTCCTATTGGATCACTATCGAGTTCTTCCCTTTTAAGTTCTGGGGATCGATCAGTAATTAAGAAATCAGGAGGATCACCAAATGGATCATCTAAAATCACTATATCCTGATATCTTGATAAGGTACAAAATCCTTGTCAACAAAGGTCTCATTAATTTTTTAATTACATCCATTACTTCACCACACATTGTATGAATACCATTAATGTAATCAAGATTTTCTCCTGTAATAATAAGAAACTGAAAGCCATGCTGATCACTGCCTTTGTTCACCATGTATACTGTGACTTTCTTGTTTTTAATTCTTGGCTCTTCTTCTGCATCAAAAAACCTAGCTTGATCACTATACAGCTCACCAAAACCAGATTCTTCTCCACGGCCACTCTCCATAGGAGTAACAGTTTGTATAATAAAATCTTTCTGTACATTGTGAATAAGTCAACAATGATAATATTTTCTTGAACACAGCCTCAGGATATTCAAGCAGGCACACTGTCACGCCTCAGTATACAGGTCAATGAGAACCCCCACAGTGCTGGGTCCTCTGCAACAAAGTAAGGTCCTTACAGCCTCAGCCTATCCTTCCTGTTGCCACTCTGGGAACAGTCTTTTTTTTTTCCCTCTCTTGATGTATATTCTCAATAGTGGAATAACTGGGTCATATGAAGTGTCGATGTTCAGTGTTTTGCGGAAATGCCAAACTGTCTTCCAGAGTGGTTATACTATTTTACAATCTCATCATCAGTGTATGAGAGTTCCCACCTCTCCACATCCTTTTCACCACTGACTGCTTGCTGCCCTTTTAATCTTTGCTACTGCTACTGGAGTGAGATGATATCTCATTATGATTTTTATTTGCATCTCTCCTATTACCAGTGTTTTTTAGCATTTCTTCATGTGTTTGTTGGCCATCCGAATGTCTTCCTCTGTGAAAAGGCTTTTGCCCATTTTGCAATTGCGTTCTCAGTCTTTTTGTTATGAGACCTTTTTCTAAGTTGGTATTGCCAATTTTTTTCCCCTCAGTTGATAGGTTTTCTTTGCATCCTATTGTAAAAAAGGGTTTGTTGTTTTTTGTTGTTGTTTTTTGGGTTTTTTTTTTTTTATGTGAACAGGGATTTAATCTTTAGAAGGTCCATTTAACAATTTTATCCTCTCCAGACTGAACATTTATAGCTGTATTTGTCAGTGTTTTTATATCAGAGACCAGGTGTTCTAAGCTTGGTCCCAGTTTGTTTCTTATAAATTTTATGGTTTGGGGCTTTACTCCCAGGTCTCTGGTCAACCACAAATACTTTTTTAAAGGACATTTTGTTATTTTTAATTCATCTCTATTTTTCCTTAACAAATATATTTTTAAAATACAGATACAGAGTCTGATCTACGAGTAGTTAATATTTTCACTAAGAAATTAGTCACATTCTTTCACAATTTCTGCCAAATTCTTTGTTGACCATTGGCACACTTTAAAGAAGAAATAGAGAAATTTATTATTTCAGTAGAGCCTAATGGCTCTAAAATGAAGATATTTAGAAATATCCTTGTTTAAATTAAAGTGCTTTCTTTGTATCACCTTCCTTCCCACCTTTCTTTCACTTTTAAAAAATTTTATTTTTTGTAAATTTCATTTACAAAGTCTGCATATATTGTTTCTCACAAAAGATCGTTCTCATTTCCTTCACTTCATGCATCCATCGAATTGTGCAACTTTATGATTAACACTCTACCCCCCCCCATCCTCACCCCTCTATCTACACTGTTTGCCCTCCCCCCGCCTTGGATCCTCATACTCATTCTACAATATTGGTTTTATACAGTATTTGTCCTTGTGGGATTCAGTCAGTTCATTCAGGATAATGTTCTCCAGTCCATCCCAAGTTATTTTGCAGTTTTCAAAATCGTTGCTCCTGGGTGCTGCATAGCATTCCATTATATGAATATATCACAACTCAATCTATTTGTTTGTGGTTGGACATCTGGGCTTTTCCATATTCTTGTGACAGTGAATACAGATGTTATGAACATTGATGTACAAGTTTCCATCAAAGTCTCAAAGCCTCAGTTCTCATTTTCTTGAGGTATATTCCAAGCAATGGAATAGCTAGTTTATATGGAATTTCTATGTTCAGCTTATTGAAGAAGTGCCAAACTGCCTTCCAGAGTGGTTGTACCATTGTACAATCCCATCAACAATGTAACAGAGTACCTATCTCACCACATCCTCTCAAACATTTGTTAGCTTTGGCAAATATCTTTTCTTAAAAATCACAAAAGGAAGCATTGCACATGGATCTCACCGAACAGACTGCATAGAAATTACATTGATGATATTTTTTTTAAGGAATCATTGAAGAAGCTCAATGTTAGCAGTCAAAACCAGTCTGAGTGCTTATGTGGTAGGGTAACTATGACTTGTACTCTACTGGACAGCACCTAACAGCAACAACAATAACTCTCTCTCATTTTCTTCCAAATATATACACATTTACACAAATATAAAATAACTCAGTTCATCAATTACTCATCTACAAGTTCAAATGGAAACTGAAGAAAATAAAAACAAGTCTGCACGAGCCAAAATATGACTTTATGTCTATACCTGAATTTCAAAATCATCCTGCGAATAGACTTGAGGCATTGAACATTAATGGTCGAAGACAGCTGAGTTGTAAGATGACATTAAGGATATTATCTATTAAGAGAACAAAAGGTCATTGGAAAATAGAGAAGAAAGAAAAAAATTTAAGAAACCCAACAACCCTGAAATGGATGTCAGAAGAGACCCTAAAAATAGCACAAGAGCCTCAAGAAGCCAAAACAAAGGAAGAGATGATGAAGTAAAAGAACTGAACAGAAGAATTCAAAGGGTAACTCAAGAAGACAGAGTACTATAAAGGAATGTGAAGACAGCTGGAACTGGAGAGTAAAAAGAGAATACCGTTGATACTTCTTAAGCTGAAATAACTGAAAAACAAATTCAAACCTTGAATTGCAATATTGAGAGATGTTTTGGGCAAAATTTTGAGTGGTCCAGGAAGAATTAAATGAAGATCAATGGACATGATTGAAACACAATTTTAAAAAAGTGCAACAATGAATGAATGGAAATCTAAAATCCCTCTAAATGTTCACTAAAATGAATAAAATAACATTTTAATAATAATAATAAAAAGATGGAGGAAATACACAGAATCACCTCCAAAAAGAATTGGAAGACATTGAACAATTTCAGAAAGTATCATATGATTAAGAGCCAATGGTGATGAAGGAAGTTCAAGTTGCACTGAAGGCGTTGGAAAAAAGAAATGAGGCTCCAGGCATCAATGAGATACCAGCTGACATGTTTTAAATAAAGATGCAGCCCTGGACATGCTTACCAATTTGTGCTAAGAAATTTGGAAGTCAGCTGTCTGATCAACTGACTTGAAGACATCTATATTTGTTCCTATTCCCAAAAAGGTGATCCAACAGAATGTGGAAAGAAGAATGTGGCACCAAAATAAAATGAAGTCTCATCAACAACCTACATTGTGCTTGCTGAGACTGAGGAGGACCTGAAGCACTTGATGCAGAAGATCAAAGACTACAGCTGTCAATACAGATTACTTATCAACATCAAGGAAACAAAATCCTTACCACAGGACATATATACAACATCGTGATAGATAAATATTTGATACTGCAACAATTTCATCTTATGTGGATCCACAATAAACACCCTTAATGCTAGGGGTTAGGCGATCAGGAAAAGTATTTCACTTTGAAAGTCAGTAGTCAGAGACCTCTCCAAATTACTATGGAGCAACACTGATAGCTTGAGAGCTAACGTATGCCTGATTTAGCTAATGGTCTTTTCAATCACTTTTGATGCATCCTAGAACTGGACAAAGAAGAAGTATGAATACCTTTCAATTGTGGTGTTAGAGAAGAGTACTGAATATCCCATGAATTGTCAAAAGAACAAACAGGCACACATGTCTTGGAGAAAGTATAGCCAGAGTGTTCTTTTGAAGCAAAGATGACAAAAATTTGTCTCAGTATGTTGAGCATATCATTAGGAAGAAAGATGTAGGATCAGCAAAAGAGAAGGCCACCAACCAGATAGAAACATGGAATGTTGCAATGGGCTTGGGTATGTCAGAAATAATGAGGACAGTACAAGATAGGATAGGGTTCAGATCTGTTATTCATATCGG
>NW_006399861.1:12047108-12061220 GCF_000299155.1 Elephantulus edwardii
TTCAGTTGGGTCGCCTTTCTTTGGGATAGGAACAAATATCGATCTCTTCCAGTCAGTTGGCCAAGTGGTCGTTCTCCAGATTTCTTGGCACAACTTGGGATAGGAAGACTAAATATGGTGAAAAAGCATTCTGATAAAAGTAATTTACAGGTTCAATGCAATCCCAATATATTTTTGTTGTTATGTGCTATCAAATTGCCTGAGACTCATAGCCACTCTATGCATAGCCTTAAACCCTGCTCTATCCAATCTTATTGTCTCTGACACACGTACCTCCATTACCCCAGTCACTGAATCATTCCATCTCATTTAGGATTTTCCTCTCTTGCACTGTCCCTCCACCCTACTAAGCATGACATCCCTTTCCAAGGACTGGTCCCTCCTTGCAACAAATCCAAAATAGGTCAGAATTCTTGTCTCCAAGGAGAATCCTCGTTTCACTCTCTCTAGGTTGAATCTGTTTTTTTCTCTTAGCAGTCCATGGTATATTCAATATTCTTCTGCAGTATCATAGCTCAAAGTCATCAATTCTCCTTGTTTCATCTTAATCATTGTACAGCTCTCTGATGCATAGCAAGTAATTGCAAAATCTATGTCTTGGATCAGGCATGCCTTAGTCTCCATACTGACATCGTTGATCTTCAGTACTTTGGAGAGGTCCCTGACAGCAGACTTTCACAGTGAATTAATCTTTTAATTTCCTGGCTGCTGATACCAAGAGTGTTGATTGTGGAGCCAAGCAAACTAAAGCTGTTAACAATATCACTCTCTTCACCATTTATCATGATGCTGCCAATAGGCCCAGTGGTGCAAATGTTTTTTTTTTCTTTATGTTGAGTTTCAACCCATATTGAAGGTTTCAGTATTTGACCATCTGCAGCAAGCACTTCAGGTCCTCTTCAGTTTCAGCAAGGAGGGTTGTGTCATCTGCATAACACAGATTGTTGATGAGTTTTCCTTCAATCCTGGTGACACATTTCTCCTCATAGATCCCAGCCTCCAGAATAATCTGTTCAACATATAGATTGAAAAAGTATGGCACTAGGACACATACTTGGTGTACATCCTTCACAATTTTGAACCATGCAGTATATACCTGCTCTGTTCTGACAACTTCTTCCTGGTCCAAGTATAGGTTTTGCGCAAGCATGATAAAGTGTTCTGAATCCAAATATTGTTGTTGTTGTAATGTGCCATCAAGTCACCTTTGATTCCCAATATAGATACTAAATCAATTATTCAAGAAGACAGAAAAGGCTGAAAATTGCTTCAGATGAAAGATAAATCAACGTCAATGACTTTTAAAAATATCTTTGAATAAAAGATACCTCTCTTGTAATGTTGTTGTTGTTGTTGTTGTAATATGTGCCATTGAATCATCTGCAACTCATAGTGACCCAATGTACAACAGCTTTGAACCTTGCTCTATCCTGAGCTAGTCTCACAGACTCTGACACACCTAATCCCTTTGCCCCAGTTACTTTATCAATCCATCTCATCTGATATCTTTCTCTCCTTCACTGTCCCTCCACCCTTCTGAACATGATGTCCTTCTCCAAGGACTGGTCCCTTCTGGCCACATGCCCAAAGTACTGAGGATTGAGAATGCTACAGAATACTCCTTAGAAATGTGGATGGAAAAACTGTTTTATGTAGGAATAATTTTAAAAGTTGGCTTTTTAAAAAATAGAAGGTAGAAAAAACAATTTAAAAAAGAGAGCCCAAGTAAACAAAGCTCTTCTAAAAAAAATAATAATTAAGTAGGAGGGCTTTCACTTCCTAATCACAAAACCTATATGGTAATCAAAACAACCTGGTATCTGTACAACAGAAACATAGATCGATGAGATAGAATTGAAACCCAGAAATCAACTCATCTACCTATTGTCAAAAGACATATGACAAGGAAAGAAAAACCATTATATGGGAAAAAGGCAAATAGTGCTGGCAAAACTGGACATTCAAATGCAGAAAACTTAAACAGAATCCATATTTCATATCATACACACAAAAAAACCCCCAAGTTAATGTGGGTCAGAGACCTAAGGTTAAAATTCTTAAAGGTCCTAAGAGACAAATTTGGGACTGATTTTTATTAAGGATAGGCATGACTTATTTTACCCAGATTCTGTGAAAGTCAGTGAAAGAGAGAAGGGAAGTTCACTTAAAGTTTAGTCAAAACAAGAAGATGTCAGAGTTGGGTTGGCAAATTCTTTTCCACAAAAGGAAAGGTGAAGATTTCCAAGGTCACATTGTTGCAGTGTAGAGATTCTGAAAATAGTTTTCCTTCTGAAGTAAAAAATAACAATCATTATAATAATACATATAATAATATAATTTGGCAATACTTGACACCTAACATACATGAAGTGATATTTAATGTCAACACATTAAATATTTTTTGTAATGGTTTTGCCAAAATTAGGAAAGAAAATTGCAGGAACTCAAAAAAGAAAATGCTGGCATGCTACCAGATAACATGGAAGATTTCAGGACTGTAAGACGCTTCTCTGGCAAGTCTTGCTTTCAGCAATTAAAATTGTGGGGTAAAGTAGAGAACTTGTAAAGAAGTGGGCAATTTACAACCTTTTGGAAGTATTTAATTGCAGGCCAGGTTGAGAGTAATAATGATAGCCTGTTGCCTTGCCAGATATTTTTAAGGACAAATTTATTTTTATAGCTTTAATTTTAGCCATTTTGATGATAGGAAATCATCTTTTGCCGCCTTTTGTGATTTTCTGTGATGGGTTTTGGAGAAAATAGCTTAAATGTCTCACACCTATAATTTTGTTGTTTGGAACGGGCCCTTGGCCTTGGCAGATTCAGTAGTAAGATTCTTCAGTGAGAGCTTTTGGCATCCCAGAAGCAAGATCCCACTGCCTTGCTGAAGTGGAAACATAACTGCATACACACTTCTCTCTCATGAAGATACATGGATTCTCTCCCTAGTTTAGGTTCATGGAAATAGCACAGAATGTCAGTGTCACCAAGCATCCACAGGCTGACCCTTCATGAGTCCCTCATCCACTTTATGCTAGAATCTAATGAAAATTCCCTGATTTATTTTTTAAGTTTTATTTTATATTATCTTGCTTACAAAGTTTGTATATATTGTTTCACAATATTCTTCATTCACATTGTTTTATGCAATCAATCCTATTCATTATGTTTTATAAAATTAATCACCATTAATCTATTCTCACCAATACCCTGAAGTATTCTTATTTGTAAGACTTAGTTGTTTTTGTCATCATCCCCCTGTTACAGAGCATATCTTCCTGATAGGAATGTTCTATACTCTCTTCGGAAATTAACCTCATATCATTCTCCCACAGAGCCTCTGGGTAAGGTAGGACTCCTTGTTCAAAGTGTACTAACTTTAGTTTTTCAAAGTACATTGTTTCTCAAACAAAGTTACACCTACAAGGCTCTATCCACTCTTTATTGGTATTTAGTTGTATGATTGCAAGTTCCTCTCATCCTTTATCTCATTGATCTTTACACAGAATAGGCTTCAAGTCAATTTCTTATTAATAAAGAGAAAATTAACAAGGACACATTAATGTTTCTCTTCTTTGCATCATAATTTCAAATTGTTGTTGTTGTTTGGTGCCATAAAGTCAACTATATCACATAAAAATCGTGTGAACAAGAGATCTGACTTATACTCTACCCTGTTCTATACTCACAAACTCTGATATTGGCTCCAGACCATTTTACCATCACTGTATCAATAATCTTATTAAGGATCTGACCTTCTAACTTTCATCAGCATGATGCCTTTTTCCAAGGCCTAGTCTCTCCTGACAACATTTCCAAATTATATGAGATAAAGCTTCACCATTCTTGCCTCTATCGAGCATTCTGTTTGTACTTCTTCCAAGATAGTCTCTTTTGTTCTTTAGGCAGTCCAAAGGATATTTAGTGCTTTTCTACACCACCACAATTCAAAGGCATTGGATCTTATTTTCTCATTCTTATTCCTTGTCAGGTTTTCAGATATATACCAAGTGAATTAAAAGATCACGGCTTAGATCAGGTGAACTTTGTGTCCACCTTTACATGAATATTTCTTTGACAAGGTCCTTGAAAGTAGATTTTCCAAATGCAGCACATCTTCTGATTTTTTTTAAAAATAATTTTTTATTGTGATTTTAAAGAAATTTTAGAGAAAACTAGGATTTTCATTCATTCATTGTTTCAAATCCCCCACCCCAAGTTAACTTTTATAAAAAAAATAGTATTCATTATTGCATAATTCCCTCCATTCCCACCACTCCAGTCCACTTTGCTATGTAGCTCTTGATAGCTGTCATGCAATTAATGCCTAATCATATATTCCCTTTAAACAGTTCTTTACTTTATCTGTTCTAATGCAGTGTTCATTATTTTTTCTCTTTTTTCCTTTGTTTTCCCAAACTCCCAAGTGAGTTCTGTTTTATAACAGTGACATTATGCAGTATTTGTCCTTTTGTGACTGAGATATTTCACTCAGCATAATGTCCTCCAGGGTCACCCATTTTGAATGATATTTCATGAGTTCATTTTTTTCAGCATTGCATAGTATTCCATTGTGTGAATATATACCACATATATACCAATATATACCACAGTGTATTCATTGATTTGTGATGGGCATTTGGGTTACTTCCATCTCTTTGCTATTGTGAACAATGAAGCAATAAATATACATGTGCAATAGAGATACCCAAGGAAAGTACATGGACCATAGTAACCAGAAGCAGCAGAAAAAAGAAACACAGCAAAATGACAAAAATAAAACCTGATATGACAATAATCACACTTAATGTGAATGGACTAAATGCACCAATTAAGAGAAAAAGAGTAGCAGAATGGGTAAAAATACAAAGCCCAATAATATATTGTGTACAAGAGACACATCTAAAAAAAAAGAGAAAGATTCAAAATCAAAGGCTGGAAATAATATATCAAACAAAAGACAACTTCAAAAAAGCACAAGTGGCAATACTAATCACTGATAAAGGAAAAGACACGGATAAGTCAATTAAGAAATGGCAAAAGTGACATCACAACCGGACTAGAGGAAATTAAATAAATAATAACAGAATATTATGAAAAGCTATATTCTGAAAAAGACAAAATCCTAGAGGAAATGAACACATTCCTTGAAACACATCTCCTGACCAGATTGACAAGGACACATATAGAACACTTGAACAGGCCAATAACAAGAGAAGAAATTGAAGAGGTCATAAAAAGACTTCCCCATAAGAGAAGTCCTGGATCAGATGGTTTCACAGCGGAATTCTAACAAATATTCAGAGAGGATTTAGCACCCATCCTACTTAAATTATTTCAGAATTCAAAAGTTTATATATCTATCTATATATATATTTATGTGCAGGGGGAGGAGGGATTAATCATCAGGTTGTATGTAATTTGATGGGAGGGGGTGAAGGAAATTGAAAGAATTCTTTCTTAAAAGAATTTGTTTTGGAAAGAAAAATGAAGGAGTCAGAGTAAAAAAAAAAAAAAGCAAAAAAACAAAAAACCCAAAACAACAAAAAACAAAAAACCAATGTGTTCAAGTTTTATAAATAAACTAGCAGAAAAAATAAATTTCTCATAACCAAGTGGGATTCGTAACAGGTATGCAAGAATGGTTCAACATAAAAAAAAAAACACCCAAGTAACGTAATTCACCATATTAACAAAGTAAATGACAAGAATCATATGATCTTAGCAATGGATTCAGAAAAGGCATTTGACAAAGTCCAACACCCCTTCCTGATAAAGACATGCAGCAAAATTGGAATAGAAGAGAATTTCCTCAACATAGCGAAAAATGTATATGCAAACCCAAGAGCCGATATCATTCTTAATGGAGAAAGACTAAAAGAATTTTTCTTGCAAATAGGGATCAGACAAGGTGTCCACTGTCACCACTTTTATTCAATATTGTGTTGGAAGTGCTTGTTAGGGCAATACAACAAGAGAAGGAACTAAAAGGCATCTATATTGGCAAAGAGATGATTAAACTGTTGCTATATGTAGATAATATGATAGCATACACAGAAGACCCCAAAGACTCAACCAAAAAACTGTTAGAGTTAGTAGGCCAATTTAGTAGAGTGGTAAAATAAAGTGTCTTCAACCCAGAATAAAATTTCTGTTGCCTAAATCTTTCTTTGTTTCCCTGATGACATCAAGATAAAGCCCAAAGTTCTTAACTTGATTCTAAAAGCCCATTCATGACAACTTTTTCTCAGCTTCACCTTAGTCCCTTGGGTGGCCAGTGCACTAGCATCTTCCTCATTTGTATCTGATTTCTCTGAGATTTCCTTGCATTATTTCAAGGAAGCTCCATTAACTCTTGTCTGACCCAGAACCCATCTCCATGTTTCCTTCTGTAAAACCATGTCAGTCATGATGCTTCCTGGCTGTTTAAACCCACCATCTGTTCCAAGGGAGAACAATGGGCAGTCTTCTTTCATGTGACTTACAGCCACTGAAAACCTCCTGCAGAGTCAGCTGTGAGTTGGTTTCAACTTGACAGCACATGGTAACCACAAAACTTTATAAGAGAAGAAAACAAACACAGAGAGCTATAGATTAGGAAGATCACTAGGTGAAGATGTAGCTACTACAGAATGCCAAGAAATGCCAGCAGTTATGAAAAAGAAGAGGAAAAAAAGAAAGTATATTGTCCTAAAGTATGCAGAGGGAAAATAAGTCTTGCCAACATTTTGACTCATATTCTGTTACTATGAGACAGTATTTTCTAGTCTTAAAAAAAAAAACAACAAGCAAAACTTTTTCCAACTAGGTGAACAGAAAGCCTACTGACTGGGAACAAACATTTGGCAATAACATTTCAGACAAGGGTCTGATAAGAAAAGTTTAAAGAAAACTCATGGGCCTACAGAAGAAAAAGACTGATAACCCAATTATAATATAGGCAAAAAATGTGAAAAATTTTTCACAGAGGATGACATTCATATTGCCAGTAGACACCTGAAGAAATGCTTGAAATCACTAGCAATAAGAGAGATGAAAATCAAAACCAGATCAGATACCATCTCACCCATAGCAGTGGTAAAGTTTAAAATAATAAATGTTGGAAAGTAAGTGGAGAGGTGAGAATTCTCATACATTGTTGGCGGGATTGTAAAATGGTGCAACCACTCTGGAAGACACTGTGATGTTTCCTCAAAATGTTGAACATAGAAACTCCACATGATCCACTTAATCCATGACTAAGATTATACCTCAAGGAAATTACTGAGACACAAACAGAGACTTGTACATCAATGTTCATAGCAGTGTTAGTCATCACCACAAGAACATGGAAACAGCTCAAATGTCCAACCACAACCGAATGGATTGAGAAATTGTGGTACATTCCCACAATGGAATATTATGCAGCACCCAGGAGCAACGATTTTGAAAACTGCAAAATAACTTGGGAGATGCTGGAGAGCATTATGCTGAGTAAACTAACATAATCTCTTAAGGACAAATAATGCATAAAACCATAATTGTAAAACAGAAGGATAAATTGTAAAACATTTACAGGAAATCAGGGGGGGGTGAGTGGTGGAGGGGTGAAGATAGGTAGCACTGAAATCACAGGGCTGCACAGTTTGGTGAGTGAAGGGAGGCTGAGGAAGCAAATGGGAAGGATCTGGTGAAAAGACAGGGTAAAGGTGGGCAAGGTCCAATGATGATTGATTTTATAAAACATAACACATAAGAATGATTGTATGAAACACAATGTGAATGAAGAATAGTATGAACACAATATACACAAACTTGGAAGCAAACCAATTTAAAAAAAAAAAAAAGAAATGTTCCTCAACCTCTCACAAACCAAACCAAATCCCATTCTCCCCACCCCCCAAAAAGAAATGAGATGGAATCATCCTTCCAAGCAAACAAATTCCAGATTATATAGAAAAGGCTAATACATAAAGCATGAAAAAAATTGCGTAGCAAAATGAAAACCGTATTTCTTCAAGTTTTAATATCACTGTTGTTTAACAAGTTTGTTCCATGCTTTATAAAACATATTAGAAAAGTAAGAACAATAAAATGTAAGGGGAAAAAAATAACATCTTAAGATCTACAGGTAAAACTCTGGCAATGATTTGTTAATATCCATACTCTTACAAGGAAGATTGTTATACTGCTCAAATTTATACACCAATCACTAGTGCTAAATATTAAGAAAATATTTGATTTCTATTTCTCTTTAATTAATACCAACTTCTAATGTTTGAAAATGATCCAACATACAATCAACACTTTGGTAATAATTAATGATTGGAATTAGAAATTTAAAAATGTAGAAGCATCAGTAGTTGGATAATATGGTCTTGACTCAAAACCAGTACAAGAGACTGTGTGACAAAATTTTGCAAGACCAAAGACATATCCACGGGAAATGCTTTCCCCACACACACACAATAACATATGCACACCACAAACTGGAATGCACAGGAATCAAGTACTCATAATTATTGATGTAAAGTTAGATTCAATTGTTGTAAAGTTAGATTCTATTGCTATAGAGTCAATTTTGACATTTTATGACACTGTAGGACAAGATAGAATGGTCTTTGGTGTTTCCAAGTCTATAAATCTTTAAGGAAGCAGACTGTTCCTTCTTATTCCAATGTCAGCATAAAACTACCCACATTACTTAGTCACTGGGTACATAACCACTGTATCACTAGGGTATATTGTAATCAATTACATCTGTTGAAAGAGACAATGGAACAACTCAATATTAACTTCATGTGACATAATTCACTATTAAAAATGTTAATATCAGAAAATAAAGGGGGTTAATAAATAATTAAGCAGATGATTTTATATCCTCAAAATTTGTTAGACACTTTCCAAATACCTCCTTGGATTCTTACAGAAAATGGAAAAACTATTTTTAGTGCAGAGAGATGTTGTTATGTGTCATCAAGTTGCCTTTGGCTCACAGCTATCACAACAGCTCTGAAGTCTGCTCTGTCTTGAACCAGTCTCATCAACTATAATACAACTACTCCTATTGCCTCAGTTACAGTACCTTATCTGGGGTCTTCCTCTCCTGAGCTGTCCCTCCACCCTTCTGAGCATGATGTCCTTCTCCAAGGACCAATCCCTCCTGGCCACATGCTCAAAATATAGAAAATTGAGCTTCAAAATTCTAGCCTCCAAGGATAGACTTGGTTTCACCCTCTCTAAGACAGATCTATTTACTTACTTGGTGGTCCATCGTATGTTCAAGACTCTTCTAAAAAAAAAAAAAGACTCTTCTCCAGCACCACAACTCAAAGGCATCTATTCTTCTTCTGTCATTCTTAGTCATTTTTCAGTTCTCTGATGCATAGTAAATAATATGAAAACCATGGCTTGGATCAGGCACACCTTAGTCTATACACACTGTACTTCTCTGTTGCTGTTGTTAAGTGCCATTAAGTTGAGTAGATTCATGACGATCCTATGAACAAAAGATCTGAACCCTAATATATAGTTATCCTCATTTCTGTAATGTTCATAGAGTTTCCAAAGGCATGTTGTTTAGGAATTGGATACCAATCCTGCCTAACTTGTCTTAATCTGGGAGCTCTGCCAAACATTGTCCATGATGGGTAACCATTATGGCATTTGACACACCATCGACACAGTGTTCAGTATCACAGCAACCCGAAGTTATCCCAGTAGAGCAAACAAATCCATGCTATAACACTTAGCAGAAAATTCTTCTCAAATAAAATTAATGGCAGACCCAAGAGCCAAAGGTCCCAGGGCCAAACAGACTTTTAAATACAAATGCCTGCTCACCAGGTCCTGATTTAAACAAGAGGCTTTCAGCCCACAGCTGATTCATAGCTAAATCCAGTGTATCCCGGCAACTAACCAATTCACACTGAAATAAATGAAAGAAATTAAAAAAAAAAACACCACAAAACCCAAAACAAAACAAAAACCACCCCTGATCAACCAATTTATACCTGACTTTCAATGAAAACAAGAGAATCTACCCTTCAGAATCCATTTGTTTCACACATGAGCCTCCAAACTGAAGCCTTAGTCAGGGCCCAACTTTTTTTTTTTCAATTTTTATTTTACTAGTTTTTTTACAAAGTTTGTACACAGTGTTTTTCACACCGTATCGTTCCCATTTCTTTCACCACTTCCTCCAAACTTCAAATTATGGGATTCTATTATTGATTAATTCACCCCATATTGACTCCTGTGCTCTTCACCCCCCTTGGATCTTCATACTCATTCTTCAATAATGGTCTTATGCAGTGTTTGTTCATATGGGACTGAATTAGTTCACTAAGCATAAGGCTCTCCAGTTCATTCCAAGTTAGGTAGTAATTTACAAAATCATTGTTCCTGTGTGCTGCATAGTATTCCATCATGTGAATGTACCATAATTTCTCAATTCATTCCATTGTGTTTGGACATTTGGGCTGTTTCAATTTTATTGTAATGGTGAATAACTGCTATGAAAATTGGTGTACAAGTCTCCATCTGTGCCTCAGTTCTCATTTTCTCGGGTCATATTCCAAGCATTGGAATAGCTGGGTCATACAGAACTTCTATATTCAGTTCTTTGAGGAAGTGTCAAACTGCCTTCCAGAGTTGTTGTACCACCTCATTCCTGCATTTTTAAGAAAACTTTTAATCATTTTTCAATGTGATTTGAGTGAAAATTTACAAAATATATTCACTTTTTATTTCACCATTCATACACATTTTGTTTTATTATAGTAAGTACAATGTTCACAACATAATTAAACTTTCCCCATTTTCTCTGTTTTTTATTTTCCTTCTACCACACTCCTCTCTAAATTCAAGGTTTTATCTTTTTAAAAAAAACATTTATTTTTTATTCGTTTGCATACAAATTGCATGCCACATTTTCCATAATTCACATTGTGTTTCATATGATCATTCCCATGCATTTTGTTCTATAAATTTAAATTACATTTAATTATGCCCACTCTTAATCCATTCCTCCAGTCCCCACTGGGTCCTCTCCATTTTCTTTATTCCTCCTTTCCCCGCCAGCCCACTCAATTGTGCTAAAAAAGCAGAACATAGAAATCCTATATGGCCCACCTATCCCACTGCTTGAAATACACCCTGTGTAAAAGAGAACTGAGGCACAGACACTTGTACACCAATGTTTGGAGCAGCATTATTCACCATCTCAAGAACATTAAAACAGTCCAAATGTCCAACAACAATGAAATGAATTGAGAAATTACAGTACATTCACACAATAAAATACTATGCAGTACACATGAGCAATGATTTTGTAAATTATTACCTTACATTGGAGGGACAGGAGAGCATTATCCTAAGTGAATGAACTCAGTCTCATAAAGATATATAATCCTGAAGCTTGTTGCGCAGCAAAGAAAGTGGAGGAAACACTTCTGAATTTCCTGATTTCTATAATAGGAGAAACATACACAGAGAAAGCAGGACAGATGGAATTTGAGTGAGAACTATTATTAAAATAATTAGTTTGGGAGCCACAGGAGCAGTGAGACTCAGCAAGGCATAGAGGGCCTCAGAGGGGAGCAGTGGGCCTCAGTGAGAAGCAGCAAGTTTATGCAGGACTCACCCAACAGGAGCAAGCAGAACAGTGGGAATTTGAGTGAGGTTCTTGGCAGAGGGGGGTAGGGATCACTGCTGATTGCTGGACTCCCTAGGACCCCTTCAACTTAAGCAGGAGGGAGTAAGCCAGCTGGAGCTCAACTAGGGTGACAGACCAAGTTTTTGAGGGAAAAACTAAGGCTTCCTGGTTTTCCATTCAGGTACCCACAAGCTTCCCCCCACCCCAAGTGTGTGTCTGCATGCATGACTCACAGCCCAACCCCTGTGTGTGTGTGTGTGTGTGTGTGTGTGTGTGTGTGTGTGCACCCACCCTATATGTTCATATGTTCCCACACACACCTACCCAAACCTCTTCTGGAGCAGTGACTTCAAATCAAGAAACTACTATCGCTTCAGACATGGAAAAACTCTACCACAGCAATGTCACGTAGGAAGCAGGGTATCTCACACCCTACACAAGCCCAAAGCAAGATGTCAACCCCCAAAAGTGACACAGTCTCAATAGATTTCCTGAAGCCAGAAAGTCTGATGAACTTTCTGACACAAAATGTAAAAGAACAATGATTGACTACTTTCAGTGGGTGAAGGACAAACTTGAAGAATTATGGGACACTGCAAGCAAAAAACTAGAAGGAGCTTAAAAATAATCCAAAATAATGCAGATAAAACAAATGTGGCACTAGTTGCCTGGAAAAAAACAGAAAACACAATCCAAAATATGAGGATCAATATCTCAGAAGCTGTCAACAGGATGGAGGGACACATGAACAAAGTGAAAAGATGGACCAGTGAAACAGAAGTGAAGTAGAAGATAAAATTATAACCACTGATCTGCTTGAGTAAAAAGTAGAATAAAAAAGGAAGACAAAGGAGAAAACCTAAGAACAATATGGGACACCATTAAGAGAAATAACATGCACATCATTGAAATCCCAGAATAACAAGAAGCAAGTAAAGACACCAAAAAAGTTGTGGAACAATTACTAGAAGAAAACTTGCCAGGCATAATGAATAATGAGAGAATATATACTCAAGAAACTGAGCAAATACCATATAGGATTGACTCAAAAAGAAAACCACTAAGGCATATCATAGTCAAATTTGCAAGAACCAAAGATAAGGGGAGACTTCTGAAAAAACCAAGGGAGAAACAAAGAGTAACCTATAAGGGAGGGCAGATAAGATTAAGTGCTGATTTCTCAGCAGAAAACATGTGAGCAAGAAGACAATGGCATGACATATATCAAACACTCAAAGAAGACAACTGTTAACCAAGAATACTGTTGTTGCCATTGGGTAGTAGACGATTCATAGTGACCATATGGACGAAAGGCCTGAACACTTGTATAACTTTCATAGTTTCTCAAAGTTCATAGAGTTTCTCGAGTCAAGCTATTTTGGAAATAGATGCCACTCCTGCTTCCAAGCTTGTTTTAATTGGGTAGCTGTATCAAACACTGTCCACAACGGCAAAATTGTCCATCAAATATGAAGGAGAGGTGAAGATATTCCCAGAAAAATAGAACCTAAGGGAGTTTGTAAAAACAAAACCAGTGTTGCAGGAAACACTGAGAGATATCCTCCTTATAGTGGTGCCCCAGAAAGAAGAATGGACCAAAAGAACTAGCAATAACACCAAAAAGAACTCAACAAAATGATAGCAACAAAACCTTGCCTCTCAATAATAACACTGAATGTGAATGGTTTAAATGCACCGCTGAAGAAAAAAAGAATAGCAGATTGGATTAAAAAACCCAAAATCCATCAATATGCTGTCTACAAGAGACACACCTGGAAAATAAAGATAAAAAAAACACTCAAAATAAAAATTAAAAGGTGGGAAAAATATACCAAGAAAATGACAACCAGAAAAAGCAGGAGTAGCAATATTAATTTCTGATAAAATAAATTTCAATGCCAAAACCATTACAAAGGACAAGGAAGTTCACTACAAAATCCTTAAAGGATCACTAGAACTAGAGGACATAACAATAATAAATACTTATATACCAAATGAAAGACAAAATATATAAAACAAACATTAACAATATTGAAAAAGGAAATAGACAACACAACTACAGTAGTTAGAGACTATAATACACCACTCTCAAGATAAGATAGAATTGCCAGAAAGAAATTCAACAAAGATGCTGAAGAATTAAACCACAGAATAGACCGATATTTATAGTCTAGTACACCCCCAAGAACACAGTACACCTTCTTCTGCAATGTACATGGATAGAATACATTTTAGGTCACAAGGCAAACATCAATAAAATTGTTGCTGTTGTTGTTGTTGTTATGTGCCGTCGAGTTGCTTGCGACTCATAGCGACCCTGTGTACAACAGCCCTAAACCCTGCTTTATCCTGTGCCAATCTCACTGCCTCTGACACATCCATCCGGATTACCCCAGTCACTGAATCAATCCACCTCATAGAGGGTCTTCCCCTCCTGCGCTGTCCCTCCACTCTGCCCAGCATGATGTCGCTCTCTA
>NW_006399861.1:12062786-12069609 GCF_000299155.1 Elephantulus edwardii
TGCAATCTTCAGAGTTTCTTCTGACATCCATTTTGGTCTTTTCTTCCTCTTCTGTCTTTGTAATGACCGCCTGCACTCTTCCAGAAAGATACATTTAACATCCTCCCACAACTCATCTGGTCTTCACTCATAAGTGTTCAAGGCCTCAAACCTGTTCCTGAGATGATTCTGAAATTCAGGTGGTATGGAATTAAAGTCATATTTTCAGATCAATAAAATAAAAAAACCCACCATAGAAACAATAAAAAGCATCTTCATTTTTAATTTTTTTTAATTTTAATGAAATTTTACAGAGATTTTGGATTTCCATTCATTCATTTTTCACTTTTCTCCCTGCCCATCCCACCCCTTCAATTTGTTCTTCTCTTTGGATAGTAAAAGAAAAATTCTTTCATTTTTATACAATCCCTCCCCCCAAGTCCACTTCACTATGCAGCCTTCAGTCTGTCTTCTTAAACTACAATGCTACAAAATTAGAAATTAATAAGAAGAGGATAAAAAGGAAAAAAATCACATATTTGAAGGTTGAACAACACCTTGCTTGCACATGAATGGGTACTAGAAGAAATAAAAAATGAAATGAAAAAAATTCTTGAAACATATGACAATGAGAACACCACTCACCATACCTCTGGGAAACAGCCAAAGTCGTAATCAGAGGACAATTTATTGCAATAAGCAAACACATCAAAAGGCAAGAAAAGGTGACCTTTGACTCTTATATACAACATCTCCAAAAATTGAAAAATAACAGCAAGAAAACCTGACACCCTTTAAAAAAACCTGAAATTATAAAAATTAGAGCAAAAATAAATGAAATAAATACAAAGCAGAAAAACAATTGAAACCATCAACGGAACTAGAAGTTGGTTCTTTAAAAAAGGTCAATAAAATCAACAAACCACTAGCAAAACTAACAAAAGAAAAGAAGGAAAAGACTCATAGACTGAATAAGAGAGGAAATGGGCAACATCAACATCACAACAGAACCAGCTAAAATAAAAGGCTAACATTGGAATATTATGAAAAACTATACTCAAATAAACATGAAAACCTACTGGAAATATACAAATACTTAGAAATTCAAAACCTACCTAAACTGACACAAACCAAAATTGAACACCTGGACAGACCCATTACAAAAGAAGAAATTGAAAAGGTAATAACTTCCAACCAGAATAAGTACTCGACCAGCTGATTTTACAAGTGAATTTTATCAAGTAGTCAGAGAAGAACTGTCACCAATTCTAGATAAACTGTGAAAGAAAATAGAAAAAGATGGAAAAAAGTTCTCCCAGAAAATAAAAAAATAAAAAAAAGAAAAAGTTTTCCCAGACTCGTTCTATGAAACAAACATATTCTTGATACCAGAGGCAGGTAAAGACACAACTAAAATAGAAAACTAAAGACAAATATCTCTTAGGAACACAGATGAAAAAATCCTAAAATAAAATCCTGGCTAATAGAATCCAACAATACATAAAAAAAGTAATTCACCATGACAGTCAGATTCATAGCAGGTATACAAGATGGTTCAATATAAGAACAACAATCAATGTAATTCATCACATTAAAAAAAGCAAAGAACAAGAACCACATGATCCTATCAATTGATGCAGAAAAGGCCTTTGACAAAATCCTATACCTTTTCTTGATTAAAACACTCAACAAAATAGGATTAGAGGTGAATTTTTTCAACATATTAAAAAGTATATACACAAACCTGAGAGCCACCACAATTCTCAATGTAGAGAGATTAAAGGCATTCCTTTTGAGAACAGTAACTCGGCAAGGAAGCCCACTATCACTTCTATTCAATATTGTGTTGGAAATCTTAGCAATAGCAATAAGACAAGAGAAGGAAATAAGAGGTATCCATAGTGGCAAAGAGAAGGTAAAATTATCTCTCTATGCAGATGATATGATAGTATACTTAGAAAACCCTAAAGACTCAACAAGAAAACTACTGGACATAGTTGACCAATATAGCAAAGTGGCAGTTTACAAAAATCAATTGACTTTCTCTAGAGTGACAAAGAGAATACAGATCTGGAGGTAAGAGAAATAATACCCTTCATAATAGTTAATCATAAGGTTAAATACTTGGGAGTAATCTAGCCAGAAGGACAAGGAGTCTATTAAAAAAATTACAGAACATTACTACAAGAAACAAAAAGAGACCTGGAGAAACAGAAGATTATACCTTGCTCTTTCTTGGATAGGAAACTCAATATTGTGAAAATGACAATACTACCAAAGGCAATTTACATATTCAATGCTGTCCCAATACAAATACCATTTCCATTCTTCAACGATATGGAAAAAGCAAATTCCAATTTCATTTGGAATGGAAAGAGGCTCTGAATAAGCAAAGTACTCCTTCAAATGAGAAACAAGGTAAAAGGCATCTCACTCCCTGATTTCTAATTCTACCATACTGCCGTTATGGTCAAGACAGACACATTCGTACAATGACAGAAACATAGATCAATGAAGTAGAATTAAGAACTCGGAAATCAGCCCATCTACCTATGGTCAACCGATTTTTTGACAAGGAGATGAAATCTGTTAAGTGGGGAAATGACAGTCTTTTTAACAAAAAGTGTTGGCAAAATTTGAAAACTATGTGTAGAAAACTCAAGCAAGCTCCACACCTCACTCCATACACAAAAGCCAACTCAAAGTCAGTCATGGACCTAGGACTAAAACCAAGGACTATGCACTTTATTAGAGAAAAGCTTGGAAGAACTCTAGAAGCCCTAATCCACAACATAAACAATATTCCAAGCATTCTGAAAAACCTACAACCAGGAAGGATGAAATAGCTTAATGGGACCTTCTGAGAATCAAATCCCTCAGCACATCCAAAATCTTCTCCAACAGGGTAAAAAGGGAAGCTATAGACTGGGGAAAAGTTTTAGTAATGACAGGTCTAATAAGGAACTTTTATCTAGAATTTATAAAATACTCGAGCACCACAACATGATAAAAGTAAATAACCCAATTGAGGAATGGGCCCAGGATATGAAAAGACACTTCACCAAAGAAGACATTCAGATGGCCTACAAACACATGAAGAAATGTTTAAAATCCCTAGCTCCAAGAGATATACAAATCAAAACAATTATGAGATATCATATCACCCCAGTAAGAATAGCAAAATTTAACAGAACAGCAAACAACAAATGCAGGTGAGGTTGTGGAGAATCTGGAAACCTTATTCACTGTTGGTGAGAGTGTTAAATGGTGCAAACACTCTGGAAGGCTGTATGACAATTTCTCAAAAAGTTGGAAACAGAAATACCATTTGACCCAGCAAGTCCACTACTGGGAATATACCCTAAAGAAAACAGAAGTGCCACCCAAGCAGATATATGCTCACCCATATTTATTGAGGCTTTGTTCACAATAGCAAAGTGTTGGAAACCACCCAAATTCCCATCAACAAACAAGTGGATAGAGAAGCTGTGGTGTATTCACACAATGGAATACTATACTGCACTGAAAACCAAGGAACTCATGAAATATTATACAATATGGGTGACAATGGGGGATATTATGCTGAGTGAAGTATCTCAGTCACAAAAGGACAAATACTAGATAGTGCCACTCTTGTAAAGCGGGACTTCAAGTTTGGGGGGGGGCGATCTAAGAGTTGATAAATAATGTATAGTTCATTGCAACAGATGAGGGAGAGAACTCTTTAGCAGGGATATATGATTACGTATTATTGTCATGACAAGAGTCCAGAATGAAAGCTGCATAGTTGAGTGGATTGGGGAGGGGGTGTGTGTGATTGTATAACAATGCCAGAATTTTTATTTTACTTTTCAAAGAAAAATGTGAAGTAGGGGGAGGGGTGGTCAGGGAGGAAAGTGTGCAACAATGAATTAATGGAAACTTAGAGTC
Source organism: Elephantulus edwardii (assembly GCF_000299155.1). Classification (NCBI taxonomy): domain Eukaryota; kingdom Metazoa; phylum Chordata; class Mammalia; order Macroscelidea; family Macroscelididae; genus Elephantulus; species Elephantulus edwardii. The sequence continues at coordinate 12,066,696 of NW_006399861.1, forward strand.
TCTAAACTTTTTTAAAAATACATTTTAAAAATTCATAAACAAAAATAAAGACACTGTATAAATGTAGCATCAGTATTCGTGGAAGATTCATCAACAATCTGTGTTATACAGAATACACAACCCTGCTTGCTGAAACTAAGGAAGACCTGAAGTGCTTTCTACAGAGGGTCAAGGATTGCAACTTTCAAGACGGATTAAAGCTCAATATCAAGAAGACAAAGATTCTCACCACTGGACCAATTGGCAGCATCAGGATGGATGATGAAGAGATTGAGATTGTTAACAGCTTCAGTTTGCTTGGCTCTACAGTCAACACTCTTGACACCAGCAGCCAGAAAATTAAAAGACGTATTGTGATGGAAAAGTCTGTTGTTAAGAACCTCTCCAAAGTACTGAAGAGCAATGCTGTCACTCTGGAGACTAAGGTGCTTCTGATACAGGCCATGATCTTTGTAATCACTTGTTATGCATCAGAGATCTGGGCAATGAGTAGGGAGGATAGAAGAAGAATTGATGCCTTTGAGATGTGGTGCTGGAGATGAGTATTGAATGTACCATGGAGTGCTAAGGAAATGAACAGGTTCATTCTGGGTAGGGTTAAACCACGCTACTCCTTGGAGGCAAGGATTCTGAAGATTTGTCTGACATATTTTGGACATATTGAAAGGAGGGACCAGTCCTTGGAGAGTGATGTCATGCTTGGGAGGGTGGCTGGATAGCTCAGGAAGGGAAGACCCTCTATGAGGTGAATTGATTCAGTGATTGGGGTAATTGCGGTGGGTGTGTTGGAGACAATAAGATTGGCACAGGACGAAGTAGGGTTTAGAGATGTTGTACACAGGGTCACTTTGATTCGCAAACAACTTGACAGTACATAACAACAACAACAACAAAAACAACAACTGTATAAGACCATTAATGTAGAACGAGTATGAGGACCCAATGTGGGGGCACTCAGCCATAGAATTTGATGGGTAGAGGGAGGGATGGATAAAGGGAAGGGGAAATATCTGTGATGAAAAATAATGTATAGGAACTTCATGAACTTTGTAAGTAAACCAGCATAAAATAAAAAAGAAATTAAAAATGCATGGCTTTATCCTTATATTAATGCTGCTCTTTCTTTTTAGTATTTTGTATTGATTTTCATATAATACCTTTACAATACTTTTCATTCATATATATTGTTTTATACAACCTTTCATTTACATTGTCTCAATAATCATTCATATACATTATTTTTTATAGTAGTTTAGTTACAAAATTCAAATACATTGTTTTTCACACCAGATCCTTTCCATTTCCCTCACCCCCATCAAATTGTACGACCCCATAATTAATACCCCCCTTCACATCCTCAACCCTCTGCTTCCACCCTCCTGCCCCTTGAATCCTCATACTCATTCTACAATAATAGTTTTCCATAGTATTTGTCCTTGTGGTACTGAGTTAGTTCACTCAGTATAATGCTTTCCAGTCCCTTTCAACTTAGGTAATAATTTACAAAAGCATTGCTCCTGAGTGCTGTGTAATATTCCATTGTGTGAACATACCATAATTTCTCAATCCATTTGATTATGCTTGGACATCTGGGCTGGTTCCATGTTTTTATGATGGTAAATAATACTGCTATGACCATTGATGTACAAGTCTCTGTTTGTGCCTCAATTCTCTTTTTCTCAGGCTATTTTCCAAGCAGTGGAATAGCTGGGTTATATGAAATTTCTATGTTCAAGTTTTTAATGAATTACCATTTTTGTTTTCCCCATTCCAGAATCTTATACTACTATTATTTTTACAGTGTTCAGCACTAGAAACCAGGCATTATCTAGTTCCTCCTGTTTCAGGGTTACGGAAATTAAGGTTTGAGAGGTTCACCAGTCCTTTGGACTCATTTTTTCTAGTATATTTTTGTTTTATTTCCCTTTTCTTTGTTCTGAACAGGGGAACATTAATAGTTGCATTATAGATAACTACTCACAAATTTTTTAATACTTTTTATTTCTTATAATTATTATTCTTATTATTTTCTCGCTCCACTTTATTTTTATTTTATATTAGTTTGCATATAAAATTCATCTATATTGTGTATCACTCGTGTACATTGTGTTTCACACATTTCTACATTCACATTGTGTTTCAAACAATCACTCGTGTACAATGTGGGGGTTGTTTTTCAATGAAAAGTATTCTATTTTTTTATCAAATAGATTTAATTTATTGCTTTTTAAATTTATTTATTTATTTATTATTAATTTTAATGAATGTTTACAGAGATTTTGGATTTTTTATTCATTCATTGTTGCATTTTTCTCCCTGCCCACCACTCATCCCATCCTGCCAGTTATTTCTTCTTTTTGAAAAGTAAAAAAAAATTCTTTCATTCGTATGCAATTCCCCCACTGCCTTGAGTACACTCCACCATGCAACTTTTTTTCTGGACTCTTGCCAAGAAATCTGGAGAACAACCACTTGGCCAACTGACTGGAAGAGATCTATATTTGTTCCCATCCCATAGAAGGGGGACCCAACTGAGTGTGGAAACTACAGAACAATAGCATTGATTTCACATGCAAGCAAGATTCTACTGAAGATTCTCCAGAACTGCCAGAAGTCCAGGCTGGGTTTATAAGGGGTCGTGGTACTAGGGGTATTGTAGCTGATGTCAGATTGATCTTAGCTGAAAGCAGAGAATACCAGAAGAATGTCTGTCTGTGTTTCATTGATTATGCAAAGGCATTTGACAGCGTGGATCATAACAAATTGTGGCTGCCTCTGAGAAGGATGGGAATCCCAGAACATTTAATCGTGTTAATGCAAAACCTATACTTGGACCAAGAGGCAGTCGTCAGAATAGAGCAGGGCAACACTGCATGGTTCAAAATTGGGAAGGGTGTACGCCAGGGATGTGTCC
>NW_006399861.1:12071024-12072409 GCF_000299155.1 Elephantulus edwardii
TGGCAGGTATGGTTTCTTTAGGGTATATTCCTAGTAATGGAATTGCTGGGACAAATGGTATTTCTATTTGCAACTTTTTGAGAGAGCGCCATACGGCCTTCCATAGTGGTTGCACCATTTTATATTCCCACCAACAGTCAATAAGGATTCCAGTTTCTCCACAACCTCACTAGAAAACCAAGAACTATACATTTCATTAAAGAAAAGCTTGGAAGAACTGTAGAAGTCTTAATGCACAACATAAACAGTCTTCCAAGCATCCTGAAAAATCTACAACCAGGAGAGGTTAAAATAGATGAATGGGACCTTCTAAGAATCAAATCCCTATGCACATCTAAAGAGTTCTCCAACAGAATAAAAAGGGAAGCCACAGATTGGGAAAAATATTTGATAATGACATGTCAGACAAGGGACTTATATCTAGAATTTATAAAATATTCGTGCACCACAACAAGATAAATGTAAATAACCCAGTTGAAAAATGACACCAAAGAAGTGTCAAATGGCCAACGAATACATGAAGAAATGTTCAAAATCTTTAGCTCTAAGAGAGATGCACATCAAAACAACCATGCACATCAAAACATCACACCCCATTAAAATAGCAAAATTTAACAGAGCAGTAATTATGTTTTAAAAAAATTTTACACTTGTTTACCTACAATGTTCGAATACATTGCCCTTCATACACGATTCCTCCCACCTCCCCTTCTCCTCTACCCTCAACCCAGAAAACTGTGTGACCCCATAATTACCCTCCCCCATCTCCACGCCTCTGTTTTCCCCCTCCCACTTAGATCCTCGTACTGTTTTACTAATCATCTACAATAATGGTCTTCCGGCGCTGGCTGAAAATCGCCTGTGACTTCATCCATAGCCACTGGTGAGAGTCAGCGCCCAGAGCCATCAGGGGCTTTAAGCTCGTTGTCCACTGCTGTGGTGTGGACAGCTGAAACCCAGGCCCCGACAGGCACCTGGGGTGGAGGGAACCCAGACTTGACTTCATGCTCTGCTAGAGAAGGAGGGGCACTCTCCTGTACCAGTCAGATCCAATTTGACGGGACACACACACACACACACACACACACACTTTTTCTTCTTCTTTTTTAAAAAAAGACTACTTCAGCCGTCGAGGCCTTCTGCCCGGGGCGGGCTGCCCTCTGCCCCCTGCCCGGGGCGAGCCGTCGCTGCCCTCTGCCCGGGGCGGGCTGCCCTCGGCCCTCTGCCTGGGGCGAGCCGTCGTGGCCTTCTGCCCGGGGAGGGCTGCGCTTGGCCCCCGACTTGGGGCGAACCGTTGCGGCCCTCAGGAGCAAGAAGGCAAGCAGCTGTAACCCAAGACCACCAGTAAGGTGATAAAGCGTCCTCCCTTCCCCCCTTTATATCTA
>NW_006399861.1:12072579-12074712 GCF_000299155.1 Elephantulus edwardii
TTTCCTTCACCTGCTCCCCCCACCAACCAAACTGTGCAGCTCTGCAACTGCATCCTGGCCCATCCTCACCCTTCTGCCCCCAACCCTCACCTTCTTGTATCCCCAATATGTTTTTCCCAATTTTTTTTTTTAAAAAAAGAGTGTAAAAAAATAATGGTCTTATAGGATGTTTGTCCTACTGGGACCGAGTTCACTTAGCAGTCCTTCTTAAGTTAGGTTGTGATTTACAAGATAATTGCTCATGCTACTCACAAAGTTTTAAGATGTCAGTCCTCATAAAGGTTGGATTTAGAAAATTATTTTATGGACTATTTTATGCCAACTGAATTTAGTGTCTACTAGGTGGATTGATTCAGTGACTGGAGTAATCGGGATGGGAGTGTCAGAGACAGTGCAATTGCCACAGGACAGAGCAGAGTTTAGGGCTGTTGTACATAGGGTTGTTATGAGTCGCAAGCAACTCGACGGCACATAAGAACAACAACAATATGATCTTTTGCTTTCTTCATGTACAATGTTGTGTATATCTTCACACTCATCTTTAGTAATTAGTATTCAACAAATAACATCTATCCTTGAGATAGTTTGTAAACTCACATGATGTATGCTCAAGCTCATAATTCAATTTCATGATTTGTTTAATTTTCTTCCGTTGTAATTTGAACTTTCCTATATGAAAGTGATGGTCTGTGTCTGAAAGTAAATATCTGTTCTACAGCCAGTCCCCGGCCTTCTTTTGGCTGATTATAGCTTCTGCGTTGTTTCTTTCCACAAAAATAGTCAATTTTATTCCTACATTTTCCATCTGGCAAAGTCAGTATGTATGGGTGCCATTTATAATCTTTTTAAAAGGTATTTAAATTAATAAATTTTTGGTGCTACAAAATTCTGTTGGATAATTTCAGCTAGGCCTCTTTTCTGTCATCAACACTGTATTTTCCAACTACCAATTCTTTGTTGTTTCCAAATTTTGCATTCTAATGAGCATCAATTCTTAATGCATTTTGATTGCATATTAGATCAATTTTGGATTGCAGAAGTTGCTCGTTGTTGTTAGGTGTTGTCTAGTTGAGTGTAACTAATAGCAATCCTGTGAACAATACATCTGAACCCCATCCTATACCATCATTATCACACTTCCTGACACACTACAGCTCACTGTTGCAATCACTGTGTCAATTCCACCTGCTCAAGGATCTTCCTTTGCTCATCCTCCAACTTATCAAGTGTCATCATGTAATCTTCCAAGGAATAGCCCCAGATGAACAGATTTTAGCAGAGCTCTCAGATTCATACAGACCAAGAAGCAGGATTGGCCATCCACTTAGTTTTTCTTTTCAAAAATATTTTATTGTTTTCTCAATGAAGGTTTTAATAGGACTTTAGATGCCCATTCAACAATTTCTACCTGACTTGTTTGGTAATGTTGGTTACGTTCTTTACAAAGGATATATAACTTTAGTCTTTCTGTTCCAGTTCTTCTAATTTAATTTATCTAGCATCTCGTCCCCCTTATGTTCTCATCTGTTTAATTTTTTCTACCATTATTTAAATAATACTTCATAGAAAAATTGTTTGACATTCACATATATTTTGTTTTATTTCATTGCATATAATTGTTCTGCTTCCTCTTTGTGATTCTCATTTCTATTCACTACTATTTTTGTATTTTTAAATTTTATATAGGTTTTCTCACAAAATTCATACACATTATGTTTCACACTACTCTTCATTCAGATAGCATTTCATACAATCATTCCCATGCATTCATGGAATCCATGATTCCATTGCAATCAGCATTGGACATTGCCTGTCATCACTCAATCTTTTCAAATCTGCACTGGATCCTTCCCATTTTCTTCACTCTGTCCCTTCACCCAAACAAACTGTGCAACCCTGTGGTTTTGCCCCTGATCATCCTCACTCCTCTGCTCCCATCCCTTCCCCACTTGGGGGAAATACATATTTTAATAGTTACTTTTTTGTTTTTACAATAATAGTCTTATGCATTATTTATTATTTTTTTAATTAAAATATGTGACTTTAATACTCTTTACATGCTTATTTTTTTTTGTTTGTTTTTTTGGGGGATTCCATTCATTCATTGTTGCACCCTTCTCCCCGCACAAACCC
>NW_006399861.1:12079003-12079833 GCF_000299155.1 Elephantulus edwardii
TTCCATCTCTTCACCTCTATTTGTATGTCCCTCAGTCATGTTGACAGAATCAGAAACCTTCGATTTCATATTTTGAATTATGATTTCATGTTTTCCCAGTGCCTCTAATGCCTCATTTGTTTTCTCTGCATTGTTTTGGACTGTTCTTTTAAGTTCCTCCTGATTTTAGACTGTAGTGTCCTGTAATTCTTCAAGTTTGTTTTTCATCCATTGAAAACATTCAATCATCTTTTTTCTAAATTCTGCTTCAGAAAGTTCCATCAACCTATCTGGTTTCATGAAATCCATTGCTACTGTGTCATTTTGGGGGGAAGATATCTTGTTCTGGGCTTGCGCGGTGAGTGCGGTACCCTGCTTCTTTCGAGACATTTAAGTGGAAGAGTTGTTGAAAACGAAGGTATTAGTTGGTTCTTGCTTTGATGTCACTACTTCCCCATAAAGATGTCCAGTACCTTCCTTTTGCTTAGGTTGATGGGAACAATGTGGTAGGGCCAAACAGCAGTTTGTAGTCTAAGAAAACTAAATCTTCAATATTGGACAACTATTTTCAAGTGCTGTTGAAATATGCGATAAATCTGGTTTTTATTTTTTATGTACTTCTGTGTGGTTATTTGTTCCGTTATTGTTTTTGTTGGGTTTTTTTCCCTTTTCCTTAAATCCTGGCCTGAGGGCCGAAGGACAGAGAGCCCCAAAGTTCAGAGCTGGCTGGGGGGTGCACGAGCCGGGTTGGGGGGGCGGGAGCAATGAAATACCTGAAGTTGGGGGTCGAGGGTCAGAGCTGCAGGGATGTGTCCCTATTCAAGTCCACTCCCACCGTTCACTGCGTCTGC
>NW_006399861.1:12080990-12081873 GCF_000299155.1 Elephantulus edwardii
GATTCAAGTCCACTCACACCGTTCACTGCGTCTGCGCACAGCCCTTGGCCAGTCCCAAAGTTCAGAGCTGGGTGGGGGTTGTTCGAGCCGGGTCGGGGGGGAGCAATGCTATAAATGAACATGGGGGTCGTGGGTCAGAAAGTCCACTCCCACCGTTCACTGCGTCTGCGCACAGCCCTTAGCCAGTCCCAAAGTTCAGAGCTGGCTGGGGGTTGCGTGAGCCGGGTTGGGGGGGAGCAATGCAATACCTGAAGATGGGGGTCGTGGGTTAGAAAGTCCACTCCCACCGTTCACTGCGTCTGCGCACAGTCCCAAAGTTCAAAGCTGGCTGGGGGGTGCACGAGCCGGGTTGGGGGGGCGAGCAATGCAATACCTGAAGAGGGGTCTCGTGGGTCATATCTGCAGCGATGTGTCCCGATTAAAGTCCACTCTCACCTTTCACTGCGTCTGTGCACAGCCCTTCGTCAGTCCCAATGTTCAGAGCTGTCTGGGGGGTGCTCGAGCTGGGTCGGGGGAGAGCAATGCAATACCTGAAGATGGGGTTCGTAGGTCAGAAATGCAGGGATGTGTTCCGATTCAAGTCCACCCACACCGATAACTGTGTCTGCGCACAGCCCTTGGCCAGTCCGAAAATTCAGAGCTGGCTGGGGTGTGCGCGAGCCAGGTCGGGGGGGAGCAATGCAATACCTGAAGATGAGGGTCGTTGGTCAGTGCTGCAGGGATGTGTCCCGATTCATGTGCACTCCCACCGTTCACTGCGTCTGCGTGCAGCCCTTACCCAGTCCCAAAGTTCAGAGCTGGTGGGGGAGGGGTGTGCGCGAGCCGGGTCGAGGGGGAGCAATGCAATACCTGAAGATGAGGGTCGTGGGTCAGAGCTGCAGGG
>NW_006399862.1:0-3897 GCF_000299155.1 Elephantulus edwardii
GAAATATAATGTAATATATATACTATAAATGTCAGAGATACAATTTTTTTGAGCGAAAATAAGGCAAAGAAAATGCATGAGGCTGTAGCCATAGCGCTATTTGATAATAAGTCATCAACAGTGAGCTCTCTTTTGTAAATTTTTTTCTGCAAGTTCATTTACAAAATTCAAATATAAATTTGAACAAATACGTTCAATTTCCCTCACCCCACCCCCATCAAATTGTACAAATGAACGATTAATTCCCTGTTCCCCCTGCACATCCACATCCCTCTGCTTCCAGCCTCTCCTACCCTTCCTGGATCCTCATACTCATTCTACAATAACAATTTTATACAATATTCATCCTTATGGGACTGAGTTAGTTCACTCAGCATAATGCTCGCCAGTCCCTCCCACGTTAGGTAAAAATTTACATAGTTCTTTTTCCTACGTGCTGCATAGTATTCCATTGTGTGAATCTACCATAATTTCTCAACCTTCTCGTTTGTGGTTGGACATTTGGGCTGTTTGCATGTTCTTGTGATGAAGAATAATGCTGCTATGAACATAGGTGTACAAATATCCATTTGGCCTCAGTTCTCATATTCTCAGGGTATATTCCGAGTAGTGGAATAGTTGGGTCATATGGAATATCTATGTACAGCTTTTTGAGGAAGCGGCAAACTGCCTTCGATAATGGTTGCACCATTTGATAGTGAACTCTCTTTTATTAGAAATTTTAACATCTAAACCAGCAACAATCATTGCAGATGTTTGTTGGAAGAATGTTTAAAGTAGGGAGCACTCTAAGATAGAACATTCATACGAGCAAGAGATCAACACATGTTTTACATTCAGAGACCATCGGCAAGAGCAGCAAGACACCAACACGGCTAATGCATGTAGTTTTCCTAATATTAATATGGACCACATTGGAGAGCTCTGCTGTCAAAGACCTTTGTAGAGGGTTAAAGAGCAAGGATGTCAGTTTAAAGAGTTTAAAGATGAAGGAGCACTTGGTCCACGCCATGATATTTGTCATTGCTGCCTATCTGAAAGTTGGACAGAGAATAAAGAAGACTGAAGAAGAGTCTATGTCTTTGAATTGCAATGTTGACAAAGAGTATTAACTATATCAAAGATTATAGAAAAGAATAAACAAATCTGCCTTAGAGGAAGTATAATCGGGCTGCTCCTTAGATGCAAAAACGCTGAAGAAACTTCATCTCACATACTTTGGCATGTTTTTAGGAGGGACTTGTCCTTGAAAAAAGTCATCATGCTGAGCCGGATAGTTGTTGTTGTTGTTGTTGTTGTTGTTGTTGTTGTTGTTGTTATGTGCCATTGAGTCATCTGTGACTCATAGCGACCCGATGTACAACAGCCCTAAACCCTGCTCTATCCTGTGCAAATTTCACTATCTCTGACACACCTACTCCCATTACTCCAGTCACTGAATCAATCCATCTCCTAGAGGGTCTTACTTTCCTGCACTGTTCCTCCACCCTCCCAAGCCTGATGTCCCTCTCCAAGGACTGGTCCCTCCTAGCAATGTGTCCAATGTATGTCAGACAAAACTTCAGAATCCTTGCCTCCAAGGAGCAGCCTAGTGTAATCCTCTCCAGGACAAACCTGTTCATTTTCTTAGCAATCCATGGTATATTTAATGCTCTTCTCCAACACCACAGTTCAAAGGCATCAATTCTCCTAAAATTCCTAGTCATTTTCCAGCTCTCTGATGCATAGCAAGTGATTGCAAAGACCGTGGCCTGTATCAGATGCACCTTAGTCTCCAGAGTAACCGCATTGCTCTTCAGTACATTGGAGAGGTCTCTAACAGCAGCCTTTCCCATGGCAATACACCTTTTAATTTCCTGGATACTGGTGCCAATAGTGTTGATTGTGAACCCAAGCAAACTAAAACTGTTAACAATCTCAATTTCTTCAACATCTATTATGATGCTGCCAATTGACCCAGTGCTGATAATCTTTGTCTTCTTGACATTGAGCCTCAATCCATATTGAAGGCTGCAGTCCTTGACCTTCCACAGCAAATGCTTCAGGTCCTCCTCAGTTTCAGAAAACAGGGTTGTGTCATCTTCATAACACAGATTGTTGATGAATATTCCTCCAATCCCGATGCTACATTTCTCCTCATACATCCCAGCTTCCTAGATAATCTGTTCTGCATATAGTTTTAAAAGGTATGGAGAAAGGACACTCCCCTAACATATACCCTTCCCAATTTTGAACCATGTAGTGCTTCCTTGCTCTATTCTGACAACTGCATCCTGGTCCAAGTATAGGTTTTGCATTAACATGATCAAGTGTTCTGAAATTCCCATTCTTCTCAAAGTCAGCCACAGTTTGTTGTGATACACACAGTCAAACACCTTATGAAAACCAAACTCTGCTTTTAGCCAAGATCCAGCTGACATTGCCTATAATATCCCTAGTACCATGGCCCCTTCTAAACCCAGCTTGCACTTCTGACAGTTCTCTGTTGATGAGCTGTTCCAGTAGGTTTTGGATAATCTTCAGTAGAATCTTGCTTGCATGTGGTATCTATGATATTGTTTGATAATTTCCACACTCTGTTGGGTCACTTTTCTTTGGAATGGAACAAATATAGATCTCTTCCAGTCAGCTGGCCAAGTGGTTGTCCTCCAGATTTCTTGGCACAACTTGGTGAGCACAGCTAGGAATATGTCAATTTGTATACCATAGAGAGTCAGTAAAAGAGAAGAACCTTTCCAAAATGGACTGACACAATGATTGCAACAATGGGGTGGCGCGTGATAGAAGTCATGAGGATGACAGGAAAGGGCAAGGCTCTCATTTATTGTTCCTAAGGGAGCTACTGGTTACAGTCACCTGGATGGTGTCTAACAAAAGCATTCAGAAGAGTTCTCAAGAACTTTTAAACACCCTCTGTGTTTGAGAACTTGGCTGATAAATGAAAGTTTAACAGTTTGAATGCACTAGCCACTCAGCAAATGAATATTGTGGCAGTCTGTATCTGTGAAGTTTAAATCCACTGCCATCAAGTCCATTCTAAATACAGTCACCCTCAGTTTTCTGAGGTTGTAAACCGTGAAAGGGGTAGAATGCTCGTCTTTTTCCCTTGGAGCAGACAATTCACTCAAACTGCTGAACTCAGGTTAGGAGACCTATACATAACGCACCAGCAATACAATACTCTCCCTATAGATTCCACCTGATGCATCATCAGAATAATACTCTCCCTACAGATTTATAGCCCTGAAACTGTCTTTCAGGCAGTTTGCTCTATCTTCTAGCGAGAAGCAGACTAAAAAAAAATGAACTTTTCTTATTGTTGTTAATATTCTCTAATCAATTTCTATATTCTAGTTTACTACCACATGTGCACGAAGTTTTAAAATTATGCAAAAGACGTCTAAGAAAATTGTGGTAAAATGTACAAGTAAGAAAAAAAGTAATAATAACAATGTCTTCAATAATCTTCAATGCTTTTTAATAAGCATTATAAAATGACAGGAATAGTACCAGAAGACAGAGGACCCAAGAATAAACAACAGATTGGTATGCGAACAACAGCTGCCCTGAAATCATTACTGAAGTGCATTAACTCACATCTGATATGACTGCAGAACCATCAGAAGTCATTAGTAAAGTGATAGATTATCCATTGAATTTCACTGGGAAATTTTGTTAATGAGCATAAAATCAAGTTAGGGTCTTCAATACACTATGTTGTAAAAGATCTTTTTATATGTTACATAAATAAAAAATCAGAATGAAAAAAAAATTGAAATATATTTGAAAAACAGTCAAAAAACAAGATGTTGTTGTTGTTGTTGTTACGTGCCGTCGAGTCGCCTGCAACTCATAGCGAACCTATGTACAACAGCCCTAAACTCCGCTCTGTCCTGT
>NW_006399862.1:4597-11727 GCF_000299155.1 Elephantulus edwardii
TCATAGAGCCCAGCCTCCCGGATAAGCAGGGAAATAAGTGGGTAAAGACGTGTGTGAGAAAGGCAGGGACAACACTGACACTAAAGTTAACTCCGCAAGAAGGGATATACCTTTAACTTGCTGGTGTGTCTGATACTTCTCTAAATCTGAACATTCACATTGAGACAGACTAGGAAGAAGGATTGGCCATCTACTTCTGAAATAGCAGGCCTCTGAATGCCCTATGTAGAACAGAAAAAACAAGGTAGTATTTAGAAAGTCTTGACTATAAAATTATAAATGTAAGATATATTTATGAATTTTAAAGAGTGCAAACTCAAACATAATAAAGCATGCCATCAAATATCTATTATGGAAGTGTATTAATCAAATAATAAAAAAGTAGTCTAAGAGGATTGAGTTATATTCTAAACATTTTTGTTGTTGTCACTGAGTCTAGCACAACTCATAGCGTCCCTATGAACAAAAGGCCTGAACTCTGTTCTATAACTATTGTTATTTTCCTAAATTCATAGAATTTCCAGTGGCATGTTATTTAGGAAGTAAATGCCACTCCTGCTTTTTAATTGGTATTACTTAAAATTTAATTACATGGATTTGGTCACAATAGAAAATTATTGTTCTTATAACTTTTCAATTTATCTGGTGGCCTAGTGGCAAGAAGCTACACTGCAGTCCTGACGACATCACAATAGAAAATTATTGTTCTTATAACTTTTCAATTTATCTGGTGGCCTAGTGGCAAGAAGCTACACTGCAGTCCTGACGACACGCAGTTCGAATCCACCCGCAGCTCTGCAGAAGGATGGGCAAACTCCTGTGTGATTAATGCCTCTGAAAACGTGCTGGCTGATCGGTTTCAACTCCATGGTATGCAAGACAAAGAGAAGAGTTTGGATAAGCTTCAGAACAGAATCATCTCTCCAGTGCCATCACTGGGGTTGATGTGACTCTATGCAGTAATTCATGGTGCCACCCTCCCAACTAGGCATGGTCAGCCAGCCAAACTTACGCCCAGTGGATAGAATGACCCCTGCCCTTCTAGATCCAAACCCACCACAAGCCTAACCCTGGCCAAGGTGGAGACCTTTCTCTGCACCCAGTGATGTGCACCACTGTTTGGCCTGAGGGACACATGATGTTGGAGGTGACTAGTTACCGCACTGAGTGACTGATGAGACCACTGACTTGTGGACACCTCCCTTAGAGCACCACTGGAGAACTTGGGATCATTTTTGTGACAACACCAGGGAATGGAATTCCCATTCTGCTAGTGACACCGCTATTACTGTTCAGACGCATGCATTCTTAATGAGTTGCATACACCATCTATCATTATATTTCTGGAGACCGTAAAAGCATCCCCCCTGCACGGAAGGAGACATTTGAGAACATTTGGATCCCACTTTGAAAATAGGATGTTTTATTTTCCCCTCCATTTCACTCACAATCAGAAACATATGGAATGTTTTATTTGCAGCCCACAAAACCAAACCAAACAGACAATCCCAGGCTAGAAGAATTCACTCTTCCCTTGGAGCAGAGTCTCACTCTGTAGCCAAACTTTGAAGCATGTTGCTTTCCTTCCATAGTCATCGAGGTCAATGGCCACTTCCGTGGCTTCTGTTATTACTTCAACTCCCTGGGCAGTGTGGTCTGAGCTGGCGTCGTTTTCCTCCTGATGTTCATTATTCCTCATTATTCTGTTCTCTTTTTTTTCTGATTTGTCGAAATTCGTTGTTTTCACTAATTGTTTTCAATTGCTCTGTCAGGATTGCTGGTGGTGAGATTGTTTCACTGATGTTAATTGCATCAGGTCAATTCCAACTCACGATCCTTAGGCGAGTGATACAAATGTAAGCCTTGGAGTACTGCCTGAAAGGCTGCAAGTTCCAATCCACCCAGAGGTGCCTAGTAATTAACTTGTGAATCTGCTTGTTAATGATCACAGCCCCGAAAATCCTATGGAGAGTAATTTCGTGCTACACACATAGCATTGTAATGAATATTTTGCTCATGTCTTTCTGAGAGCCAATTGCTTGGTTCTCCAGCAAAAGGTACTCTCTAGAATTAAAGTCATCACATCTAAGGGATTTTGAGGATGAGTTTACTAGCAGGAAAACAGACATTCATGCATAATCAATATCTAGGCTGCTTCTTTCTCCCTCACAAATAAACAAGGGTCTGTGAATGTAGTTTGTAGTTAGCTATGTTGTTTTAACTAATAGCAGTTATTTATTTTTTCTATTGGAGTATTTTGTGTAACAGGACAGTGTGATTAAATTTAGGGAGAGATAAAATCACTAGGATAATGTAGTTTGGTGAACAGAGAGGGGACGTGAAGGAATTAGAAAAGATCCACTGATGACCTGAAAAGATGGGGAATAGTAGGCATAAACCAAGGGTGATTCATTTCATAAACCACAAAGCACATTAGTTATAGAAAAAAAAGTTTGAAGTACAATGTCTATGTAGGAATGTGTGAAATGCAATGTATATAGATAAAAAAAATTGTGTACAAATTTTATATGCAAACCAATATAAAATAAAAATAATGGAAAAAGAAAACAGTAAATAGAAAAGACACTGGTGTGTTTGAGGATTGTTGTTGCTTTGTATATGTTTGTTTTATTTTTTTTTCCTCTTTTTTTTGTTGTTGTTGTTATATACTGTCAAGTAAGATCTGACTGGCACAGGAGGAGATTGCCCCTCCTTCTCCAGCACTGCATCTGGTCGATTCGAACCAAATGCTTTCGGGCTCACAGTGCAGCTTCTTGCAACGAGGCCACCAGAGCTTCCTTGTTGTTGCTTCTGAGGCCACATTCACTCACTGAGATCTCACAAGTGCACAGTAGAACTTCCCCCCACCCCAAAACTGGCAAAGCTGTGACTTTTGCAAGCAGATTACCAGTCTTGTGAGCTAGTTAGTTACCTATGAGTGTACTTGAAATGCCAATCTTTCAGTTAGCACTCCAATGTTTAAGCATATGCACCACCTAAGGCTCCTAAGATTTAGAAGCAGAGTTTGTTGTATATGTTTTTGCTGTTGGATTGACTATAACTACCAATTCCCCCTTTTCCCCCCGTTTAAAGCTGAAACCATTTATAGCTGTATTATTTCTTATGCAGAAAATCTTCATTCAGATTTAAAGGAAATGGAAGGCTGTACAGATTTCTAGAAGTTAGCACAGATAATTAGATCTTCATAAGTTTGTGATGACAAAAGAAATAGAGGAAAAATGATGTTTCTTTGATGGGCAAATAGAATCGCTGCTTCCCAGAAGCATAATATTGGGGTGGTGTGAGAACATGCCTTGACATTGAAGATGGTCACTTTGGTGATGGTATTAGGTGCTGGGGGTCAGCACCAGCTCACAGTGACCCTGTGGACAACAGAACAATCCCATTCTGGCCCTATACCATCCTGAGTTTGTGCTATGCTTTAAATTCATTTGTACAGTCACTGAGTTAATCCATATTTTAGGCCTCACTCTTTTTTCACCTGTCCCTCTATTTTCAGGCATAATATCCTTTTTCAAGGACTGAAAACATGCCCAGGTACATGAGATGAGAAGTCTTACCATCCTTGCTTCAAGGAAACACTCTTGCTACATTTATTTTATGTGGTCTGTCTGTGGTATATTCACTTGAAGAAAGACACTTGTCCAACACTGCAATTCGAAGACATCAATTCTTCTCGGATATTTTTTATTCCTTATTTGTGGGATAAATGTATTATAGTGTGAAACATCAGCAAGACAGGACTGCACTTTATTCTAGACATTAGTGTATGGGGAATACAGGTTTTCTTAGCTGACCTAAAACGTATGAATAATCTTAATTTTGCTAATAGCCTCATCTCCTTTTCTCTTTTTTCTCTGAGACCTCTTTTCTTTAAGCTTCATGTTTACCTTGTGATGAATAAAGGACTCATATCATAGACCCTTTAACTAGTCTTTCTGTCTTTGAAGTTTATTATAGTCGTACCCTGATAAGTTACTTGAAGATGGTAAACGATGACTGAAAAACCACCTCTAGAGGTGAACAAAAACCTTCTTTTAATAATTAAGTGGATTACAGTGTGCTACATTCACCATTTGAATCAGAAACACGTTTTATTCTTGATAATCACATACTGAGTGTATTAAATGATTGTTTAATGGAACAATATCTTTATAATGGGAAACGAATAGAAATGAACAGATCCATCAAGGGCTCATTGTAGTTTATTTTTTATGTCACAGAAAGAAAATCCAATTATTTGTAAAATATTAGTAAGTAGGACTATTCACCTATAGGCACAGACAAAAAGAATACTAATGCAAAAAAGACCTTCACTGTGACGCTGGCATTTTAATATCTTGGGATACTTCTAGTTTTTAACGACCGTTGGTAGGTCAGAGGTGAAAAGTAATCATGTTGGACAGAGTTCAAGCTTTTGAAGCCAAATCAGATTGATTAGAGTGTTGTCCTTTATCATAGTCTTGCCTTATATGGCACTTGAGGAGAATGCTGACAGATTTGCAAGATTTTTGTTATTTTTCAGCTTGAAAAAGTTTGAATTTTTTTTTCCTGACAAAATTTTCTAATGGTAAATGAAAAAAAACTCAAAAGTTGCAAATTTGCAGCTGCAGTCTCTGGGGAGAGGAAAACTGTAGCCATCAACTCGGCAGAATACACCAGTGTGTAAGAAATCAATTGATTGGCAGCTGTGAATATTTACATCTCTATTTAATTGCTTAAAATCAGTGAGTTGGGAGACTTCAGTAGAATTGGCAGCAATTCAAGTTGTCGAGGGTAGTTCTTTTGGTAGGAGCCTGAGAAAGCTGAGATGTGGATGATACCTTAGAAACAAAGGAGGAGAAGATGACTCCTCAGAGATAATGGAAAAGCTGGAGAAAGAAAAGTGAGAAGAGAATCAGGGTCAGACCTTAGGGAAACAAAAGGAAGAAAAAGTTCAGGGAAACATAGAATTGTCACCACCAAAGGCTGAGAAGTTAAATATAATGGACTGAGTTAGGCTGTAGAGTTTACAAATAATTGGTTTGAAAAATATTAAACAATATCTCTCAGTATATAACTTGTCATTTAGAAGATAAATATTATGTAAAATAGGTGACCTTGGAGGACATTATGCTGAGTGAAATATCTCAGTCACGAAAGGACAAGTATTGCATGGTGCCACTGTTGTAAAACAGGACTGACATCAGGGTTGAGTGACGACAGAAAAGGAGGGCAGGAATGATGTATACTGCATTGAAACAAATGAGGGAGAGATCTGTTTAAAAGCGATATATGAATGGGTATTCTTGTCATTACAGAAGTACAGAGTGAAGGCTGTATTGTGGAGTGGACCTGAGGGGAGGTATTACACAACAATGAAAGAGTTTTTCTTTTACTTTTCAAGGAGGAGAGTGAATTGGGGTGGGGGTGGGACAGTGAGCAGGGAGAAAAGTACAATGAATGACTGGAAACCCTAAGTCTGTTTACAAACTTTCATTAAAATTAATAAAATATATATATTAAAAAAAAGAAGTGATTCTACCAGAAACTTAGACACTGTACATGTTCCCCACAAATGATATAAAAATATATGTTGTTTAGGCCATACAAAATTTCTGTTAAATAGGTTGTTATACAATTTGGCCCTCGTGCTATTACTATATTAAAACCATGCAGGAGTCCCCTTCTGGTCACCATCATCAACCCTGCTGCCACTATGGCCAATGCTGGAGTATTTGGTGGAGACCGACTGGCAGCAGCACTAGGGGGGTACAGTCAGAGGAAGCCGGAGTAGAGGGGTCAGGACACACATTGTCCACGCTCTATTTTGCTCAACTGAAAAACAGGAGCAACCATCACTCTCACCACCACCATCACCAGTGTTACCTGCTTGTAGAACACGTCCACCAACCAGAACCAGGATGACGTCTTCTGTCTCATCTACTTGAATCCATTATCCAGTGTTGCAAGAGTCTGGGCTTGAGGTCTTTATGACAGTTGTTGTTAGATGCTGTGGTGTTTGTCTCTTGGACTCATACCCACCTGATGTGCAAGAGATTGAGAACTCTGTCTGATGATAGTTCAGCCTCACAATCTCTGCTGTGCTTCTTAAGCTCATCTTGCTAAGGGCTGGCGAGTCAGAGCAGTCTGTTGATAGGACACTACCATATATTAAAGGTGGATTCAGAAGACATGAGAAAAAAAAGATGTTTGAGATAGAAATTACCAGGGAGATGTTCACCTGCTATGCGAAAAAAGTCTACTATGTGGATAATAACAAACTATGAATAACAAACAATAAAAAGAATAATAGTTACAAAAATAAAATTGTTCCTAAATGACACCTATGCATAGATCAAAAAAGTAGTCTTTGTAGCAGAATAAGGGCTTAATTGTGTAGCTTAAAAACAAAAGTGTTAAGTTTGTATGCTTTCACCATGCTTACTCAATCTGTAAACTGAGTACATAATCTGGAGCAGAACAATATAAAGAGAAACGCAACATTAGAAATGGAAGAAAGAGTCATCAATTGCCTATGTTACGTATACAGATTTTATAACTTCACTTCTAGAAAATGAAGAAAACTTGAAGCACTTCCCAATGAAGGAAACACGTACTAATTGTTGCCAGACAATATTGTTCATAGACACACGCAGCAAGGAACAAAACACTTAACCAAAGTAGAAGTTATTGTTGTTAGGTGCTGGCTAGTCAAGCACAACTCATATAAACTCTAAGAACTTTGTTTTACCCTGTGTTGTCCCCAAAATCTCTGACACACATGAGCATATTGTTGAAATCACTGTGTCTGTTCACCTGGTTGAGGATCTTTCTCTCTTTTGCCAGCCCTGTGCCTTTCTAAGCATAATGTTCCTATCTAAGGAACAGCCTCTCCGAACAGCAGGCCCAAAGGTACGTGATATGAAGGTTTCCATCTTTGCTTTCACGGAGCACTCTGGATGCCCCTTCGTGCAAGACATATCTGTTTTTTTTTTCTTTTGGAAGTCCTTGGAGGCTAGGATTTTGAAGCTCTGTCCCGTATATTTTGGGCATGTGGCCAGGAGGGACCGATCCTTGGAGAAGAGGTGCAAAACTAGTTAGGGTTGAAAGAGATGTTTAAAAAAAAA
>NW_006399862.1:12812-13769 GCF_000299155.1 Elephantulus edwardii
GACTTGATGGCACATAACAACAACAAGCAATTAGGATACCATGCACCTTAAAGTCTAGACTAACATCATCTCCAGCAATCTGGGACGGTCCTTGACAGCAGATTTTCCCAATGTAACACATCTTTTTATTTCCTGACTGCTAGTGCCAAGAGAGTTGATTGTGGATCCTTGAGCAATGAAATTGTTAACAAGTACAATATTTTTTATATCATGAGAATTCTTACTTGCTCAATGATAAGGATTTTTTTGTTTGCTTGCTGTTGAGATGCAATTCATATTGAAGGCTGTAGTCTTTAATCTTCTGTTGCAAGTACCTCAAGCCCTTCTCAGTTTCAGCAGGCAAAGTTTGTCATCTGCATAACACAGGTTATTGTTGAGTCTTCCTCCAGTCTTGATGCCACATTCTCTTTTTAAAGTCCAGCTCCTTGAATGATTGCTTCAGCATACAGACTGAAAAGGGATAGAGAACAGATACATCATTGACATATTCCTTTCTTGATTTTGAACTACACAGTGTTCCCTTACTCTGTTAAGAAAACAGGCTCTTGGTCTACGTATAGGTTTCATATGAGCACAATAGTGAAATAGTTGGGTCAAATTGGATTTCTATATGTACCTGTTGGAGGAATCACAACTGTTTTCCACAGTGGTTGTCTCATTTTGCATTCTTACCAGTAGTACATGAGAGGGTTCCAATCTCTGCATCCTGGCCAAAATTCATTATTTGCTGTCTTTTAGACTTTACTATTTCTATAGGGCTAGGATGACATCACATTTTTGTTTGGACTTGCTTCCCTCTAATTACTAGGGGTGTTCTCTGCTTTCAGCCAGGATCTAGCTGACATCAGCAATGATGTCCCTGTGCTATGGCCACTTCTAAACCCAGCTTGAACTTCTGGAAGTTCCTTATCAATGTACTGTTCTTGTTGTTGTTGTTATGTGCCGTCGAGTCGCTTG
>NW_006399862.1:14240-15741 GCF_000299155.1 Elephantulus edwardii
CGTCCAAGTTTTGTGGCATAAACTTGTGAGGACATCCAGGATTGCATCAGCTAGTGAAAACATGCCTATTGGTATTCCATTAATCCATGAGGGTGTCTTCCTTATTTTTTTCCAATTCCTTCACTGTAGCTTAAACGTCATTCTTAATTACCGTTGTACTCAACTCAACAGTAATTTACAACAGCAACAAAGAATTGCTATGGATGTTGACGATCTCCTTATGTGCCTTTTGTCATTGTAATGTTCTTCTTCATGAAGAGCCTTATCTTTTAACTATTTTGTAGTTGGGTGATCAATCGTTTTTGTTGTTTTTTTTGTGGTGGAACTACAGGTCAGCAGAGATTGTTATTGTTGATTGCCTTCAAGTCAAGCACGACTCATAGCAACCCTATGAACAAAAGGCCTAAAACCCAATACAACTATTGACATTTATCAAAGTTCATAGAGGTTTTGGAGGCAAGTTGTTTAGGAAGTGGAGGCCACTCCTGCTTCCAAACCTGTCATAGAATGTTATTGGTTGAGTCACCTGTGATGTATAATGACTCCATGTACAGCAGCTCTGAACCCTTCCCTGTCATAAGCCAGTCTCACTAATTCTGACGCACCAACCTCCATTGCCCAAGTTACTGTATTAATCCATTTCATATGAGGTCTCCCTCTCCTGTGCTGTCCGTCCACCCTTCTGAGTATGATATCCTTCTCCAAGAACTGATCACTCCTCACCATGTGCCCAAAGTAAGTGAGGCAGAGCTTCAAAATCCTGACCATCAAGGAGAGACTTGGTTTCATCCTCTCCAAGACAGACGTATTTGTTTCCTTGGCAGTCCATGATATGTTCAAGATTCTTCTCCAGCACCACAACTCGAAGGCATCTATTCTTCTTCTGTCATCCTTACTCAATATCCAACTTCAACTGCTCATATGCAAGTTCAAATTAAAAGAAGGTTAACTCATATCCACAGGAAAGGAACCAAAATTTGACCGTGAGTCTATCTCTCATGAATTTTAAAACCAACCCAGGAATAGGTTTGAGGCCTTGAACACTAATTAACAAAGTCCAGATAAGCTGTGGGAAGATATCAATAATATCATTCATGAAGAATGCAAACAGTCATTACCAAGAAGGAAGAAGAAAAGGCCAAAATGGATGTCAGAAGAGACTCTGAATATTGCATTAGTGAGCCAAGAAGCCAAAGCAAAGGAAAAAACCCAAGAAGTTAAGGAGCTGAATAGAAGATTTCAAAGGGGTGCTAGGGAAGAAAAGGCAAAATATTATAACGAAATGTGCAAGGAGCTGGGGTCAGAAAATCAAAAGGGCCAAATTCACTCAGCATTTCTAAAGCTGAAAGAACTAAAGAATTCAAGCCATGAGTTGTAATGCTTAAGAGTTATCAGCAGAAAATTGAATGATTCAAGAAGCATTATAAAGAGTCATTGAACCAAAAAGAATTTACTGACACAGAAGAATTTCCAGGAACAACATATGAGCAAGAGGCAATGG
>NW_006399862.1:16821-18404 GCF_000299155.1 Elephantulus edwardii
TAGATACAAAGGTGCACCTAATCCAGGTCATAGTCTTGTCAATTACTTCTTATGCTTCAAAAAGCATAGATTAGTGGACCAATATTAAGGATGAAAGAAAAGGCAAGGGATAGCGAGAATTTAAATGAGACATCGTGATCATAGGTACTAATCAATTGTAATTAATTTTATAAAACATAAGTTACATGGATTATTATATTAAAACCAATAAAAAGTCTAATTTTGACTGTTGTCTTCAGACAGCTCCTTATGATATTAAATTCTTATGTCTTTTATTTGTAAAAGTTGTGATTAGGTCTGTATTTTGCATTTTAATATATCTTGGCATGATGAATTTATATTACTTTTACATTGTGGTCTAATGAGGTAATGACCTACATTATTAGCTACTCTCATATGAAAAAAATCTTTTCCTTCCTATAATTAGCCTAACTTGCTTGCGGTGTATTATTTTTAATGCCATTTGGAATTACATTTGCTAATATTTTATTTAGGTTTCACATTTATGTTTAAAAGCGAGAGTTTCTTGTAAATTTATTTTGATGCCCTATTTGCCAGTTATAGGTATCAGGGTTATTCGAGGTTTGGAAACAAAAATCAGGATGCTTTTCATGTTATGTGTCTTTAAAGCTGTATTGAATTTTATAGCCATATATCTTTATCATATGTGTAACTGGTTTCATTACTTACTGCTGGTTATTTTATACCTTCACTTTTATAGTCTTTTCGCTATTTTATTCATCTCTTATTAAAAGAGCGTTGCATTTTAAATTCCATGTCTCCCTGGCCCCATTTGCCAGAATGCTATATGGCTTGTCTACTTTGTGACCTCTTCTTTATGGGAATATCATTCACTCATCTTCATATAGGAATGACAATTTCACTGGCTATTTTTTCTTACAAAACTTTATTCCAGTGTCTTCTATCATTTAGAGTTGACAAGAATATTGAGGTCAGTCTATGCTTTTATCTACACAGAATAAGTTTTTTTGCTAGATAGATTTTAGGTTTTTTCCTTTATCTTCCTAACTTCATGACATACCCTCTAAGTAAATTACCCTGGTCAGCAAAAAAGCAACTCCCCTCCCACTCTCCCTCTGCAGAGATAACAACTACCTTCTTCCTTCCTCTCCTACCCCATAGATGACAACTACTCTTTCTTATGACAACTACTCTTTCTTCTTCTAATTATTCCTCTCATTCTATTCCTTTTTCTTATTTTTCCTTGTCCTCCTTCTCCCCTTCCTGCTTTTTTCTTCTACTTTATCATCCTGTTTTTCATGTGATGGTGTCTTTTATGGGATTCCTATTTCACTATAGGAATCAGGCTACTTGCAAATGAACCACTGTACTCTAGAAGGTGATAGGAGTTGGCGTTTACCCTCCATAGTTCCTGTTTTCTTGATGTTGAAGTATTATCTGTATTGAAGCATATGTGTTGTTCTTATTGTTGTTCTTGTGTACCATGGAGTCAGAATTGATCCATAGCTAACCCTCCAGGGGGTTTTCAGAGGCAGTTATTCTCATGGAAGGAGATTACCCACCTTTCTCCTACAGAGCAGCTGGTGGCCTTGAACTGTGTA
>NW_006399862.1:20124-21145 GCF_000299155.1 Elephantulus edwardii
GAAAACATATCCTTAGAAACAACAGTCACACTGAGAAAGGTGGAAGACTTGAGACAGAAAGGAAGGCCGTCAATACGATGGACTCTGACAGTGACTGCCACATTGGAATTGAGCAGAAAAGAGCACATGATGATGGTTGAGAATATTCAAGTTTCATATCTGTTGTTCATTATGAGTTGTAATCAACTGCAAGGCACTCAACCACGACGTGCCTCCTGTATGGGGTCTCATCACGCATGCTGAGTACAGAATAAATCAGTTAATGTTTATGGTGAGCAAAGAGCATCTTTTGTGGGTTTTAGAACTTTCAATTTGCTTTGAATTTTGCCTCCAAAGGAAAGTTGGCAAGACAGGAGCTTAGGAAGACTCACTGATATTTTCTATTTACTTACACTACTTGGATCAGGTTTTTCCTTGACTGTCTAGCACAAGAGTCAATAAATTGAGGTTATCAAATCAAGAAAGAAAGAAAATGTATTTATTCAAATATTATGCTTCATGATACACTCTTTGAAACCAAAAACTACCCTAGACATTTGCTTTTAGAATATATGAGGGGGAAATTGTGAAAGTATATAAGTTCCCTTTAAATGATATCAAAGCAAGAAAGAGGAGATAAGAGATATTCCTATGAATTTTTAAAAGAGATACACTGATTTTTTTTCTATCTTAGACTAGTATCCATAGTCATCAGCTGTCAATACATTGCTCAAAACCTTCACTAATATCCTGCTTTACTCACAGAAAAAGCCAAATGTAGAAATATGTCCTTTAAGAAATGCATGATCTCCTTTTCCTATGTGAATCCTCTCTATCTCTCCCATATGTATTATGCTTTGTTTTATTTATTCTGCTAACATGCTCATCCTACTTCTGCCTCAGAGATAGGATGTTGCGCGCCTTGCCTGTCCAGCAGGAATAAGGACACAACACCACAAGCGATTCCTTCTCACGGTGGTTTACTCAGGAGTTAGTTACAGTTAGAGAGAAAAACATGGAGCTCCCCGAACCCTCCCAGGGC
>NW_006399862.1:25845-54995 GCF_000299155.1 Elephantulus edwardii
AGAACACAGTGCCCAAATAAGGTCTTATTTATGATTTTGGCAAACAAAGAGAAGCAGGAAATCAGCGCCATCTTGTAATGGCGACCGCACACGGCCTTCCATAATAGGACATTTGTAGTTATGCTGTCCCATCAGTCAAACGTATAAGCTAGACTTTTCAGCTTTCAAATCTTTGTTACAAAGTCATTATTTCATTAAAGTCACTAAAATTGTAATCACCCATCTGTATTTAATATAGTAATTTTTTACATCATTTGTTATTATTCATTGCCTTGTTTTGTATCATCTCCTTGATTAGGTGTGGACCATACAATTGTGTTCCACAGTATTTTCATAGTCTTATTGCTGTAAATACTTCACCTGGCCATTCTTCCTGTTGAAGCCCATTCAGCACCATATAAAACAGTATCCCATGCATATTGAACTTTCAATAGATGTTTTGTTAATCTAATAAATTAATGTTGATCCAAAATAACATTAATTGACATAAGAGTTTGAAGATATTGCCACTAAATCACAGGGCAGGTGTTACAGATAATAATAAGGCATAAAGAAGCGCTCCCAAGACATAATCTAAAATTAAAGGCCACCCAGTTGCCTTGGATGTCACTTTGTCATATGTGACATCTGGAAGCTCTGCTCTTACCAGCTCTATTTTCATATTGTTAACAAGCTGTTGCCACATCCAGCAGGAGTGATGTGTTTATACACCCAGGAAAGAAACTTACTTTTCTTTTATTTTTTCCTCTTATAAAACAGTAAAAATTAAAATCCCAAAGGATAAAATTTTGGGGGGGGAGTATAGGTGGAAGAATTATGTGATTCAAAGTAGAAACTTACATAAGGACTGAATCTGGCTCTTAGCATTAAAGTGACAGTTGATGTTTAAAAAAATGGAAATAATGGTGAATGGATGAGCTGTCGGTAGAGTGCCAATAATGTTATTTTATGTCAATAGAAATGCTATATAAATGAATTCTTATTTACATTAGTAATAGTATCCAATATCACCTACAAATATGGTTTTCAAACATCAAACTCAAAACCACTGAGCTGACTCCAAGTCAGAGAGACCATCCATTGGTTTCCAACACTATAAATCCTAATGTTAGGAGAGTGTCCACCTTTCTTCTCAAGGGTGATTCAAGGATTTGAATTTCCAAAAATGCAGAGCCTCTTGTTAGCAAATCAATCTGCTACAGATTATAGAATCAGATTCTTACAAAGTCTTTGCCTATTGTTGGTAGATATCATCAAATTAATTATAACTCATAGAAACCCATGGACAATGTATGTGAATCTTGCTATATTCTGCACTACCTTCATCATTCTGATATGTTTGAGCCCATTATTACAGTCATTATGTGAATTCATCTTGTTGATGGTCTTCCTGTCTTTCTCTGACTCTCCTCCTTACCTAGCATAAGGTAGACATAATCATGATCCTTCTTGCTCAGGTTGTGAGATAAAGTTTCACTATCCTTGACTCTAAGAAGCACCAATGTTGTACTTCCTTTAACACAGACTCATTTGTTCTTTTGCAACCCATGATATATTCAATGCTCTTCTCCAGCTCCACAACTTAAAGCCATTAATTCTTCTTCTATAACCCTTGTTCACTGTCCAATTTTCAGATGCATAAAATGTCATTTAAACAACAATCAGTTTTATCAGATATAGTTCAATCTTTAAACCAATATCTTGGCTCTTTAGCACTTACGAGATGCCCTGGACAGCAGATTCTCCCACTGCAACATGACTTTGAGTTTTTTGACTGCTCTTAACATGGGTGTTGACCACTTGAGTCGAAATAATTGACAACTTCAGTCTTTTTTTTCCATGTAGCGTATGTTGTCTATTAGTCCAAGGACAAGGATTTTTGTTTTCTTAAGGTTGACGTAAAATTTATATTGAGAACTGCAGTGTTTGATCCTCTGTAGCAAATGATTCAAATCTTCTTCACTTTTGACAAGACAAGGTTATTCCACCTGCGTAACTCACTTTGGTGATGAATCTTCCTCCAATCCTAATGTCACATTCTTCTTCATATAGTCCAGCTTCCTTAATTATTTTCTTAGCATAAAGATTGAATGTTGTTGTTGTATACCATCAAGTTGGATCTGACCCACAGCTGACCCTCTGGTGGGTTTCCAGAGGTAGTTAATCAAAGAGGAGGATATTGTTCATCCTTCTAGGTATGGAAAAAGGCTATAATTCTGACTCAAATCTTTGTGATTTTAAACATTCAATGTTCCCTTGCTGTATGTGGACAACAACTTTTTGTCTAGGTGTAGGCTTTGAATGAACACAAGTAAGTGTTTTGGGATTCTCATTATTTTCAATGTTGGCCATAATTTATTAGGATTCACCCAATCAACTGCTCTTGCATAGACTATAAAACACAAATCATAAAATCACTGACAACTTAAAAACAAAACAAACAAGACAGGTGGCACCCTGTCTGCCAGGGAGCACAGGCCTTTTCCCACAGTCACTGCTGCCAGTTCATACCCGCGACCCCCAGCTCACCATGAATGATGACATCACTGTGCTTGTGGTCGACAACGGCTCTGGCATGTGTAAGGCTGGCTTTGTGAGCAGCGACGGCCCCTCAGGCTGTCTTCCCCTCCATAGTGGGGTGCCCTGGGCACCAGGGCGCGATGGTGGGCATGAGCCAGAAGGACTCCTACGTGGGGGATGAAGCCCAGAGCAAGAGAGGCATCCTGACCCTCAAGTACCCCATCGAGCACGGCATTGTCACCAACTGAGACAACCTGGAGAAGATCTGGCACCACACCTTCTACAACAAGCTTCGTGTGGCCCCCGAAGACCACCCTGTGCTCTGATGGAGGCCCCCCTGGACCCCAAGGCTAACTGGGAGAAGATGACCCAGATCATGTTGGAGACCTTCAACACCCCTGTCATGTACATGGCCATCCAGGGTGTGCTGTCCCTGTATGCTTCTGGCTGAACCACTGGCATCGTGATGGATTCCCGGGATGGGGTCACCCACACTGGGTCCATCTACAAGGGGTACAACCGTCCCCATGCCATCCTGCGTCTAGACCTGGCTGGCCGGGACCTGATGGATTACCTCATGAAGATCCTCACCAAGCAAGGCTACAGTTTCACCACCACGGCTGAGCGGGAAATTGTGTGTGACAGCAAGGAGAAACTCTGTGACATTCTCCTGGACTTTGAGAAGGAGATGGCCAAGGCGGCTTGTTCGTCCTCCTTGGAGAAGAGCTCTGAGCTGCCCAATGGGCAGGTCATCACCATTGGCAATGAGCGTTTCCGCTGTCCCGAGGCACTCTTCCAGCCCTCCTTCCTGGGCATGGAGTCTTGTGTCATCTATGAAACTACCTTCAGCTCCAACATGGAGTGTGATGTTGACATCCCCAAGGACCTCTACGCCAACACAGTGCTGTCTGGTGGGACCACCAGGTACCCAGGCACCACTGACAGGATGCAGAAGGAGATCACAGCGCTGGCCCCCAGCACGATGAAGATCAAGATCATCGCTCCCCCTGAGTGCAAATACTCCGTGTGGATCAGCGGCTGCATCCTGGCCTCCCTGTCCACCTTCCAGCAGATGTGGATCAGCAAGCAGGAGTATGAAAAGTCTGGTCCCTCCATCATCCACCTCAAATGCTTATAGGCTGCCTGTTTAGTTGTGTTACACCCTTTCTTGATTAAAAATCCTAATTTGGGCAGAAAAAAAAAACAACAAAGGATGAGAATTGGAGGAAAAAAAAAACCCCAAAAACAAAACCCCCACAAATCAGCATTTTTTTTCCAGATGCTATCATCCAAGATCCATTTAATATTAGCAATGACATCCTTTGTGCCATGGCCTCTTCTGAATCCATTCAGTTTATTGATGAGACTACCCAATTCTTTTTTAAATTTCCAAGACAAGCTATTCTCCTTGTGGAATGCTAGGTAGACATTCACTTTCTGGATAGGCCAACATGCATCACTCCGCAGAGTCATCCACACTAAAACAACAAAACAAACAGAAAAACCCTTATGGGAGACATACTCCACAGCAAGTTATTGATGAGTCTTCCTCCAGTCCTAATCTCACATTCCTCCTCATAAAACCCAGCCACCTGGATGATCTGTTCCACATATAGATTGCAAAGAAGTGGAGACAAAACACATCCCTGATGCACTCCTGCTTTTAAACCATGCAGTGTTTCTTTGTTTTGTTCTGACAACAACCTTCTGGTCCAATGCAAAACATGATGCTGCATAATTTTTATTCATGTTTTCATTCATTCTAAATATTAGTCACAAAACATATGCTAGACACTGTGTTAGTGTCTGTAGATGCAACATGAACAGAAGTTAGTCTATGATTTCTGGTTTTCAAGATTTCTAAATAACAGTTATTGTGTGAGTACTGAAGCACCTGGTGGATTTGGATCATGGACCTTGGTGTTAACAGTGCAACTACTTTGCTCTATGACATCAGTGCCCTTCATCAGAGTTATTGAGAAAGAAAATGAAAGCACCATAAAGTAAGTGGCTAACTTATAACTGACATCTAGCAGACATCCAAGTAAAAATTTTTCTAAAAGGTCCATAAACAATCTAGCGTTAGTGAGTTTGCTTTTGTATTTTGTAGGTGAATTGATGGTATATTCTCAAGTAATGCAAAGATCAGATGGCCAATGTTATTGATGGTATGTTAGAAAAATTATCTGAGCATTATTTGGAAGGAGATGATCACTCTTGATCACTCTTAACATAGACTGCTTTATACAACTTGAAATTAGACTTCTGGGATTAATAAGATTTAAATGTACAGGAATGAGAAGGGCAGCTTTACATCATTGCAGATGTTGGGTTCAAGGTTTGATAGAGACTGTGTTGACTAATTTGTAAATCTCTTTTGATCAGAAATTTTTACTTGCAAATATTCTTTTGTTTTCTTAATTGGTTCACATACAATTATTCATAAATATTGTATTTAATTTGCATATATTATATTTTATATAATCACTCATATACTACTATTGATCTATGCCTATTATCACCTCATCTTTTCAAGTCTCCATAACCTTTTAGATTAAGTTATGTCCTTCCCAAAAATAAATGTTGCAAATCCTAGTATATTTTAGAAGTAATTCTATATGGGAATATTTTTTCCTTTCTTAGGTTACTGAATTCATACTGGTGTATAGTGTGTGTTAAGCCAATGACTTCTG
Organism: Elephantulus edwardii; assembly: GCF_000299155.1. Taxonomy (NCBI): domain Eukaryota; kingdom Metazoa; phylum Chordata; class Mammalia; order Macroscelidea; family Macroscelididae; genus Elephantulus; species Elephantulus edwardii. The sequence continues at coordinate 31,059 of NW_006399862.1, forward strand.
AGATACTTACTTTTAAAAGTAAATAAGGCGATTGTGTAACAAGAAAGAATTTTTCTTTTAGTTTTCGAAGAGAAGAGTGAATTGTAGGAGAAGGGGTGGGCAGGGAGAAAATTGCAACAATGAATGAATGGAAACCCTAAGTCTCTTAAACTTTCATTAAAATTCATTTTTAAAAAAAGTAAATAAGGCATAGAGCCAAGGAAGCACACAAGAGGGAAATGGATGTTATGTTGCCTAAAAATTACCAAATAATCCAGGAACAGATGAGGTAAGAAATGCACTGGACAACCAACATAGGAAAAAACCAATGCAGGAAAAAAAGATGATGGTCCTGAATTTGAGCTCCTTGCTTTCTAAATTTTAAGACAATAAGTTTCTGTACATTAAATCTACCTTCTTGTGGTATTTATTTCATAACAGCATTGGCAGCCTAAGATAGGTTGTAAAGGTAAGATATAGAAAGATGCATTATGAAAAACAAAGACTGCCTCAGCAGTGGTTCTCTGGGACTGTTTGTGGGACTGCAGCATCAGAGGGAAATTTGTCAGAAATGCAAATTCTCTGACCCCAACATAGATTTATGGGCCAGTATCTCCGGAATTGGAGACTGTAATATAATTTTAACAAGGCCTCCAGGTGATTTTTAATTCATTTGCAAGTTTTAGAACTGCCTTTATAATATAGAGGAGCTCTAGTGACACGATATACTGCTAATGAAAGGTCAGTGGTTTGAATTCACCAGCTGATCCTATGGTGAAAGATGGTCAGTCTCTCTATAAGTTTCACAACCTCAAAGCATAAGGCAAGGTCAATAGGTGTTAGACTGTTGTTATGTGCAATTGAATCAGAACCAATTCATTGCTGGTCCTTCAGCAAGTTTTCAGGTGCTCCGAGTCACATGAGAGAAGATTGCCCATTTTCCTCCCAAGGTGCAGCTGGTTCATTCGAATCATGCCTTTGGAATTGACTGTGTGTGTGTGTGTGTGTGTGTGTGTGTGTGTGTGTGTGTGTATTTATTTTTGCCTGTTTGTTTGCTGCTAGTGTATGACTTTATTGTTGTTTTTGTTGAATGCCATCTACTTAAGCACGACTCATAGCGACTCTATGAACAAAAGACCTAATGCTTTTCTATCATTATCGTCTTTCTCCATAGTTTCCATAGGTATGAGGTTTAGGAAAAGTATGCTACTCCTGCTTTCAAACCCATTTTACAACTGGAGCTCCACTAAACACTGTCCAAACTGGGATACCATTATGGCATGACACCCCAAACGCATAAGGTTCAGCATCACAGCAAACCAAGATTACCACAGAACAGCAAATTGACAAAGAGTTATGTACAAAGTAGAAGAATGTTCCTCCAAAATATAACGCTGGTCTCACTTAGCAGCGGCTAAGTGTCATCAAGTCGAATTCAAGTCATAACGACCCTATGAATATGACTACATGATATTTTAAAACAAACAGAAAAGAAAAAAAGTAGGAGTCAACTAGGATTGACTTTAGCACATTGGCATGGAATCACATGCAAGGTGACATCTGAAATAACAGAAGCTTTGCAGAGTTAGGGCTTAAAGGGTCCCTCTGTGAGCAGGTGAGATGAACGACATTCCTGATGCTTTCCTGTTCCACACAATTTGTTTTGTGATTTTCTGCTGTTATTGATACATGGGTCTTGACTAACCACAGTTATAAAAGCAATACACTTATGTGCTGTGTATTGTAAATAAAACTATCCAGCCAGTTTCCTCATAATTCTCTTTTGTATATTCCTAAATAATAATAATAATCATAATTAATAATTGTAGCATAGTGTCAGTCATGCTAGCAGACTGTTCCTTGCTTGTCATCAATTCTTGACCTCTTCATTCTCATACTTTGCATATCAATATTCACACCGTACACTCTACCTTAACAGACTTTAGTTTTGAGTAATTGGGGAGGTGGGAGGTGACTTCTAACTGCTCTGAGGTAAACCTAGCTGAATGAGTTTACTAATTAAGGACTTAAGTTTTGCTGTCAGTCCTGCTTGAGACTGCTGGACTAAACCTAGACTTGAGTTGTGAGATATTCTTTCCCTACTCTCCAACCTATTTCCCTAATAAACCCCACAACTTTGAGTAAAGTCTGTGAGTCAACAGTAAATATGGGAACCAGTGATTGGTGGAAATAGGTGCAGAAGCATGGAAGGCGGCATGTCTGGCCTCACAGCTATCTGTTTGCTTCTCTGGATATTATTGATGGGGTCAGTTCTCCTTTATGAAGAAGGCAGAAGTCAGGCTCAGCCATCTCCGTGTTGCACCTTGCTCCTTAAGCATCTTCCATATCTGTTTTACTTGGTTTCTTAGGTTGTTAGTGTAGAAAGATGGCCTGGATTATATTATGAAATGTTATGAAATAGATAGTAACTGGAAAAAAATGCAAGTTACACATTAGATAAAAAATTAAATAAACCTTTATGAGTATTTCTTCACAATGTGAAAATAGAGCTCTGGTGGCTTAGGGGTATGGAATTGTTCTGCTAACCCCAAAGCACATGGTTCAAATCTACCATCTCTTTGGCTGGAGAAAGATGTATAGTCTCTTCTTGTGCAATTTATTGCTGTTGACAACCTGCTGGAAGGTCAGCTATGAGTTGGTTCTGACTCAAATCAATGACACATAACAAAAATAACAGTGTGAAAAAAATATATATAGCTGAAAAAAAAGTAGAATAAGAGGGATTAGAAATAGGAAGAGATTTTTTTTTACATTGTCATCCACCTTGAGTATTGTATTCTCCTAAAGAGCTCTTCCTATAAGGTCCAATTAATAGTGAGAATGAGAAAAATTCAACAATCTAAGGAGCAGTGAGTTTATGTTCATATTGTTGCTGTTATGTTACGTCAAGTTGCCTGTGACTCATATTGCCCCTATGTAAACCCTGCTCTATCCTGTGCTAATCTCACTATCTCCAACACACCTATCCCCATTACCCCGGTCACTGAATCAATCCATCTCATTGAGGGTCTTCCTCTTTTGTGCTGTCCCTTCACCCTCCCAAGCATGATGTCTCTCTCCAAGGACTGTGAATCAATCTATCTCATTGAGGGTCTTCCTCTTTTGTGCTGTCCCTTCACCCTCCCAAGCATGATGTCTCTCTCCAAGGACTGGTTCCTCCTTGCAACATGTCCAAAGTATGTCAGACAATGCTTCAGAATCCTTGCCTCCAAGGAGCAGCCTGATTTCACCCTCTCTAGGACAAACTTGTTATGTTTGTAGGTGAGAAATAACTCAGAAAACAAGATTTAAGTGGTTGCACAAGTCAAAGGATACAATCAATATCATGGAATTGTATGTATACATTTTGTGTAATTATCATATATTCTACTGTGAATATTTTCCTGTTCAAGAAAAAGAAATTATAAAATAATTCCTGAATTAAAATTTGTACTAAAATACATATTCTCTACACACACACACACACATACAAGCACACGCATACCCAAAAGATGAGAGTAGATAAGATAGAAAGAATTGATATTTTTCCTTTAGCTTTCCAGATTATAGCAAAATTAATTTTATATCCATATGTGTGTGAATGCAGGCTTGCATGCATAACTATTATATAACAACTTAATTAAAAAATTTACACAATAAAGGGCACATATTTGTTAATGAAGCAAACAAACCAGTTCTAATTTCAGACGGGATCTTACTCTGAAAGTTATGATTTTTAGCCTCAAGGTCTCCTTGCACCCTCACTCTCTTCATAAAAATGCTTTTCCTGCAAATTCAAGTGAAAGAATATTTAAATCAGACTGAACACTCATTCCTTAGCAACTTCTCTTAGACAAATAGCCAGATGCTCCCTCAGTGGGGGAAAACAAGCCGTCCTAGTAAGCGCAGAGATCTGAAGAAACACCTAACAAAACACCTGGTGGAGATGTAAGGCTGCTCTGGATGAAGCCCAAGGGGGCTGGTCTGGGACCCTTCCTCCAGCACTCCTCGGTCAGGGCTTCTGTACTGTGTATGTTCGACACCACGAGAGAACAGAGATTCAGCAAGAAATGTCAGAGCTGGGCTAGGGAATTCAGCTGTTGGCACGTCTTTGCTACACTGTTACAGGGAAAAGGAGCTAAAACTCTACTGCTCATGAATTCCTACTCAGACCTTAAGCCCTATTTAAAATATGTTAAAATGTCTTCTTTGATCAGTTTTTACCCTTCCAGACCTCATCTGAACGTGAAACGGCATGTTTCCTAGAAGATGTTCTATGTGGAGAAAAAAGGTAAGATAAATCCATGAAAGGATTTAAAACTTGTTGTTGTCAAGTCAGAAAAACTCCTAGCCCATTCTTGGAGAGGAAGCGGTGCTGGGAATCAGAAAGGAGGAGATTTCTCATCTTTCTGTCAAGAAGCTGCTTGTGGATTGGAACCGCCTTTGGGATGGCAGTGCGGCTCCCTATGAGCTAAGCTATCAGAATTGGAAAAGGAGATATAGATGAGAGACAGAGAGACAGGAAGAAAGGGAGAAAAGAAGAGGAACAAAGATGAAGGAGGAAGAGGGAGGGGGAGAGAGAAATTCTACGGCAGTGTTATTAAGTGCCAAACAATATAAAAATAGATGAAGCCTCTGTGACTACCCCCAACCCCCCAAAATGGCAAAATCATTTCAAAGAGCAGTCGAGACAGACAAAGATCATTGCAGGTTTCGTAAAGTAATAATGAGCTTGGCAGCTACTCAGACCAGATGAAAGGGCTTGAGGATTTGGTGGGTGATGAGTGAGACCTGGCTAACACGGCCCTGGAACCAAGAGGTGCAAGCCAAAGCGTGGAGGACATTTGAATCCAGATTGGACGCTATTTTCGTGAATGCATCAGAATGTGAGGAAAGGTTTTTACATTGAGGATTGAGATGATCTGCTTACCATTACTTAATGATCACTCTGGCTTCCCATGTCATACTTGTCAGTATTTTCCATCTACAGTCTTGCCTTTGAACATCCAGGCTCTAATCCAAGCAGGCAGACACAAACTGGTGACATGATTAGGAAAGGACTCTCTTTATAGTACCCATTCTGGACCAATCTGTGGTGTTTATGTGCACATTATTATTGCCCCTGAGTCATAACGAGTCTGAAATTGGAGGCAGCTTTCCACCTGAGACATCATCCAAATCATTTCATGAAACCATCCCCTCTATAGATCTCAAGAGGCTCATTCAATTACTTTAAGGGCCAACTTTTTTCCAGCTTATAAGAAATGTAAAAATCATGTCTACGGATAGTCATATTAACAGCAGTTTGAATGATTCTATTTTTTTCAGTGATGACACACAAATACTTCCTCCACATATTAAATATAACAGCAGAACAAATTAAGAAGAGCTACTGACATTTCTGAAATACAATGTAGATTTTATTTTTATTTAATATTTTATTTTTTACTTAATTGTATCCTAACTTTTCAGTATCTTGGCAAAAGGCAACTTATCAGTAGGTTGTCAGGCTGATGTCATTTCAAGCAATAAAGGATGCTATAAAACCAGAAATAAGTCATAGGGGAACCAGGGTTTGTTTTTGCCTTTTTAAAAACTAAACCGCCACCATATTAAATGTGTATAAATATGCTCAAACTTTGGCTTCCCAATGCCCATACCCAGAGAGAGTTATGAATTTCTCCTCATTTTCCTAGGCCTTTAAGGATAGTCTAAACCTTGCCAGAGAGATTTCTGGAATTTTACAATAAGAAAATGGAATAGGGGCTGATGAATGAATATAGTCATTAAAGGTGGAGAGAAAGGTTTCGAATTCACTCACTCAATTATTGCTATTAAGTCAGAATCAACACATTTCTGACTCTTTAGTGGTTTCCAAGAATAAAAACCACTAGCCTTTACACTGAACATCACACAGAAGGAGAATGCCCCCCTTAGTGCTGTGAAACAGCTGGTAGACTTGAACCCCCAGAGAAGTGTGGCATTTGGATTAGAAAAGAACCTTCTATGATCTATGCCACTAGAGTCCCATAAGAGAGATTAAGTTGGCCTATGTATCTAATTCAGGTCATCAGGCCATGGTCTTCTCAATCAGTTGCTACACATCAGAAAGCTGAACAATAAGCAAAAATGATAGAAGAAAAACCAATGCTTTGACTTGTGGTTCTGGAGGAGATTACTGAATATCCGTGAACTCCTAAGAGAAGTAGATAAATCTTAGAGTGGGTGCAGCCAAAGTAATCCTTAGAGACAAAGATGGAAGACTTAGTCTTTCATTCTTTGGGCATGTTGCTAAGTGAGACTATTCATTGGAGAGAGACATCATGTGTTGAAAGATGTGAGGTCAAAGAAGGAGCGGAAGATCCCCAATAAGATGACTTGACAAAGGGACTTCAGCAATGGGCTTGAGTGTTTCAGAGATGGTGTGGATGACACAGGCTGGCCATGGTTCAGGTTGGCTATGCATAGAGTCACTGTGAGTCATACTCAGCAGCAACTAACAACAACACCAACACCAACAAGAGTATGGTAAAAGCTGAGAGAAGAGTAGGTTGTGAATTCCTGTTAGAGGAAGTAAATATGGGAGACTGTGATGAAGAATGAGAGGAAGGTGGAAAGTGAGAAAGCTGGAAATGAGAGGAAACATATGAAAAGAAATGTGCTGGAAGTGATTAATTTTACTAGAATAAATCTTTCATCATTCAGTTTCATACATGGTTTCACTAAAAAGTTTATAAAGATAAATTCCTTTCATTCTTCATGCAAGAATAAAGGAAAATTAACATAATTATAATAGAAAAGAAGATGTATATGATGAAATCTCAGTAGCAACAGTCAAAATCATATTAGAGGTTGACTATGGAAGAGTTCATTGTTGTTGTTATGTGCTGTCTAGTCACCTGCGACTCATAGCAGCCCTATGTACCTATGTACCTCTGAAGCCTTCTCTCTCCTAAGCCAGTCTCACTGATTCTGACACCATTCAGTACTCATATGGAAATTAAAAATGAAGTTAAATAAAATGAAAATAAGTCCATGAGAACAAAAAAAATGACCATTAATCTATCCCAACTGAATTTGAAAACTATCTTCAGAACAGATTTCATGCAATTAACACTAATAATCACAGACTACATGAGTTGTGAAATATCAATGTTACCATCCATGCAGAAAGCAAAAGGCTGTTCATTACAAAGACATGGGGAGGGTGAAGACTAAAATGGATTGCAGAACAGAATCTGGGCAACCATTATGGTATTTGAAAAGACTATGGAACAGTGTGCAGCATCAGAGCAACACCAAGTTGTTAAATTCAGCAAATAGACAAAAGATTGCTATGTCATTTAAGAAATATTCTTTCAAAAGTTAATAAATTTCCTTGTGGAATTTAAAGCCACACTTTTGAGCAGACCTCTACCCTCGGCCAAAGTCTCGAGGACATCCACTCTTGAGGGGGAAAGAGCAGTAACACACATTAAACACAACCTCAAAAACTTCCCTTAAGTGACTCATACAACTGCCATCAAGATGCTAGCTAGCAGCCACGCTTACAAGTACTTACTTTAGCTAAATTCTGCCAATTCAACTCAACTCATTGCCACTGAATTAGAACTAATCCAGAACTCACCTTTTAGCAGGTTTTCAGAGGCTGTAAATCACACTGAAAAAGACACTCATATTTCTCCTAGAGCAGCTGGTGGATTCAAACCACTTGTTTTTAAGTTGACAACTCCTTAACCCACTAGGTCCCCAAAGATACCTCAACAAATAAATTTGGTAGATTGATTAAGATGAAAGCTTGGTTATTGTACTTGAAGAAATGGTTAGTATAAAGGTATTTATGTCTATTTAGAACATCAAAACTTGATAATACTTCACTACTTAAGTGTAAAATAGAAAACATTACTTGCTAAAACACTTAATTTTGTTAAGCAGGAAGTCTTGTGAAGAAGAAAAATTTAACTTTATCATTGCTATACAAAAAGATTCATCCTGGAAAGAGTTAAACCGGGTGGCTTCCTGGAGGCAAGGATTGTGAGACTCCGTCTAACATACTTTGGACATGTTGTAAGGAGAGACTGGTCCTTGGAAAGGGACATCATGCTTGGGAGGGTGGAGGGACGGCGCAGGAGAGGAAGGCCCTCTATGAGGTGGATTGATTCAGTGACTGGGTTAATCGGGATGGGAGTGTCAGAGACAGTGAGATTGGCATAGGATAGAGCAGAGGTTAGGGCTGTTGTACATAGGGTCCCTATGAGTTGCAAGAGACTAGACGGCACATAACAACAATAACAACATACTATTAAACATTGATTTCCATGTTTAGTCTACTAAAAATGGCAAAACTTACTAAAAATGTAATTATAACTAAAATGTTTTATATTGGAAATTATCTCTGAAATGTTGTTGATGATTGTTCTTGAGCCGAGTATGACACCGAGTGACCCTATGAACAAAAAGTCTAAATATTTTCAATAACATCATTGTTCAAATCACACATTTAACAAAACAAAAAAAATCTTTTTTCTTTAGAATTATGAATATAAGGAAAATATGTTATGTTTTTGTGTGCCACCAGGTCAAACCTATCCATAGTTGACCCTCCAGTGAATTTTCAGAGGCTGTAAAGTACATAGGAGACTGTGCATCTTTCTTCTGCAGAGGGGCTGGTGGACTCAAATCTTTGCCTGTGGATTGACAGCATAGCTCCTTACGACTAAGCCATCACTGCTCCAAAGAGAAATAGAAGTAGTAAACAAATAACAAAAACAAAAAAATTCCCTGTGTCTCTTAATGGTATTTCATGAATGATGTTTGGATAATTCTCCATTCTGAATTATGTTGTTAAACACTTTTCTGTCAGCTACAATTGACTGTATAAAGTATAAAGTACTTATACTGTATAAGTATAAAAAATATAAAATGATATATGGTCCTCAGGAATCTTCCAGTTGTCACTCTATTCAAACACTATATTCATGTTACCATTCAAGAACACTGAGCCAATCTGTCTCTTTCAGATTAGCTTTCCACTTCACCAAATATGAGGTTCCCCTCTTCAGTTGATTCTGCTGATACGATGTCCAGAGGAAGTAAACCAGACAAAATTGTGCTATGATATATAAAATTTTCTTTGACTAATTGTTGTAGGAGGGGAAGGCCCTCTAAGAGATGGATTGATTCAGTGATTGAGGTAATCGGGATGAGTGTGTTGGAGACAATGAGATTGGCACAGGACAGAATAGAGTTCAGGGCTGTTGTACATAGGGTCGCTATGAATCGCAAGTGACTTGACGGCACACAACAACAACAACAATTGTTGGAAGTAGATTATCAGATATTTTTTCCCAGTTTGTTTTAGTCTAGAAGATCTGTTGAAATCTGTCAATCATGAGTTACTTTATAGGTATTAAAAAACCCTATAGTTTAGCTTTCAACTTTATAAAAACAGACAAGTCACCAAAGTAAAACAAACTGAGAGACAGATTATTTGTGCAAAGAACGGAAGACTAGCAGGCAAGAGTGACCATCTATTTCTGATATAACAGGGCTTTGAAAACCGTGTGAAAGACAAGAGGAATATAATTTTAGAGGTAGAGCCATATTGGAAGTCATGCAAAATGAGAAGACATACCTGCAATAACGTTTTGACAGTTGGTACATGGAATATTCAAAATATAGATGTACAGAAATAGGATGTTGTAACAATAAGATGGAACGAACGGACATTGATATTCTAGGCATTTGTTAAATGAGAAGGATGAGCTAGGGTCCTCGTAAATCAGACAATCATATGATCTACTATGAATGAGAAGCTGAATAAGAATAGTCTTCTATTCATAGCGCAAAACATAATTTTGAGCTGTATCTTAAAGTACATGGTTGTGATAGGATCCCATCCAAACTCATACAAACAAAGTCTGTTAATAAGACTATCATTGAGAAATATGTACCAATGACTAACACTGGAAAGGAGGAAACTGAAGATTTCAACCAAATTTCACACGCCAAAATTAACCAAATATACAGTCAAGACGCATTAATAATTACTGGTGGCCAGAACACAAAACTCAGAAACAATGAAGAAGTAATGATAGTGGAGAAAGTATGGTCTTGGGGATAGAAATGAGTCTGGATAAGGAATGATTGGATATTGTATGTTCAATGATTTATTAATTACAGAAACCTTTCTTAAAAATATAAAAAGGTGACTTTGGAAAAAGCATGCTGGGAACAGCAGAGGGTCAGTGAAAGGGAAGAAGACTCTCAATGAGATGCATTAACGCCACTGACTGCAACAACTGACTTGAACACGAAGGAGATAGGGCACGATTTCTCTCTGTTGTTCACAGCTTCACTCTGAGTCCTCACTTGCTCAGCAGTACTTTAACACAACAACAGCAGCTACCACTGTGATGATGTAAAAATAGTTTACGAATTAAGATCAAGCAATGTAGCACAGAGACCACACTAATAGACAAGACGAACCAATCAGGAATTCTTTAACTGGAAGAGATTCTCAGTTTATAAATCAGTTACTTGTTTTAAAATAAACTAACAAAACACCAAGAAGAATGGAATAGTAAGAGATATTGAGTCATGTGACTTTCACCCCATCATCATGTTGTGACAGAAGGAAGAACTAAAATTTGCCTTCAAACATTAGAAGTTTGCTTCTAGTCCTTTGTTGAAGCATTTTCAGTACAACTGTATTTGCTAAATGGGACTATTATTCTGCCTTGTTTACGTCAATATCAACATGATTCATAATTTATGCATACATACTAGTGACTCTGAAGGGTGAAAACAATGACTGATATTTATGAGAGAGCCTAGATCTCTAATCCACACATTTTTGAGTGTGGTGAATCCTATTTGAACCGAGGTTGCTGTGGCCACAACACAGCCAGGAGTTGTTGGTACTAGATTATCAGAGCAAGCTACTGCCGGTCAATGAAGAAGTGAGATAGGGGGCAGCAGATGGGCAGCTGCGAAGGGAGTGGAGACAGCTTGAGAGACCAAAGTTGCTGAGAGCAACATCTCAATGAAAGAGTAGAGCAGTGCTGGCAGCGGCTTCAAGAAAGAGTGGAGCAGAAGCAGCAAGACAAACCAACATCACAGAAGAGTCTGTTACCCTGAGCCATAATCCCTAGAGTAAGGTGGGGTGGGGGACAGGAAAGTGTTGGCCAGGCAAGGCAGGGTTCAGAAGGGGATGGCAGAAGTGGATGTGGGCAGTGCAGGACTGGGTGAAACCAAATCAATGCCACCTACGGTGGGGTCAGGGGGCCAGCACATAATTGGTTTACTTTTGCAAATGGAATTCTATCTCATCTGTTCTTCGGGGTAAAATGCTAGTCTGTCAGATACTGCTCTAAGCTGAACATCTAAATTAAGGCAGAGTAGAGAGAAGGATTGGCCATTCACTTACGAAACAGCAGGCCTTTGAAAGCTTATATACAAGAGACTGACATTGTTAATAATTTCAGTTTGCTTGGTTCAACAATCAACATTCTTGGCACCAGCAGTCAGGGAATGAAAAGATGCAATTTCCCTATTGCAGTGGGGAAATCTGCTGGCAGGGACCTCTCCAGAGTGCTGAAGAGCAAGGACGTCAGTCTAGAGACTAAGGCACACCTGATCTAGGCTAGGTGTTTGCAATTACTTGCCATACATCAGAGAACTGGACAATCACCTAAGATGGCAGAAGGAGAATTGATGCCTTTGAGTTGTGATGCTGGAAAAGAGTGTTTAATATATGACGGGCTGCCAAGAAAACTAACAGGTCTACCCAAGAGAGGATGAAACCAAGCAGCTCCTTGGTGGCAAGGATTTTGAGACTCCATCCCACATATACTTTGGACAAAGATATCATGCTTGGAAGGATTCAGGAACAGTGCAGGAGAGGAGGAACCTAGATGAGATGGATTGACACAATAACTGGGGTAATAAGGGTAGGTGTGTCAGAATCAGTGAGATTGGCTTAGGATAGAGCAGAGTTCAGAGCTATTGCACATAGAATTGCTATGAATAGTAGTCAATTCTATGGCAACTAACAACAACATATCTTTAGTACAAACCATAATAAATATTCTATAGAACACAATGGGAAGAAATGGTGAAGCAAAGGAGTTTAACGAAAGATTTTAAAGGGCAACTTGAGGACACAAAGTATTCCAATGAAATGTGCAAAGAGATAGAATCAGAAAATATAAAGGGATGAACTTGCTTGACATTTCTCAAGCTGAAAACACAGAGAACAAATTCAAGCCACAAGTGAAGCATACTATGGGTAAATCTTGAATGATAAAAATAGCATAAAAAATAGAGAAGGAATACACAGAGTTACTGTATTAAAAAGAATTGACTGACCCAGAACCATTTCACAAAAGTAGCATATGATCAAGAACCAGTGGTGAAGAGGTAGATGTTCAAGTTGTATCGAAGGCAATGGCAAAAACCCCCCACTATGCTGTGATTCCAAAGGCATGCTGTTCGAGGCCACCAGCTGCTCCATGGGAAAAAGATGGGTAATCTACTCTCATGCAATTAACTGCTTCTGGAAACCTGCTGGAGGGTCCGCCATGGGTCATTCTGACAATGATACTCAACAACAACAACAACTATTGAGTACCAATCTGCATCTTTCAACTAACAGATGAAGTCCTGCACGTACTCACCAGGCTATGCTAAGAAACTTGAAGACAGCTGTCTGACATTGGGTTTTAGAGGCTGTAAGTCCTTAAGGGAAGGTACTGTCCCATGTTTCTCTTCAGATGCAGCTGGTGAATTTGAACTGATAGTGTACCAACACACAAAGGATTTAGGGCTCTTAGCAGTTGACATAAAGACCATTAACATTTAAAATTCACCAAGTAAGAGGGTTCCTGGAAATGGGGAAAATGACAATTATGCAACTGTTGTTGTTATGCGCCGTTGAGTCTCTTGCGATTCATAGCAACCTTTGTGCAACAGCCCTAAACTCTGCTCTGTCCTGTGCCAATTGCACTGTCTCTGACACTCCCATCCCGATTATCCCAGTCACTGAATCAATCCACCTCATAGAGGGCCTTCCTCTCCTGCGCCGTCCCTCCACCCTCCCAAGTATGATGTCCCTCTCCAAGGACTGGTCCCTCTTTGCAACATGTCCGAAGTATGTTAGACGGAGCCTCAGAATCCTTGCCTCCAAGAAGCCACCTGCTTTAACCATTTCCAGGACAAATCTGTTTGTTTTGCTAGCAGTCCATGGTACTCTCACTAGTTTTTTTAAAAAGTATAAATCACAACTTATAGTGTGAAAATGCATTATGCAATAAAAAAAATCACGAGTTAATGTATGTATAGTCTATCCCATAATCATCATCCTCTGCTTTCAAGATACTTCCTATTTGATATAGTTTTTGTTTTCCTTCTCTTTGGAGGCAAGAATGATGAGACTTGGCCTCACATATTTTGGACATATTGCTAGGAGGTGCTATTCCGTAGAGAAGAACAGGATGTTGGGAAGTATGGAGGCTCGTCAAAGAAGAGGAAGACCCTCAACCAGGTGGATTGATACAGCGACTGCTACAGTGAGTTCTTGTGTATTAGGAAATGTGAGAATGGTTCAGGATCTTTTATTTATAGGGTCGCTATGAGTTTTGCTTGACTCAGCAACACCTACCACCACCACCACCAACTCTTCCCCCCCTGCCCTTGATACCATCAATGCTAAAATTTCTAGCAAATTGTAGATTCAACTCAAATACATGATGATCTTCACGTGTATTAGAGTAGAATTGTGATTTACATTGTTTTCAATGATTGTTTGAGAGAAGATATTCAAGTCTATCTTCTGAGATGCTTCTCAGTAAACTTATATTTTCAATTTTTCAGTTACCAGCTGAACAGAATTACTGCTTACATCATCCAGGAGTGGCTACCATTTATAGTATTTATAAGGAATGTTTGTGGCTCGTGACAGGTGCATTGCTTTGTGTCAATTCAAATCAACATCCAGCAATATCAGTGTGAACCCCCCAATAGTCAAAGCACTGTTGCCAGGTCAAAAAGGCTCTGGTGAGGTTAATCATATTTGACAGGCACTCTCAAACACACATATCCTTTGAAAATCACTTTCATTGACTGTATTCCTTTTTTTTAATTCCAGAGTTCTCAATTCTGGAAGATCTCAGAAAGTTAAAATGTGGAGTTGACTTTCTGAAAAGAGTCATTAAAATTTGTTTGAAAAATATACCAGATAATCTTTGACCTTTCTTTGCTTTCATTATTAATCTTTTTAAAAATTTATCTGATTTATTTACAAAGATTACTTTGTTTTTCCCAATATATTAATATCTTTTTCCAATGTATTAATACCTTTTTAAATCACTCTATTCTCCATGATTTTCTAGAAAGATTCGTTCTTTCTTACATAATACTGCTTCACTAAAGCAAGCAATGAAATTATCTTAGAGAAATATTTCTCAGTATATACATGCAAACAGTTAATTCAGAAGTAAAAATATCAATGTAAAACTATAAATATAAAAATAATGTAGCATATTCTTAGTGGACACCTATGAGTTCTTGCCAAATTAATATTGGTTTCCTGAAAATTACTATGTAAATGATTCAGTGTAAATTTTTCCTAATTTTATGTAAATTTCATATAAACTTGACCCATAGGGTATGAAAACAAGTTCTTAAAGGAATATGAAATTAGTGTTTTGAGATTCAAGGATCTTTCAAAGTTTAAAGAAGTAGGAAATCTTTATTTTTATTTTTAGAATACAGATGTATTCATTTTCATAAAGTAAAACACACCTAGATAATCAATAAATTGGAGTTTGGATAATTACCTGGTGGATTTATTGATTGTGGATAATCTATCAGAGAATAACTTAAATGTTGGTCTTAATAATTCCCCTTGGCTTCTTTGGGCGCAGTCGGGGACTGAGAGGATCAGATGTGGTGTTTGATAAGTGTCCCAGTCATTTTGGCTACAGAAGCACTGTGTTCAGAACAAGCTTCCTTTATTGAAGTTTCATGAGCTCTTCATGCTGGGATATGACACATGCCAGTAGGAGCCAGCCAAGTGTGCATGGCAGAGGCTCAACACGCAACTATTATCAGTATTGTCACTGCTTCGATTCATATCTAGCCAGTGCAATTTTTCAATCACTCCTCTTCCTTTCAAAGAATTTCCTATACTTGTCTTGCCTCAACATAAATTATTCACTGCTCTTTTATTTTTCCCGTTGCATTTGTTTAATAACAATGCATACATTTCATTCCAACTCCAAACTTCCCAAACTTCTGATGCTCCATGAAGTTCACAAGCAATTTCATTTCCAGAAATAGCAAAGCATCCTTCTGAGATGTTGTTAAAGCCTGGTCTAATCTAGACTGTGTTTATTTAAACTTGGTGCCAAACAGCTCCTTGGTGGTGGCTTCTGATTATAGTCCAAGGTTGACTAGGCTTCTGAGAATAAATTCAAGAGCAAAGGAAGCTGTTCAGTGACAAGGTTAAAGCCACTGATAACAGAGAATGCTAACAAACATATCTTTCCCCTTCTGGGAGTAGGGGCTTGTCTACATTTTGTATCACTGGGCCATTAAACTAATGTCTTGTTCAGGTTCCACAGTAATCTGGAAATTAATATACCTTTTCTCTGTACTGAGAGTGAAGAAATGTACATAATTATACTTACTAAAATGTAAGGGGATAATTAGTCAGGAAGAGGACGCAACTGAAACACAGAGATTAGAAGGCAAGTTTATTTATCTCTTGTATAATGTGTAACTAATTCAAGATTTATGTTTGAACAGTGGATGAAAAATAACCCCTTAAAACTGTAGAAAGAAGGAATGGTTGCACAGTACAATGAATGGTTTTAAGTGTCCACAATGCAATTGCTTTAAAAACACGAAAGGAAGGAATTTTGTAAATGTCAGTAATTGGAAATATTTGAATACATTACGACTTAAAAATTAAGAGTTTCCAACCATGAAATGTGTTTATTTTATTGTCCCCCCCCCCTTTTTTTAACCTGGAAATGAGAAAAGTACTGAATTGGTTGTGTGCTTTTATTGAAATGTCTTCTCAGAGCTTAAGCCTCTTGACAGTAGCCTTGGCGGAGCCACCTGCCTCAGGCTCAAGTGCTTGGGATCTCTCTGTCCCCTGACTGATTTGCATGCGCTCTCCGTGTCCCCAGCAACAGGTGTCTCATTAGCACCTGAGCGATGCCAGCATCTGAGGAAGGTTGTGAACTGATTAAACACATGCTCCATTTTTATCTCTTTATGAGTCATTACTTAAAGGTTTTATCACCAGATTGCCACACTTAATTACGCAGAGCCATAATTAAATATGAGCATTCTAAGGCCTGCTTTTGCAAAATTTAGCTTAAACTTCAGTGACATGTTTTGCTGTTTGCTAATTTAAAGCCATCTTTAAAGAGAGTCGTAGGAGGTGCTTTTCTGAAGGTGCTTTTCGGAAGGGGACGGGACATACTAGGTTTGAGTGGGCTTTCTTTTCTTCTTTTAAATCAATCTCTCTCTCTCTCTCACACACACACACACACACACACACACGCCCCAAAACTATAGATTGCACTGAAAGACCTGGAAAACATCACCCAAAATAGAAGGAATTAAACTAACACAAGCTAAGTTTGTTTTCCGGTTTGTTTGTTTGTTGGATTTGTTGTTGCTGCTGTTGTCAGGGTTCAGAGGAATAAATGATTGCTTGCCTTATGAATCAGCTTGTAAGTAGAATACTAGCATATCTTGGGGAAAAAACCCAAGGCAATTTTAGTTCCCATTTTTATTGTCCTGAAAACATCTATGGATTTTATAAGGGCAATACAGAACAAACATTTACATGTCATCAAGATTATACGAAATGAGGTTGTCTGTTATCTCCTGTTAATATGTCTGTTAACATATTTTTATCATCTTTGAGGATAAAAATGATATAGTTCAATACATTGTCTTTTTTTTTTTTTACAGTTGGGTTTTATTTTTCACATTTGCCCTGATTGTGTCAGAATCTCTATATTCTAAGAACAAAACTGAAGCTTCTTTTCACATCTCATTTGCTAACATCAGGGTGTCATCAGGTGTTGTTATTACATGCCCTCCATTTGACTTTAATAAAAACCCATCTCTCATCCTTATAATCTTTTCTGTACTTAAGCCCATTTGCATTCATTGTACCAATCTATCTGTTGAGGGTCTTCTCTTTTCCACTGGTACACTATTTTACCAGGCTTGGTGTATTTCCAGGAACCGACACCTCCTGATAACATACTCAAAGTATGCGAGACAAAGACTCATCATTTTCAGCTTCTAAAAAACATTCTCATTGCATTTCTTCTAAGACATATTTGTTTGTTTGGAAGTCCATGATAGAATCTTTTCTCCTTTCCCCCCAAACATCAAAAAAGGAATTAATGGTTTTTTTTGTTTACATTTTATTAACTTTTTTATTAACTTTTATTATTTGTTCAACTTTCAGATGAACATAAATCAACTGAAAATATGTCTTCAGTGAGGCCTATCTTAAGATTCAATATGGCTTTCCTTGTTCCTCAGCACTTTAAAGAAGTCTTTTGTAACTAATTTGCCTACCGTTGTTATTGTTGGTGTTGGTGGTGTTGTTATGTGCCATCAAATCACTTACAACTCATAGTGACCCTATGTACAAAAGTCCTAAACCCTGCTCTATCCTGTGCCAACCTTACTGTCTCTGACATACCTTCATTGCCCCAGTTACTGAATCAATCCATCTCCTTGAGGGTCTTCCTCTCCTGCACTGTCCCACCACCCTCCCAAACATGATTTCCCTCTCCAAGGACCAGTCCCTCCTTGTAGCATATCCGAAGTATGTTAGACAGAGCTTCAGAAGCCTTGCCTCCAAGGAGCAGGCTGGTTTCACCTTCACTAGGATGAACTTATTTGTTCTCCTAGCTGTCTATGGTATATTCAACACTCTTCTCCAGCACCACAGCTCAAAGGCATCAATTCCCCTTCTATGATCCCTAGTCATTTTCCAGGTCTCTGATGCATAGCAAACAATTGCAAAGACTATGGCATGGATCAGATGCACCTTAGTCTCCAGGCTGACATCGTTGCTCTTCAGTTCTCTGGAGAGATCCCTGATAGCAGACTTGTCCAATACAGTTTATTTCTTGGCTGCCTGTACCAAAGAGTGTTGATTGTGGAGTCAAGGAAACTAAAATTGTTAAAAGTCTCAATCTCTTCACCATCCATAATGATGCTGCCAATTGGCCCAGTGGTGAGAATCTTTTTTTTCTTGATGTTGAGCTTCCATACATATTGAAAGTTTATGCAGCAAGTGCTTCAGGTCCTCCTCAGTCAAAGCAAGCAGAGTTGTGTCATCTACATAACACAAATTGTTGATGACATATTCCTTCAATCCTGATGCCATATACTCCCTCATACAGCCCAGCCTCCTGGACGATCCGTTCTGCATACAGATAGAAAAGCTAGGGAGACAGAATATATCCCTGGTCTACACCCTTCCTGATTTTGAACCATGTATTGTCTCCCTTCTCTGTTCTGATGACTGTTTCCTGATTCAAGTATGAATTTTACATAAGTACATCAAGTGTTCTGGAATCCCCATTCTTCTCAGAGTCAGCCACAGTTTGTTGTGATCCACACAGTCAATTTTCAAAGTCAATGAAGTACAGAGATTCCTCTAGTACTCTCTGCTTTAAGTCAAGATCCATCTAACATGAGCTATACAATACATTTTTAAAAGATTTCTTGATAAGTGCTTCCACGGGTGTTGGGTGTGGATCAAAAGAAAATGAAATTCTTGACTTCATCAATCTTTTCTCCATTTATCATAATGATACTTATTGGTCTAGTCGTGAGGCTTTTGTTTTCTTTATGTTCAGATATAATTGACACGACATTGTTTGGTTTTATTGCCATACTTGCTGTGAGTTCCACAGATCTCCTTTTTAAATGATGTGTCTCCC
Organism: Elephantulus edwardii; assembly: GCF_000299155.1. Classification (NCBI taxonomy): domain Eukaryota; kingdom Metazoa; phylum Chordata; class Mammalia; order Macroscelidea; family Macroscelididae; genus Elephantulus; species Elephantulus edwardii. Next base: position 50,027 of record NW_006399862.1, read on the forward strand.
CAGAGTCTAAAAGTTTTGTAAGTTACTTGAGGAAAATAATTCCATTGGTGACACCCTTGAGTCTTAGACAACCTCTTGGAGCATGGACCAGTAAAGTCAGACGTTCACTTCCAGTGCTATCTTCAAGATCATTATGGTGAGGAAAACATAGCAACCCAACCTTACCCCATACTTAAGAAAGGAACATGTACAATTTTAGGATATATCAGTTGAATAAATCACTTCACTTCTGAGTTGGGGAGAACTTAAAAGAGAAATAGTAAAAGGAAAGCATACTTTTTCTCTTTGAATGTTATTGAACAAATCTGAGAATAATACATGAAAATAGAATACTCTGCATAAAGAAGTTATCAGTAGAAGATGTTTTCTCCCTTGAATTAGCATCTTACCCTTATAGTTGCACTGCTAAATCAAAGATATATTGTTTGAATACACCAGCTTCTCCATGGGAGAAGATGGGCAATTTCCTCCCGTGCAATTTACTGCCTTTGAAAATATCTCAGTTGTGACTCAATGGTACTCAGCAACAACAATAACAACTACAACAACAACAACAATCCTTCAAGCATTCCCCTTCTTCAAAAAGTAATGGCCTGAAATTCAGTTTTTGTTTGTGGGAAAACCTTATCTCAGTTAAGATGCTTCACTTTTTTTCTCAAAAAAGTGACATGGACGACGTAATCCAGATTTAGCTAATGATCCTTCCGTCCTATCCTTACCAGTAACGGAAAAGATTATCTCCATGTGGGTGGTGGAAGAAGACTTTGAAATCATAAAGGATGAAAGTAGACTCTCCACTACGTGTTCTCATTATCAGTATGATCACAAGACAGGATTGCACCTCTGTGGTACTAGTGGACCAACTTGAAATCCAAGTTCTTTGTGATGAAAATTTGAAACTCAAAAATGCAAACTCATTGCCATAAATTGTGGACTGGCATATCTAATGTCCCAGAGAGTTTTCAGAAGCTACAAATTGCACAAAGGAGACTATAAACGACCCATGTCTCTCCTTTAGCGTAGTTCCTGGATTCAAGCCACATCCATTTGAGTTGGCAGCACAACTCCTTATCTAATAGACCATCAACAATTCCCTGAAAATATAAAGGTAAGGAAAGAAATATACTTTCAAGCATTCTCAATAGCAAGCAGATTCAGCAAAAAGGAAATCGTTGGAAACAGAGCAAAAGTAGTTACAGTCCAACCATGATTTGATGGCAGAGTGTAAATACTATCATCAGCACCTTTTTCTCTATCTTTCAGTCTCCTTCAAACTGGCTCAATTCAGATAAATTGAACTAAAATTAGAGTCTGAGGACTTCTCAAAAGAGAATCACAGACTTCCTTTTCAACACAGGATGAACTTGGCTGGGGACATAAATAACTGATGGTTAACACCTAATGAATCATAACTTCACAATCTAAATCCATGTTGAGGAAAGAGTAGCTGTGGAAAGATCACAGTGCTGGTCATGTCCTTAGAAGTGATAGGTGGTCATTATTGTGCTGGGAATATCTGGTTCTTTACAGTTTCATTTTACATTGACAGTGTCACTATCCAGAAACTGATATGAGTGAAATATGTTTCTACTCGGGTGAAGGAAACATCACACTAAAAGATGAAACCTAATTAATTTCCTTTGGGTACATTTTTGTGTGAAGTAGGATGCTTTGCTCTGTAGACTTGATCCTTAGCCATTGTGACCTATTAAAATCATGTGGCTTCAGTTTTTATACTCCTTTTACACATTAATGTCACACACAAATAAAATTATACTGAACATAATTTTTAAATGGCTGGAATAGTCCATCCACAGGGAGCTACTGGAATGATAAGCTTGATTCAAGATAAGATGGGGAATAAAGGATACATTTGCTGGTGTCAGGTAGATTTTGGCTGAAGGCAGAAAAAGTTAGAAATATGTTTATTTGTGGTTTTGACCATGCAAAGCATTAAACTGGGTGGCTCATAAGAAAGAATTGGTTTCACTGAGAAGAAATGGAACTCCAGAACACTTGAATTGGCTCATGTGGAACCTGTAAACGAACCAAGCAGCAGTAGTTTGAACAGAAAAAGAAGATCCTACATGCTATGCATCAAAATTGCATCCTGTATCCATACCTATTCAACTTGCACATTGAACAAGTAATTTGAGATTTGAGTAGATGAACTATATGAAGATGAAGATGATAAAAAGTTTGGAAGAAGAATATGATATAAAGCTTGGAAAAAGTCTCATCAATAACCTGTAATACTCAGATAACTCAACCTTGCTTGTAGAAAGTGAAGACTTGAAGCACTTAATGAAGAATATTAAAGACCTTCAGTATGGATTATAGTTGAACATAAAGAAGACAAAAATTTACTCAAGTGGACAAATAAGCATTTTAAGAGATGGAGACATGACATTTTCAATTCTGTCCTATGCATATGAAAGTTAAAAAGGGCATAAGGAACACCAAAGAAGAATTGATGTCTTTGAAGTGTGGTTTTGAAGATTATTGGAAACAGTGTGAGATGCCAAAAGAACAGAACATTCTGCTTTGGAAGAAATACATTCAGGTTATATGTCTTAGAAGCAAAAATGGTGAGCCTTTGCATACCTTACATGCTTGGGTATCTAGTGTAGTGGGACCAGTACTTGGACAAAGATAACATGCTTGGAAAAGCAGACGATCAACAGAGGAGAGGAAGAAACACAACAAGCTAGACTGACACATTGACAGCAAAGCAAGCATTGCAAATGTGGCACAAGATCAGGCAAGTTTTTCATGTGTTATACATGCAGGTGACATGCTATGAGACTCCACCTACTTGATAATGCCGATAAACAGTAACAAAGAGCTCTGGTGGTCTAGTGGGTAGAGAATTACACTGTCAACCCACAAGCTTGCAGTTCAAATCTAACAGTTGCTTTGTGGAAGGAACACGGGCAGTCTCCTCCTGTATGATTCACTGCCTCTGAAAAGCCACAGGAGGGTCATTTCTGAAGATTCCGTTCTGACTTGATGACACATAACAACAACTTTACATATATGTTTTAACGAGGGATTCAAGCTGGTGTCCAAGTTTCCAACTCACTGAAGTCCATTTCCAAATGGAACATAAGTCTGCAAGACTTTAAATATCTCTTTTTCTAAAGGTTTCACTTCATCTGTCTTTGGGAAATTGTTTTTCTCCAGTTTACATTACTAATCTCTTCTAATATAAACATAGAACAAGCCTATTTCATGATTGTATAAAAGGATCCATTATAATTCTTCATAAAAATCTTTCTTCTAAAGAAAAAGCTAAACACCTATTCCTTTCACTTAGAGTGAAAAAAAGATTTCATCTTCAAACTCTGAAGGTTGTTTATTTTCCCTAGATGTTGTTGTTGTTGTTGTTATGTGCTGTCTAGTTGACAATGATCCGTAGCAATTCTACGCACATCTGATCTATCCTGAGCCAATCTCACTGTCTCTGACACACCTACCCTTATCATGACAGTTATGAAGTCAATCCATCTCACGTGGGGTCTTCCTCTTCTGCACTATCCCTCTACCCTTCTAAGCATAATGTTCTTCTCCAAGGATCAATCCTCCCTGACTATATGTTCAAAGTATGTGAGATGAAGTCTTAAAATCCTTGCCCCCAAGGAGCAGCTCGAGTTCACCCTTTTCAGGACAGACCTGTATATTCTAGATATGCAACATGAACTGATAGAAATAAGTATCCATGTTTACCAATTTTTAATGTCTCCCACTTCTTCTTTAGACTCAATTAACTAGTTTTGATTTATATTTTCTATCTGATAGAAATGGTTTTGATGAGTTGTTGACAAAGAGAACTTTATCTTATTTGCATAACCAGGATTTCATACATAAACTTAAGTATGAACCTTGTTGTGAGTCATAGAGTCCTTATTAGTAATATGTATGTTAACAACCAAAATGTTGGCAATTTTAATCTATCAGCTACTACATGAGAGAGATAAAGTCTCCTTTTTAAGAGATATTCGGCCTCAGGAACCTCACACACGGCCACTCTGAGTTGTACTGGACCTGTCGACAGTGATATCTTTCTTACCACTTTTGTCATGTAGTCTTAATACTTTGGCAAAAGAATAAAGACAGAGGTTAACCTCTTTGATTCTTTGTAGAGAGGGCTGTTTTCAAACCTCAGAGGGAACTGCAGGGAAACAAATGAAATTTAATAATCAGGAGAATGTCAGAGTTTGTTAAATAATGAAGTGGAAGTTGATTACAAAACTATAATACTACGTATTTACTTAAAACAGAAGGGAACATAGACAAATGACTCTAAGCCTTTGTTTTGAACGAAACATGCTACTACACAAACACTGTGGTAAAATAGTGAATTTAGGAAAATTGACTTTCCTGATGCATGTTTGATAAAATGAAAATGCATAAGATTGCAAATAAGTTGAATTAATCTATATCCTTTCTGTGTGTGTTTATAATCCTTCTGCTACACATTTATTGTAAATGTATCCTAATTCCCCACACTCACTACTCTTTCTGATTCATCTTTGCTTCCCTAAGAATTGTTTCTCCAATGATTTTTGTTCACAAATAACATCAGTCTGATTCCTGTGTAACCAATAGTCACCATTTGTGTTAATTAAAAAATGGTGTTGAGATGAATAAATAATTGAACGTACAAAATTAAATCATTTGATCTCCCTCATTTCTGTCAAAAGCCCATAAATTCCGACTACCATTCCTCCTTTATTTCCAACTTTTGTATTCTAGTTGTTGTTGTTGTTATGTGCCGTCGAGTCGTTTCCAACTCAAAGAGACCCTATGCACAACAACCCTAAACCCTGCTCTATCCTGCGCCAACCGCACTGCCTCTGACACACCCATCCCGAATACCCCAGTCACCGAATCAACCCATCTCATAGAGGGTCTTCCCCTCCTGCGCTGTCCCTCCACCCTCCCAAGCATGATGTCCCTCTCCAAGGAC